>NC_142082.1:27705636-28009802 GCF_054644295.1 Miniopterus natalensis
TGAAGAGGCTTTGTTCAGAGGCAAAGGGAAAACTGCAAACCACTGAACCATCTCTTTTAGTGGAGTAGAAAGCAGTGTTTCCTAAGAATTCAGTGTGTTCCATGCCTAAAACGGACTCAGGCATGTCTGTCCCAGAAAAATGTTGGCCCTTAGGCTCCCTTTGACCCCGGCCACCTGTGGCATGTTTAGAGAAGCTCTGAGTACCCAGACTCGCTTGCTGAGCTTTAATCAATCGGAGTGCCCAAAAAAGTTTTTACCTTCTTGTCCTTTTTCAAAACATCCTTTTTAAGACTCTTCCTGCCCTGAGCGGGTAGCCAGCGCTGCTATGCTATTAGAAAGTCTAGGAATTGGAAATGACTTGGATCCCTTACGAGCCATTTGGCAACGTTAAGGCATAAGATACATTTTCTAGAAACCCTGGGTCATATTCTACTCAAATGGAATGCAACAGACATGGTTTCCAGGGGCAACGTGGAGAGCTCTGAACAAGAGGTTTCCTGGTTACCTTTTCATATGGGAATTCTTGGCTTTGGAGCCTTATCTGAATCTTGGCATCATTACATTTAGAAAGATTTTAAAAAGACATGTATTATTAGCGTGGGCATTCGGTTCATCCTAGACACATCCAAATCGCCCTAGATGCATGATCTAGATTCCTTGGTCAGTCTTTTGTCCCTGGCAGAACAGAAGTGCTAGAATCTTATAAGAAAAGTTGAGTTCTAGCTTCCTGAACCAGGAACCTATCCGAGTCATGTGGAGGATTTCTTGCCTTGAGCTACTGGCTCTCTAGCTGCCAGCGGAGACTTTGCTCTGCCATCCATAATGGAATTCAGTGAAGAGTCAGAGCAGAGATCAATAGTAACAGCTGCAAGATTAAGGGACCATCCGGTCCCACATGTTACTGGCCCTGCCTCCTATTTGTGAAGTCTATTGGCACCGGGAGACGTGAGTGTCATGCTGCTTTCGTTAGGGATCATTTTCTCCGCTGCCTGGTGAAAGGGGTACTCCTTGGTAGGCGTCTGAGGAGTGGCCCCGTTTAAAAACACCGAGAAAACTGCTCATTGTCACTTCTTCCAATGGCAGATTTGTTCTCATATTTAGGACATCTAAAAATAGGTTTAAATAGCAAGTTGAATGCTAGAAAATAAACCACATAAAAGATTTAGACTCTTTAAGACTAGCTCTTTCTATAACTACAAGCGTGAACCATCCATGCCTATTAAAAGAACAAATGCATGGACATGAACCCAGCTTTCTGCAGATGTAAATGTCATTTTAAGTTGATACTATATATATATATATATATATATATATATATATATATATATATATATATAAATGGGAAAAAAAATGCTTGCCATTGTTCTCAACTTGCACATAAGAAATGAGTGCTAATCAAATTTACATGAACATGCAAGAACAGAACTCATCTGTCCTAAAACAAAGAATATTTTGTCCTCGGCATGTTCCAAGAGCCTTCTTGTCCAAGAAAGTCTTTTAAAGCCAATATACCTCCAGCCAAAAAGAGCAAGTCTCTGTAGGGAATTTACAGATATTTTACCATTGGGTTGCCCCCAGCATCTAACCCAAGCTTCCTGTACAGAAAGATATTCAATAACCCATTCTAACTGACATAAAAGACAAACATTTCTTATTGCAAAAAAGTAATCATTCTTCATATTTAAGGTAAAAAAGAAATCTATACAAGTCTCTGTCCTTGTCACAAGTCCAGTCAAGCCAGACTTTTAAGAATTGTCCTTTTAATCCCAAAAGGGGCCAACAAAGGAGAAAGCCAGCTTGAGAACAAGTTTCCCAGTAAAATTCTATTAGTTTATCAAAACAGGAAATATAAGCCATTTCCGCACATGCAGCTTTAGAAATTAAGGAAATAATTCCAACATAGTATTAGCAAGACAGAGTATATAGCAGAGGAAATGCAGATCACAGCCACTCCACACAGAACAAAACCCTCCTGGGTGGGAAATCCAGCCAATCCACTTTCCTTTGTTTAATTGCATTTCAAGGGCATCCAGAATAAATGTGTTCATTCTAGATGGTACTGAAATGGCCATATTTAGAGGCAGTGAAATAACAGATGGACAAAAGTGCTCACACATGTAAAACGAACTACTCCAATAGACTTTCTTTTTACTATCAACTGGTTCCAGTGCAGTTACATCTGAGTTGCTGCCTGTTCTCATGGGGCTAGGAGTTTTGGGGAAGGTTGGGGGGGGATGGAGGGTGGTATGTTGTGTTAGAAAGGATGACAATAGTTCACATGAGAGATGATGTGCTACAGAAGGTCTTTCTAGGATGACGGTCTTCATGCCCTCCAGGAGCACATTTGCTTTTGGAATACCTGAGGGATAATATCACTCTTCTTCCTGGCTCACCTTCGCAGCAGACATAACCAGAAGGCGTTGCGTTGGATGCCCTCACTTGAGTCATCAGCAACAAGCCTCATGATTTTTATACTTGCATACTTATATGTCTTTATGAGCAATGACTAGCCAACAGCTCTCCACCTTCTCTTTCTTCTCAGGCAGCTCAAAGTCTTAGGGTGTTTTCGGAATTGATTTTCCTGTTGACAAGTCTGCCTATGATAGCCACCCTTTAATGCTGGGGCTTGGGTGTTGACAGAAAGGACTGACTCAAAAAACCCACAACAATTCAGGAATTTGACCAGATTGGGAAGGCTGCTGGCAGGCATAGAGAGTGTGGTAGGCCAAAGGCCAAGGCCAGAACGCTTTCTCAAATTACATCATTTATGCTTATGACATTTAAAGTAGGCCAAATGACAGACTGCATTCAAGTTGCTAAACTCCAGGATGGGGAAGGCCCCTAGAAGGGACTATTTAGTGTGTGAGGTTGGAGGGCAGGAATGAGGTAGACTGGGAGAGTCATGATACAGCAAAGGGCAGTCTTGACAGAAATGACCTCACTTTTCCGAACTGCAGTGCCCTTTATACAAAATGAGGCTAGTAGCCCTCTCGTAGGTCTGTTAGGAGGATTCAATGACGTACTTCGTGAAGTCTCCTGCACCATCCAAATCTTAAGGGTCATTAGTATCAGGCACAGGCCTGGCTCTCTGGCATGAACCCCAGACACAGCAATGAGGGCTGAAACCTAGCCAAGGTTGTATGAGCCAATGCTTCCTGAGAAATATCTTGCCCAGGGCTAGAAATGATCTCAGAGTGTGGGTGGGCCTGGACCTGCAGGTGAACACAAGTGGTCCATTTGGTTAGGAAAAGGGGGTGTGGGATTTCCTGTCACATCTCTGCTCTGGCCATTTCTTCACAGGTCACTCTCCTCCTCAAGGCCAAAAGCAGAAGTCAAATGTGTCTCCTCACTAGTGAGGAAGGCAGGGATGCTTCTGGACACTCTGGCATATGTAGGAGTTGGTGTAGTTCTGACACTTGACAACAAGCCACTCTAAGTGCAGGGGATACAGACTCTACCCAGAGGCATCCCTCCCTCCTTCTTCTAGTGTCCATTCAGTAGAATTATCTTTCACCTGAAATAAGCTGAGGTCTCATTGTTGCATTCCTTTATTAGGTGCTGGGAGCCAGGCCTGTGCCTGATACTAATGACCCTTAAGATTTGGATGGTGCAGGAGACTTCACGAAGTACGTCATTGAATTCTCCTAACAGATCTACGAGAGGGCTACTAGCCTCATCTTGAACCACCTAGTCTAGAAACTTGGAATCTAGACAGTGAAAACCCAGGTTCATGGGGTTGTGTGACTGTAGTCAGGAGTCAGGTCACTGCACGAACCAGTGACCATACAGGCTGGGGGTCAGCTGGAGAGTAACTCAACAGGCAGACTTAAGAGTAGGCATAGAGCCAAGTGAGGATGCCTTGAAATGCAGGTAATTTTCATCTTGAAGCATGAAAGATGTCCTCTCTGAAGAATGAATTGCCTCCATTTTAAGGTGTTTCTTCTTCGTCATCTAGTGTCTAGCTCATTTGAGTTCTGGTACCCTTCTATTTCTAATTCCTATTTAGCTCCAGGAATCTATTCATCACCTCCACAATTTCCATTGCCTCTCATAATATCTATGGCAGCCACAGTGTCAGTTCCTAAGACATCTAAAGATTTATTTTCCTTGCAATTTAGATATGCTTATGCATCTATGGCTGAATTTTAGTTTGTATTGGGTGTTATTTACTTGATTCCAAAGGTTGATCTTAAACCACTTCCTACCTGGGATTTCCAAAGTCTTGAATTACAAATGAAACACAGTCACCAAAGTCTCAAGTGAGAATGGGTTCTTTTTCTTTTCAAACATTTTGAAACAGCTTATTCAGCTCTCCAAGAAAGGCCCTCGTTACCAGTCTGACACTCGCTTTCTTGTAATGGCTCCTTGGCCATTGATACTGTGGTCAGGGTGCTGCCTGTTTGCCCAATGGCTGGTGTAAGATCCTGGCTGGGTCTGTCTTGACGTGTCAGGGTCCTCCCAGGGGAGATGGTCTGGTCCCTGATTGTTGACACCTATCTTCTTGATGTCATGATGAAGTTGCCACACAGCATGCACAATGTGAAGCCAATATGCACGTCTGCTACCCTGTAGGAGCTTGTGTAATGGAGTGTGCACGTGCATTCACACACACACACACACACACACACACACACACACACACACATACACACACATACAGAATGAGGTCAGATACTGGATGCTTCTATTTGAAATCATTTTAATACTTGCCTGGACTTCTTTGGTGGATCTGTCAACAGACCAATTTCTGGAAGCCACCTTTTCCCCTCCTTAATATAGACTGCTACCGTTCATCTTTTTATTAATCACTAATGCCTGGCATCTTAGTCTGTTCAGGCTGCTATAGACTGGGTGGCTTACACAGTGGCTTACAGCCCAAATTTATTTCTCACAGTTCTGGAGGCTAGGAAGTCCAGCATCAAGGCACTGGTAGACTTAGTGTCTGGTGAGATCCTGCCTCCTGGGACACAGACAGCACTTTCTTGCTGTGTCCTCACCTGGAGGAGAGAGAGCAAGAGAGCTCCATCGGGTCTCCAAAGGCATTAATCTTTATCCTAGTGGCTCCACCTTTATGACATAATCACTTCTCAAAAGGCCCCACATCCAAATGTCATCACATTGGGGGTAAGGATTTCAACATGAATTCTGAGGGGGACACAAACATTTAGACCATAGCACTCGCCTAGGTGGGAACTTACGTCATTCTGGGGTTAGTCATTTAGCTTAAAGCCCGCATCATGCTCTGTCTCTGTATTTTCACACCCTCTAATCCTTTTACCGCCGTCAGTTCCCTGGACTAGGATGCTTTGCTTCTCCTGACACTGCTACTGAGTTCTGTTCCTCTTGTTCTACTATTCTTTCTGCTTTCAACTCCAATCAAGTGCTTAATAAATTTTTTCACACAGTGTTGGAATGTTACAGATTTTAAATGCATTGAGCGCTGACAGCTATGGTTCCCCATCCTCCCCAAAGCCTGTGCCTTTGTATGAGTTGTGCCTTCAGCCTGCAATGTTCTGCAGAGCTGAGACCCACTCGAGCACTCAAACCTACCTCCACTCACCCATGGGAACAAGATAGGCAAACTTGTGTTGATTTCACATCCTGTCCCTACTCATTCTAAGTATGGGCGTTTCTGCTAAACTACAATTTGGGACTATTTCTGAAAAAAAAAAAAAAAAACAAAACAAAAAACACAAAACCTCACATTCTGCAAAATCTCACATTGAACCAACAAGGTATATGGGGAAAACAGTGTTATAGGCAGACTGCTCAATATCTAGTGACTTGGTAACCAGTAAAAATAATGGCACAGTTGAATATATATATGTAAAATTCCCAGTGAGTAAAAAATACTACAGTAGAGGTAGTGCTTTATCTTAAAGACTAGTGAAGGCTGTAATTTAATAGAAGGGGATGTAAAGAAGTGTTACAACCACTAAGCTACAGAGAACAAGGCCACATGGCCAAAGACTGGGAACAACTATGCAATTAGCACTTCTAGGGAGATGTGTGGCCTCACTGAGCCAAGAGAAAGAAGGTTGAGGACTTGGGCATTTGGGCAAGAGTTAAATTCTTCAACAGCTTGCTGTGTTCACTGCACCAATCTATTCACTTTCAGCTGCCCTCTTCCTTGGTGTGCCAACAGCACGCTGGGAAAAGCATCATGCGGGAACTAACATGACTTCCATTTTATACTGACATCATTCCCCTGTTGATCAGTAATGATTTATCAGCAGATCGGAGTTAGAGAAAATGCACCGTAGCAAAACAGAATCTACTTTAGTATGCTCTTACTTGCTATATATTCAAGTGTCAGTGTGCTCACCAAATAAATAATAAGAAAATTGGCCACATTAAAGACTATTTTTGGTGAAGCTTATTGTCATTCAGTCATTTTTATAGCCTTAGGGACATTGTTCTGTCTCAGTGTTAATGAAAACAACTCATCAGGAGCTTCAACTCTCATTCAAGAGGCCGCCCATATAATTATGACATTCAGTCTTACAGTGCACAGACAGTAAAGAGTTTCATGTTATATTTAGAATAAATGCCTTTAAATACTTATGAGCCATTCTGTTTATGTCCTGTTCAGCTAGTGAGAGACAGTCTACCAAGACATCACTTAGTACAGGCATTACCTCACACATTACCTACACTACATTTTATTTATTTATGCAGCATGTCAGTTCCTGGTATTTTCTGGCAATGAATAAAAATGTGTATGTTGTTAGTGTTGGCATGTGAGCCTAAGTGAATATTTAACATTGTTCTTAAGAAATGAACTAGATACATCCCTTGAAGCTATTTATCCCAGAGATGTATGTCTAGTTTAAGAGGGTTTGTCCCAAACCCTCTCCTTTGCTAAATTTGTGGGGGAAATCCCAAAAGAAGGGAACGAAATAGACTTTTAGCAATACCTCTTCATAATACAATAAGGTTTCTGTTCTGGTTTGGTAGGGACTGGTCCAGGCAAGGCAGGTGTTGGTTTGTGTTGGCATGCAAGGAATACCAGCAGTCTGCCTGGGCAGGCTTGGGTCGAGATCCAAGTAGCTTCATCTCTGCAAACTTGATGGTAATCTGAATCAAAGTCACAGGGCTCTGGGGCCAGTGGAAGTCTATACTAAAACCACAGCCACTTTACGTACCTGTTGGCCTGGCTTCTGGGGTAGAATTTCGGAATTTCTGCCTCGCTCTTTCTCCAGTATATACCTAGCCAAGTTCATCATACCTGGCAGCTTTTAGAAGGTATCTATGCATGCCTTTGCATATTAGAAGTGACTGAGGATTCCTTTGCCAGGAGCAAACCAGTTTTCTCTTTGCATTGGAAGAAAGGTCTGTGAATAAAATCTACTCTAAGTCACAATACCTCCTCATGATACAATATTGTATTATGAAGAAGCATTCCTGGGACCAATGGCTCCACCTGAGAGTCTTGATCAATGCAGGCAGCACTCAATTATTTGTGTGTAGATTATCCACTTGGATATTTCACAAGTGAATTTTCAATTCCATGCTTCTCTTTGCTCCCCAGCAGGCTGTTGGCTTTTAATTCTCATGGTTTTGTGCTGCACATTCAGGGACCACAGGCATCACTAATACTAAAATACTGCATTTTTTTTTCTAGACTAGATTAAGATCAAGTTTTGGAGCTGACTTTCATTGATAAGGCTAATTCAGAATTAGCATATGCATTTTCAGGATTAGGAGCCAATTCTGTCATGCTTCCCCTATGCTGGTACATTCAGTGCTTTTATACTGAATCTGGGGAGTTTGCAAGAGGATAGGGTCTTCCCAGGCATCCAGGGTGTTGTGATCCTGTTTCCTGGACTTTAGTCAGGTATGCACATCTCCCCGGTGATGTCCATGGCTTGCTGTCAATGATGCCATGTTTTGTTTCACCCACTGAGGGAAGATGCCTACCTATTTCCACACTCACAGTTCCAATTCAGTGACACAGCAAGTGTCAACATTTTCACTCTTTAGCAAGACTGTTGTTTATGGAGACATCTGAATGTTTTAACATTTTTATTCAAGGAGCAGACATATAAGGCTGAATCTATAGAGCTTATGGAATTAACCTTGGCAAGGTGATACTTAAAGTTCCAGTATTATCAACTTCTCTGAGTTAAGATTTTGAGAGGGAAAATTTAGTATGCTAATTCATCTATAATAATAGAATTATTTTTTCTTTTTAATTCGGTAAATAGCTGGTATCAGCACAATTTAAGCAGTTCATTTATATTCAGTATTGTACCCAAGGTCAACTGATAAGTTAAGGTCACTTGGACCACAAACCAAGACCTTCTATTCTCTTTCCATCCCATGAGCCTAAAATAAAAATTCCTGAAGGCTGTCTGAGCAACAAGGCTTGTAATCCCCCTTATGTATCAAAAGTGCTCTTATCATATTACAAACAACTAACATGCTGAGATTATAAACATGCAACAGAGTGGACTTCCTTAAATTTTTTCAGTGATGTCATCTGGCCCTTCTTTCATATCCGTTTTTATTATGCTCCTATCCTTTCAAAACAGAGTTTGTGCCACAGAACAACAAAAGCCAGGAAATGTCGGTGCTATGGCAATAAGACGGACCTGGAAACAAGGAGAGACTGATAAGGCACAAACCTCTCCACATGGAGGAGGAGGAATCTGGTACTGACAGAGCAATCTGGTGTGGTGTGGTGTGGTTAAACCTGTATTCCACTGCGCAAACCTAAAACTCTTGCTTTGTTACTTGGCAAGTGAATTATGTTGTTTTCATCAACAGATAGACACTTCCCCACAAATATCTTCTAGAAAACACCTTTGAGAGCATTACCACTTGTTATGAGTGCTAAGTACCAGGATGTAGAGGCACATCACATAGACAGGCCCCTTGCCCTTGGGAGGTTACAAGTTCATCAGTCCTTGCAATAAACACTTAACAACCTAATACATAAGATTATGTGCAAAGGAGTATGCGGGTACAAAGAATTTTGATTGCTCATCTGCATTGGTTAAATGAACTTGCCTTACTGATTTAAAGCATGCTTCCAATCCTTTCTATGTGCCAGTATGGATTGTGCATCTCATCTGATGTTCTTCGGAGCTAGTCTCATGCTCACACTGATGTGGACAGGATCTCAAGCGGATGGATTTCCTGACTACAGAAAGAAAAGTGGGAGGAAGCCACGAATACGGTGCTTTGGGGTGTGAGCGTGGAGAATGTGGGGGCTCAGAGAGGCACTGGCTGGGCATTCGAAGGCTGAGCAGCATGTGGGCACGGTCCCTCCATGATCTGGTGGCTTAGACTTATTATTAAATAGGAGTCCGAGTCTAAGGGAGTGCTTGCCATTGTTTCCCTCTTGACAGACACGTGTAGAGTAGTCATACTCCTTTCCCCAAGTGGTCATGATTCAGAGGTTCCCACAGAACCACCCTTGGGAGGAAACTCCTGCCAGGAACTACAGCTATACCATAAACAGTCAGGCACTGATGGGGAGGCCAGCGTTCCTTCCTACTAGTTCACTGAAGTCTTTGCCCTTAATAGACAATACTCCTCTCCTTGGTGGCAACCTATAAACGCCCTAACAGAGTCAGGAAGGGATGCAGTCCTTTGTAGTTCCAGCCAGGGGTGCCCCTGAGGTCACTCAGTAGAAAACAGCAGGAAAAAAACCTGAAGACAATAAGGGGCCATGCATACACCTGCCAGACCAGAGCAACCCAGAAGCCGGAGTTTGCTTTGAGAACACTTAACAGTCAAGGCTCGAGACACCTGGAGAAGCTTTTAAATATTCTGTCCATTTACAATTCTTTGTACCTCAAAATGTCTCCACGGATTACAGGAGTGCTCTCTTTTCTCCAGGAATTGGCTTATAGGACTGGGCTCCTGGGCTAAGGGGGCCACCCTTCAGAAGATGCTGCCCAAGGAACTCAGACATTATCCTTTCACTAAGAGGGTCATAACATCGAATGTTTCGTTTTTGCATTACTACTGTTTCCAAGTTTTCTCGTCCCCTCCCCTTTATCGTTTTTCTTTCACAACTTTAAAATAAAGTGTTTGGAAAGGGTTGATTTGCTAGATTCAGAAGTCAACTTATACGAGGATTGTTGATTTGTGGCTATACAAAATTATATCCTTAGGCTGGGCTGCCTGTGGCATTGGGTTACCACTGCTGGACCAGAGGTTTCTCAGACCTTAAACCACAGGGGCCATTTTCACCTAGCCTCAAGGACTCAAGCCATGCTCATGGCATCATAAACAGCCAAGATGAACCTTCGTCCAATCAGCATAAATAACACCGAGTCAGTCGAATTTCCACAAAAGCAAAGAGATCTGATGAGCTCTTACCTCATACAGCTTCATCATGTTCAGTATCTGGAATGTTAGAGATTATCACTACTTTGGGCAGTCCAGCTAAGCAACTCTGAGAAGCTAAAACTGGGGTCCACACTGTTTCTTTCAGTGAATTTTTCTTCCATCAAGTCTACTGACTATCTGGTATAGTGCTGGTGCATTGCACATACCAAGCTGAAACGTGATTTTTGCACTAGACTGACAAAGGTGATTAATTCTAGGGGCTCCCTGACTTTTCTTAATGAGGACTTACTTTTGATTTTTTTTTTTTAAGTCTTAGACTTACGGATGAAGAGGATATGGTGTTGGTGAAGGCTGAGGGTTGACATGCAGCCCTCAAGCAAGGTCTGGAAATTGTTAGAGGGTTTAAGATGGACCCAGCCAGGCTTCAGATGCATGAGAATCCCAACTCTAACCCCATTTCTCAGGAGAACATTGGGTGCTACAGAGATTCCAGATAAGTCTCCTAAGATTAAATACCAATATGCAAAGCTCCCGAGCATGCGAATGCATTTTGATTCCCTCGTCTATCTGGAAGTTCATCAAGCACATGGTGTGATAATGTGCTGCTTCTCCCACACGCTCTTTCAGGATTGAATTTGGCCCTCTTTTCCATAAGCAACAATTTTCTCCATAACAGTAGGAAAAAAAATCCCAACTCTCTCACTCACTTAAAAAGAAGTCACTGAACATTCTCTGAGCTCCATCTATGCCCTTAGAAGATAGTAACATGAAAAAAGGTCTAAAATAAGCAGTCCCATAGTCTCCACAAACAATGCTGGGGAAGGAGTGTTGCCGTCCCTGGCCTACGGTACTATGGGCAGAGTCATAACTGCCAACCACAAGCCACTGATGAGAGTCCAAAAGCACCATTTTCTTCCTTTTATGGGGCATACACTCTTCCAAAAACTGTCCTGAAGACATTTAAAAGAACAAAACAAAAAACTTAGCTTCTTATTAAACACATGACATGACCTCCCAGCTAGAGTGTGGCAGCCAGGAGCACTTCGCCAGCTGGGCCAAACCTGGGGACGGGATGGGAAGGGCCGCCAGACGTTTTATTAGCTGTTGTCTTCAGGGGACAGCAAACACAAGGCTCTCTTCCTCTTGGAGAAGTCAGGCTAGCAATTCAGGAAAACAAATCACTCTCTTCCAGGCTAGAAAAGTGCGTGGATTTCCTTGGCTACTCTGCACTTTTTCCCTTAATCTTTCAGATAAGCCACCCCCTGGGCCCCCATTTTAGCTTCTTAGCAGAGGCCTGTTGTTTTTGTGTTCCGTCCTGCTCTGGAAGCACTCACTGGGTCCTCTTCAGGGGAAGGGTTTCACCAACTCATGCAAACTTTTCTTTATCCCCCTAGTTCAAGTATATCAGTCTCTCCCTAGCCAGTTTGGCTCAGTGGTTAGAGCATTGGCCTGCAGACTGAAGGGTCCCAGGTTGGGTTCTGCCTCAGTTGTAGGCTGGATCCCCAGCCCTGGTTGCGTGCGTGTGCAGGAGGCAACCAATCGATGTGTCTCTCTCACATTGGTGTTTCTCTCTCTCTCTTTCTTCTACTTTCTCTGAAAAAGCAATGGAAAAATATCCTTGGGAGAGGATTTAAAAAAAGAGTCCCACGTCTCAGTAACTGTGCCCTTAGTAATTCATTTTCTCTCTTTTCCCTCCCCCTTACATTTGTTTTCCATTTCATTTTTGTGGCTTTTACCAGCTCATAGTAACAGGTCCCCATTGCGAGCTTCCTAAGAGTCTCAGCTAAGCTCCTCCTGTGGACTAAGCTTCTGGCCTTCACTTGCCTAAATATTCTTTCCTCTGTTACATTATGGAAGATCCTTTTTCTCTAATTATTAGAATCAACTAGTGAAATGTTTATAGACTATAAAATATGTATAAAGTTGACTCAGTAAGCATTCATGGAAAGGTCTAACTTAAAATCCATCTTAGGATATAATTTAGTAATAAACAGCCCCTAGAGTGGTAGAGGGCCAGTTTGAGAAACATTTGCTTGTGGTTCTAGAGTACTGTAAAATCATGCTACTAGCCTCATTAAGCAGTAAAGCAACACGAATGCTAACTTCAGGCTGTTGGTATCATGCTGTTTACGTTCACAGCATTTTCATGGAGTGGGCTGTGTTTAATCTTCACAGGGACTAATGCTGTATTTTTAACAGTTGAAGTGTTTGCTTTTTTCTAAGTTGTCCTGAAAAATGTCTTGGGGACACAGGCACACACAACAAAGCACCCAACAAAAAAACGTTCTGGAACACAAACATTTTAGATTCTTATAAACACCAGCATCGGTGCTGGAGGGCCGCTGTGGTCAGCCACGCAAAGTAGGAGCTTTAAGGCCACTAGCGTGAGGCTCAGTAGGGGTATGTGAATGCCCAAGCCTTCAAAGGCACAGGAATTTGATTCTGGACCGCGCTGAGAATTCTAAGGCAAGCTTCTCTGAGCGGCTGTAAACGGGTTTCCCTTCTGACCTCTGATCCAATTCCACTTCTGCTTCCTGGCCTGGCGCTCCCACCGCTGTCCTCTTGCCTTGGGGCTGGTAACCAGCTCCTGGCCTGGGGCAGATGCAGCTGGATAGAGATTTGGCCTGTCTGGTATGCTGGGCTTACTGCCCACCAGCTGTGGGCCCTCACTGGCTCTTTTTGTCTGGGACAACCTGTTTTAAATTTTATGTTTATGATTCCAAAGAGGAGAGGATACTCTTTCCACCAGATCAGTGGTTTTTGATTATTAGCATCATCTTGGGCGCTTCTGAAAATACCAGTGCTCATGCCTCACCCCAGAACTACGGAATCAGAAGTCCAGGGCTGCATTCCCATCACGTTAGAAATCTAAGTGTGTACATGTAGACAGCATATATTATATGTCCTATGTATACAAAATATTATAAGCATCGAATGTATGTCATATGCATACACATACAAATATGGTCTGCTTTCTCATTTTTTCCTTTCATTTCTCCTTGGCCCATTGAAACATCATTGCTGATGAGTGCCAGTCCTCAGAGCAGCATCTGGGAACCTGTGTTATAACCCATAGGGGAACCAGTGTGATTGTCTCATGAACACAGACAGGCACATAACTGTGCCACCTGGGGGGTGAATGCTTCTGAGATATGCCAGCCCACAGCATGGAGCCGCCACTTGCGGAAAATTGTTCAGAGGGAGCAGGAGATGAATTGCCCTCAAGCGAGGCTACCAAACAGCTTTGCGTGCTGAGACACTCGGAAGTTTCAGGAAGGCAGTACTCGGGGTCGAGGCTCTGTGTATAAAATGTTCAAACATCCTCGGGAAGGAAACTCCCAGCCAAGCGGCTTGCCCAGTGACTTCCAGGCCCTGCCTCCCATATTTCCCCAGCAAAACCTGATAGATAAAAAGGACTCATTTTCTCCAGTAAATGACCAACGATGAGTTTAAGCTTTTTTTCCACCACAGTTCTTTGTAGACAAAATGAGGCCCACTTGGCCAGCTAGATGTAGGACTCAGAAATAAAGCCCAGAAGCACCCTGGGCTGGACCCAGGAGGCCCTTGACCAGTGGCAGCCACTCAGTCCAGCTTCCTCTGTAGTTGTCCAACATGCATTTTGTTTTAAGAATCCTATAAAAACCTACTGTTCAACTTCATGTTGATTCACTCCTCATTTTTTCTGAATTCATCTCTTTTCATGAATAGTAGCATTATATTCGACTGTGTAAGTACAGTGTCATTATAATTCCATGCATGTTCATAAAAGATTGGTTATACTTGAGACATACAATAAGACATATTATCAAAGGGAGTCATTAGAATATTTTCCAGGAAAAGAGGAAACGGTCAACTTTTAATTCTCTTATACCAACGTGCCAGAGAGGTGGAGAAAATAATTTGGAATAGCTGGAGGCCCAAAAAAAAATTTTTTTTTATATTTTGTTTTTAAACTCTGGGAATACACATAGATGCAAACTTTTCTAATTTTATTTTCACATATATCAGCTCTAGGTGGAAGGGCACTTTAGAAGTAACTGAGTGTCAGATTGGGATGAAATGCATTGTGAATAGAAGTTAAAAATATCCTTAACTTTTGCAAAGCACAGTATAAGTGGGTACAAGGAAAGGGACAGATGGACAGTCCAAGTCCCTTGGTCCCAAACTCATTAGCTTCCTCCTCTCTCAAGGGAGGACTGGTCTGATGAACTGAATAGTGCTGAATCTGCCCGAGGAGGGGGAAGAGGCCCAGCTCTGGGCAGAGGATACTTTAGCATCTTTCATCTGGTCTTCTTGCTTGTACTTCTTTCTATATAATTGAGATGACACCTTATATAAAAATTTGCATCCTCATGTTTCTTATCATTAAACATTTCCCAAAATCTCTTCATAAACAAAACATATAAAACAATGTTGACTGCATAATATTTGTTCTCAAGAGATACACCGTAATTTTCTTAACCATTGTCACAATATTCTGCAAGGACCTTTTTTCCAAGTTTCCCAGATTATAAATCTACCCTGCAAGGAACAGATCTGTTTAGCTAATAAACATCTCAAAAGAGTGTGCTGTGATTGTGATGGGGTACAAAGGAAATGAAATGCAACTCAGCTTGGAGATGAAAGCCTGCTCCCCAGTGTGAAAGCTGGATTTCACTCAAACCGAAAATGCACATGAACACAATCCACAGAATGCAGTCATGAACCTACGTACCTATGCAGGTGGTTATGTTGTGGTCTAAAGACTTTGAAACAAAATCATCTGGACATGATGCAAGCACATTTAGACATGCACATGGCAATAATACTGAAAGGGTTCAACGCTGCCCTGTCTGGTGTGCTTGACAAAGACTTACTTCAAAAGCTAGGCCACTCTTTCTGAATGTCAAAGTCAGAGGTATGGCTCTTGATTGACTCCCAAGAAGGTTTTCTTTACAGCCCAACCTAATTGCACATGCTACTCAGATCTGAAGAGAGGCAATAACTATGCACTTATGTCCGAAGCACTTATTAAGCTCCTCTGTGTTCAGGCAGTGGACTAGGCTCATTGGGGATACATACTTAATAGCCACATTCTGAAAGCTAAGCCTGTGATTTCAAGTTCAGAAGCAAGAGAGTGGTGGGATGGAGTGAGCGTGGGTGTCAGGCCCCACCACTCACTTAACTCTCTAGACCTCAGTTACAAGTGAGGATAATATTAGTTTTCACCTCAAAGAATCACCATGGAGGTAACTTGAGGTAATGTGTATAAAGTACTTACCTAGAGTCTAGCGCTGATAGGACCTTGACGAGGTTATTTCTTATTAACTATCTGTAACTGTAACTATACAGCAAAGCAGATGTGACTGCTTAAGGGCCCTAGTAAAAGCAGAGAAAACTGAAAAAGGAATTCAGACACTGCCCCAATGGGAAAACTCAGCAAGGCATTGCAGATGGATGCCATATGAGTGAGGCTTAAATGGCAGGCAGGAGTCCTACAGGCAGGGATGGGCTGTGGAGCAGGCGACATTCAGATACAGAAGGGGTCAACAGCTGGTGGGAGCTGAGAAAGCACCAAGGACCAGGGAGAAGCTCACCCCAGTTTGCTGGAGTGTGCAAGGCCTCAGGGAGCAGGGGGGCCTGGGAGCGGGGGCCGGGACAGGTTGAGACTTATTCCATTTCTTGAGTGATCTAGCTTCAGAATTATGATAACAAGTTTCCCTTTTGAGGAGTAAAACTGGAAAAGTGAGAAGTGACGTGTTGACGGTGACTCGGGAGCAGATGACAAGGTATTCCAGAGAAAGGCAATACACAGCTGGAATGTGAGAGGATGCGTGTCAACCTTCCCTCTGCTCTGGCACACCTTGCTGTGACTAGAGGGACATTGTTCTGTCTGGGACACCTTGGTCACAATGCATCCTAGCAAAATTAGAACATGATTGGAGAAGAAGAAAAAGTATTTCCAAACACCGCTCCCTCTGATGAGAGAAGAGATGGGTGAGGAGAGAGCACCCAACGAGTGTGCAGGCACAAGAAAGCACACCCCATCAGGGGAACGAAGGGGCTAGGCTGCTCCCAGCCTCACTGCAGGCCGGTGGTCACTGTGTTGGGGATCATACAAGTTGAAAGTGAGCTTGCGTTCTGAAAATAGCTTGTGTGCTCAGTCAAGCAGGCTGGACGTGGAATGGACATTAGGTATGAGGTCATCAGGGTCACTAGGGGGAGTGAAGAATTGTAATGTTTTCCAAGTACAAAGAGGATTTTATTGACAAAAAGTAAGTAGTTATCTTTCTGTGATAACGTGGAGTGCATTTCTGCCTAGAGAAGGGACTAAGGCAGAATGACATTGAAGGTTGCCATAGAGATGCATTTCCAAATTTGAGCCTCAGGAATCATTGAATGGCAGCCACACCCCTGGAGTGGTCATGAATCAGAGGTGGGAGATGGGGCATAGCTGGTCCAGAGCAGGGATTTTCTTTGACTCTCAATAATAGTTTTTAGATTACAGGCATAGCTACAATCTCTCTTTACCCTCTCCTTCTTTTAGCTGGCGGGACACATCCTTTCCAGAAGTGAGACTTGTTAGCCTCTGCAAGGACCCTGGCAGGTTGTGACACCTCTTACAGCCACCTTCCTGTTGGCTCAGAGATAAGACTTATGTAGCTACCATTGGAAGTCGGGCTTCTGGAAATGTCACTGTGTGTTTAGGCTGTGAAGAACTTAACTGAGCTCAGCTATAGAGCAGACTTCACCATTACTGGAAGTATACATTTGAGAATAATACTGCTAATGTTAGAAACACATTACAGGTCAATTACACAGAAAACTAGGAAATGCTGATAGAGTCATCGCTCACCATTTTGAAAGGCACATATCTCACCTTCTGTCTCCCAGTACTTGCCTTCTTAGGAACATCATCAACATTCCACATTCCATAATCAATATTCAAATGCAGGAGGACAGAAGAAGAGGGGGGACAATGTGTGAGAAAGTGCCCTGTAATGGGAGGTGTCATGTTTATTTTTCTGTAACAGTAAAAGCATTAGGTTGTAATGCTGGCACTACCAATTTATTCCTAGTTTCCTTCTCTCTGTACTTGGATCTCTGATCTAAACCTAATTAAAGATGAGGGGAGCTTGGAATATTGTTTCCTATGGAACTTTCTATCAGAAGACAGTCCGGAAAACTATGTTGGGGATCATACAAGTTGAAAGTGAACTTGGGTTCTGAAAATAGCTTGCATAGGTTCTAACATCCATTTCAAAGCCTATTGGTGAAGTGTACATAATACGTATAGGGTAGCTAAGCATTTCCTGGTTTAATATTGCTAATGTAAAGCAGGGAAGAAAGGTGTAAGGACTAAAAAGGAAGGTGTAAAGTCCTCCTTTGCAGATAACATGATTGCATATGTAGAAAATACAAGAAAAACCTACAGTAAACTTTTAGAATTAATGAGTGAGTTTGGGAAAGCACTAACTATAAAAACGATAGATAAACTGGACTATGTTAAAATCAAAGGACATCATTAAGAGTGAGGAAAAGTAAGCCATAGAGTAGAAAAAAGTATTTGTAACACATGGAACCAAACAAAGGCTTGTATTTAAAGAGCTCCCAATCAGTACGAACACAGACATCAACAGAAAAATGGGCACAAGACTCAAACCGGCGTTATCATAAGGAGAGAATATCCAAATGGCCAATAAATATATACAGACATGCTTGACCTCATTAGTAATCAGGGAAATACAAATATTGTGAGAGTAAATATAAGATACCAAATTCTTCTGCTGGTTGTTTTGAATTAGCTTTTGGAATATTGCCTTGTCCCTCCTACTGCCCTTGGTCTCAGAAACTTGGCTCTGTGGTTGTACATGATTTGAATCTGAGAGCTGTCGGGGTCTGTTAGCACATCTCCCTGCCCACCCTCTCATGGAGCTGCTGGGGTCTGTTGGCCCATCTCCCTGCCCACCCTCTCATGGAGCTGCTGGGGTCTGTTAGCACATCTCCCTGCCCACCCTCTCATGGAGCTGCTGGGGTCTGTTGGCCCACCTCCCTGCCCACCCTCTCATTACCACCGCAGTCTGATAAATAAGGGTCAGGCATGAGTTTTCGTGAGTAAAGGCAACGGAGCCCAGGAGGATTGCCTAATGGCTCCAGTTCTGTGGTGGGCTTGACTGCTATTGACAAGCAGAGAAAATTATGATTTCCTCATCTTTTCAACAACATGGGAAGAATAAAATGGAAAATTGCAGCAGAAAAAAGTATTATGAAGGTTTGGGGTAGGTTTTCTATCTCTCAATCTTGTTCTTGTCACCATTTTGAGGATTAGTCTCGAAGATTTGGGAACTATATAGTGCCAGTTGCCCTGGGCCAGCAACTTGGGCTTTGTTATGGCCTAGCATGAGCCCATGGTTTTACTGGTGCATTCTAAGCCTAGTATAAAATGTTCAAGCTGATGTTAGGGAGATAGTTTAAGAGCTTTGGGATCTTTCTAGAAGAAAATGGCACCAGTATATTTCCTTTTGTAAAAAGCTATATGGACAGCGAACAATGTTACTGACTCTAAAAGAATCTGAACACCCAGTGATTATTTGAAGAGCCGCATTTGAAGAGTGGCTATTTTATGTAGAATTTAAGATGTAAGACACACCATAGAGGAATGTAGGCAACGAAGACTCCAAGACAGTCTAATAGCCTGATTACCAAACTATGTCAAGAGGAATCAGTCAGCCAAAATAGGTCAAGACAGGCAACCCTGCTGCCAGTTGCTGGTAGAATATGCTTCTTAATTGCTGTTTTGGAAACTAATTGCTCTCAGGAAAAGCATCTAACAGGAGGTTTTGATTCAGAGGAGCAGGGTGGAGTCATCTCGCTTTATGTATGCCATGTGTGGTACCTATATGGCACGGCCTTGGGAGGCACTCTAAACAAATCAAATAGTACCACTCAGCTCAGAGAAGCAGTTCAGGAGGGAAGGGGATGGTCAATACTGGAAAAAGATATGCACTATGCTTTGAACCATAAGAGGATCCCAGAAATACTGGCCTGAGGAGGTGTTAGCCAATTTTCAGAGTTGCTTAGAGGAATTGTGAACAAGCAGATGGGGAGTCTCAACAGATTTCAAGGGATTTGCCCCAATTGAGCTGACATTCTGGCTGGGAAGGGCTCTGGTATTATTCCTCCCCCACTGCCCACCATCTCCAGGCTTCATTCCAACCTGCCACCCACCTACACAATGAAGTGCCCAAGTAAAACAGCGTGTTACAGCAGTATCTTTCCAAGCTTGCCCTGAAACCTTACCCCCTTCTAAATGCTGACATGTCAGTTGTCTGCTTAGTGACCGTTATAATACCGAAAATTCCTTTATTTAGCTTGCTTGAGATGAAGTCATGCAGCTATAAGAGTGACTTGCAAAACAAAATCAAGTTCCATTCTCAGTTAAAGGGGCCATGGAAAGTCTTGAAATCTTTCCTGGTAAAAAGCTTCTCAGCCATCACATTTCATTAGAAAATTGTGACAGTGCTCCCAAATTTTAAAAAGAGTAATTCATATTTATAGCAAAACAAAATACATACAGTGTTGGATTGGCAACTTAAGTCATACTTAAGGAATCTGTCATATTTGGTTTTACCATTTACAGAGATGCAGAGCTGGCTTTGTCACACTGTAGACTGCTGCTTTTATACACTTTGCCGGGTGTACCTGGGAAATCACTGAGCGTTTCTCTCTTTCCTTACCAGTGTCATGACAGGTCTAATACTTTCATGCGGCAATTGAGAATATCAAATGCAATGTCCCTGGAGCTATGTGAGTCTGGAATAGTTTGCTTGAGGCAAAACTTTCAAGAACAAGAAGGGTTCTGGCACCAGCTCTGTCACAATCTAGTGACGCGATCATGTTATTGAATTTATCATGTTTATTGAATTCCTCTGCCTTTCCTTTTCTTCAGCCATGAACAGGGATGACTGCACCTGTCCCGTCTATTTAGGAGGCTGCTATGAAGATTACGTGAGAGAATGGCTGTGCAACTTTTCTTTGAAAAGAACAAAGAACTAGGACAAATATAAAGTATCAGTAACGAGGAGGAGAGGCAGGCATTTTCTATCCTATCCAGGGGCACTGAGATAGCTTTACCCTCCGAATACCACATTTTATATCTGTCTGACTATCTTCTTTCATTGTCTCTTCAGAACCACCCCATTCTCAACCTTGCCCCTTCCTTATGATTGTCTAAGACTTTAGAGAAAGCCTCAGGTATGTCATGAGTCACATCTCGGCTTTCTGGATTCTCCAAGCTAGGTATTCAGGAATTTAGGCTTTTCAACTTCAAAAAATCAAAACTCAGGTTGACTTAAGGTGATATCAGTGAGGCAGGGAAGCAATTGTCCTTAGGTGTGTATAGAACAATGGGGGAAGAATAAATGTGGTGGTGTCTCACATTATTTTAAATTTAGTATATCTTTTAAAACACTAGCATTAAAAAAATCTGATACCCCAGGAATTGAAGTAATAAGTAATTTGTTTAAAGGTCTAAACTTCTGCATTTACTTTATTCCTGCATTTTGTTTAGACTGGAGTGTGGTCCTATCTCTTTACCTGGTTATGAACTTTAAACAAATTGTGCTAAAGTGGAAGAAAAATTTATTTTTTGCCATAATATGGGACCTCAAAGAAGTCTGAGCTTTTCCCCATGATGTGGTTCTATGAAGATAAATGGGTTTTGGCTTCTTGATAGAATGTTCTGTTCACCATTTCCAAAACAAGCCTTTAAAAACAGTGAATCATGTAATTTACTAAAAAAATGATCTAATATATAAAATGACTTAATTAATGAAGTTAGATGACAGCATTAGTTTATCAAAGCTGAGCCTGGGCTAAAGCTTGGGCATTTCAGTTCTACCAGGAACTAGCTGTACCTCTCTGGGCCTTAGGCTCCTTATATTCAGGAGAAATTTAGACTAGTTTATCCCTAAAGTTCTACCTGGCTTTGAGTTTTTGCATTTGATTAACTTTTTCAATTAATCATATGAATTGAACACTTCTCGCCTGTAGTTTACTGAAGACAAAGTCATAATTATTAGTATAGATCAATGAGGTTTGTGGTACACAATTTATAGTATTACCACCACCTAACGATCATTTAAAATAATGACTCTGCCTAGCTAGGTAGCTCAGTTGCTGGGATGTCATCCTGAACAGCACAAAGTTGCAGGTTCGATTCCCAGATAGGGCATGTATACTTGACACAATCAATCAATGTTTCTCTCTCGCGTTGCTATTTCTCTCTATCTCCCCCTTTCTCTCTCTCTCAAATTAATAAAACTATATCGTCTGATGAGGATTAAAAATAAAAAATGAAATAAAATAAAATACTGACTCTGTTTCATAACATTTCAGGAAAATGTTATAAAAATCTATTTAGACTTTACTAAGTTGATAGGAAATGAATCATTTTGTGTATGTGACCAAGGAAAGCTGCTTATGTTTACAATTTTGTTTTAAAGGGTGACTTTTAAAAAACGATGGCTAAGTGCTAAAACTTCACTTGGAACAAGTGCCTTGACGAATTATGAAAACAAAATTAGCTGGGTGTGGGTCACAGCAGAACTATTTCTCTGGGACTGTGGGGGGACTTTAATGCTTCAGTGACACCCACAGAATGAATTCCACTCTTGAAACAACATGAGCCATCCACTTCAAGCTGAATTTCTCCATTTTCCTTTCAATTCCCCATGTCCAACTCTTTACTATAAAACGACATGCACTTAACAATCATCTGGGACTGTTGAAGAGGGTCACTCTTAAGGCACTTTCAATTTCTTGCTTCTAATGACAAGAATGGAATGTAAAACGTAGGGTCATTTTGACCCTGAGATGGATGAGCCAGGAAGGATGGCTGGGTGGCAGCGGTGAGGGTGGAAGCCACTGCGATCAGTGATGTGGGGAGAAGTTTGTCCTCAATATCTAGAGAGGGTGACTGTATGTGCTGAGCCCTGGGGTGGGTGAGGCCCTGAGCAAATGGAAGGAAGTCAGCCAGTGGAGGGAAGTGAATTAACCTAAGTAGAGTAGCTGGTGGAGTCAAGATATGAATAGTCAAGAGCCCTCTTGATGCCAAGCCACAGATGGAGCTGAAATGGGGGTCCTGGGGAAGAGGGCAACCGAGGTTAGTGGACCAGCAGATGTGCGGTGGGAGCGGATGTGTGTATGCTGGAACAGGGCCGAGGAGCCTGAAGCTGAAGCTACATGTGACTAAGTGAATGTTGCTTCAGGCTTCTGGGGGGTAGGGGGGATAAACTTTGAACCAGGCTTTGCCTTGAATCCAAACTTATTATCTATCCATGGTTGAGACTTTTTGGTCATAAATTGGTCAAGTTTTTCAGTTGGCTTATGAGCTGCCATCTGAGACTGAGTTTCACTGGTTTTTGAGCAATAACTCGATAATCAAGTTAATACAGTATTAGTCTCAAGGTGCCATGCAGATTAACAGGCTGGCAATCAGGAACAAATTAGCAATCAAGGTGTTGGATGTGGATGGATCCCGGTGGGAATGACTCAGCAGAGTAAGAATCACTGAGGAGGAAGCTGGACATGGTGTGGGGACTGAGGAAGAGCCTTAGTCTGGTGTGTAGCTCCTCTCTGTGGAATCTATGCTGTTGAGGCTGCAGGAATCTCCCGAGAAGGGGCCTGTGCAAACTGGGGTCAGTGAAAACTCAGGTAACTGATGTCCACAAACAGCCTATTTAAGACACCTCCTGTGGCCCGCAATATGCTGCTGGGAAAGGAAGTGGAAGGAGATATCTCTACATTGGAAAACTTGCAATTACCTGCTAAAGCTTCATGACTGAGGGGTGCAGAGGGGGCTGGGTGAGTGGGCTGTCACTGGGGAGAGTGGCAAGGAGAGGACATACTCAAGTTCAAGTGGTCATTGAGTTCAGAGGAGAAAGCAGTAATCACAGCTCCTGCTGGGGGTGTTTACTCACAACAGGCACTGCGTTCAGTGTTTTACATATATTATGAAATGTATTCCTCTTAGCAACTAGCTGAGGGAGAATTACAAACTCACCTTACAGAGGAGGAAAACAGGGTCAAAAAAACAAAACAAAAGATCTCTCCCAAGGTTACAATTCATGACTGATGGAGTCCAACTTGAAGGCATGTGAGCTGGACTCTGAGGTCATAACTCCTCACCTTGGGCAATGGGCAGTTAATGACCTGAGTTAGAAGCAATGACTTAAAATGAAGTTCTGGGACAGGATACATTCATTCATAATGTGGGAGATGCCTGGTCCTTCTGCTCTGTCACATACAAAGTCCAAAGTCTGAACCTTGAAGGAGGGAGGAAGACTTACAGGAATGAGGAGTCTGAAGAACAGTAAATAGAGATACACGAAGGGACAAAGGGATTTAAGTCCACAGAGGAATCTTCCCATTACTGCACTTAGTCATTGTTCAATTCAAGAATTCTCTATCTCCACTCGATAGTCTTCCAAAATGATTTCCCTTGCAGACAGTGAGATAATATGTGTGCCTTCTCAATCTTTGCTTTTATCTCTACTACGTGACTGAAAATGGAATTTTCCAGAGGATTCCTTTTGGTAAATGCTTTAACTAGAGGTGGTCAAATACATAACTGACCATCACGAGGGAGAATCAAGTGTCACTCCATGAGAAACAGAGCTGCCTCTAACAACTTAGAAAGATAACTGGGGGTGGGGGTGAGGGAGCTATGTTTTCACCTTCATTTCAAAAGGAAACAGCCTTCAGATAAACTCTCCATGAAGCAGGAGTGCTCATTTTTGTTTCCAATAATTGGTTCTAAACAGTGACTCAGACATGTGTTGACTTCTGATCACTATGTACACCTTTGGTTTAAATTTTGTTCAGATGATGGGCTAAGACTGATGGTGTGAAGAAGACCCATCTTTATGGGGTAAATGTGTTTTCATGAAATGGGCCATGATGCCCCTTCTCCCGTTCATTCTCCTCGCTCTTCTAACAGGCTATTTTTGCGATGCTTAGGGTCGAACTTGCTCTCAGGCAGGACATGACCCCAGAAGCCTCAGCCCCACATATCAAAAGATAAAATACTTTGCAGGGAGAGAAATTCCTTAACCCTTCTGGAGACCAGCAGATGAAAATGGATCTTTCTCTCCCATGGCTTTCCAAAACTTGCCTGCAAAACCAAGTGTGGTGTGATTCCTGTAACATTTTAGAAGATTTGCAGGTTGTTCCAGGGGAAAGCCAGCCCTGGTTAAACATTCTATGGATTGCTAGGAAGTGACTAAAGGGAAAACAGAATCACGAGGCTCTAGAAACAATGTCTAGGATTTGCTACCCAAACCGTGGGCCCTGGACCAGCAGCATCCCGGAATTCCCTGGCAGTGGATTACAAATGCAGTCTCAGATCCTGCCCAGATCTGCTGAATCTGAATCTGCTGAATTGAATTTGGGGTCTGCACAGCACTGCTCTGGCTCAGCTCTGCAGCTCCAGCCAGGACTGGGGAGCTTTGTCCCATTTGCTTTCTCAGGCATCCAGGTGAGGAGACATCGCCTACTTGTAGGTCTCACTCCTTGTCAGGGATCAGAGTTTACAGGAGAAAGTGACTTCTCAGGCCAGCACCCCTTCCCTTAAGTCACTGCACTATCATGGGCCCAGTAGGGAGGGACTCCTGAAAGAGCAAGTCCAGTTATCACTTTGCTGGCTAAACAAATGGGGGACTTTGATTGATGGCCGCCGCCCATTCCCACAGACTGTGGCTTTGGTCATTGCTCCACTTTTCATATTCTACTCTTGACAGACTATAAAGCTGAGTTTCTGGAAGCATGAAGGAGGTCACTGGCAGACCTCTTCTGCCCTGAAGAAAAAAGTTCAACTCAGTCCATAGACTGCTCATTGGCCAAATGCTTGACTTCCTTTGGGGCTGAAGCTGAAGAGAAAAAAAAAAAATGCATGCTATGAAATAGTTTGGGACTCTGTCTTGCGGTGGAAGCTTATTTTGCCTTAGTTTTGTACATAAGTCAATGTCTGTCTATCCCAGCAGTTTTTTATCCAGCAATTGAAATTGAGTGAAGCCAATGAAAGAGGAACTCTTCATCACTAGTTGATCTCAGGTGCATGTTCATGAGGGATGGCACTGACATAACGATTTGTGCTGTGATTCTAAACAAAAAGGCCCCCAAACACTTAGTGTTGGTTGTGACCAGGACTCCTGACTTTCCTGCTTTCTTCCCTCCTGCTGGTGTCTGTCTGTCCTATGAGTCAGATCGCAGTCCAGCCCTGCACTGGGTACTGGACAGTCGTCATGCTCACGACCTGGCCCCTGCCCTCACAGGGCTCATGGGGGCCATGCTCAGGTTTGGGGGGAAGGGGAAGCCCTCTCTCCTTTCAGAGTTTCTTACTGCACCCCTGGGTACCCTTCCATCATGAGCACAGTGGAGGCAGGAAGAGAAGACACCCCTGAGCCACTGTCTTGGAGAGAGACCCTCCAACTGGCCCCACAGCTCCCCTGACACTCATTTAAATGCTGGGTTTCACAATGGCAGGGGAAAGAGTATTCATTAAAGACACATATGCAACACAACTAACTTAAAAAAGAAAAAGCTCATGGCAAGACTGGTGCCAGGCACCCATGCATCATTCCAACATCTCCGGCAGGCAGCTGCCTTTCACACAGATGCACTTCTCCTCCTGGGCCTTGAATCAGAGCCTGCTGACATGGTCAGGAGTTGGGGAAGGGGAAATGGGGAGTCAGTTTTTAATGGGGACAGAGTTTCAGTTTGAGATGATAAAGAAAGTTCTTGAGATAGATGGTGGGGCTGGTTGCACAACAAAGAAAATGTTCTTAATGTTATGAACTGTACACTAAAAATGATGAAAATGGTAAATTTTATGTTATGTGTATTTTACCACAGTTAAAAAAACACTATATATGGTTTGCACTATATATACAAGAGACCTGAGGTGACATTAATAAGACTGCTTTCAAATGATTACTTTACAATCACTATATTTGTTGTATATGTGATGTATATATTATGCGTCAAGATTTTATTTTTTATTTCAGGAAATTTACCTAATTTTTAACACCTGAAATGCTTAGAAAGAAGAAAGATCTGAAATAATTTTTTTAATGTGAGGAACTAAGAGAAACCTCATGAAGTCTGCCTTTCTTTCAGTTTATTCTTACAGAAGCCAGCTAATTAAGCCCAATAAAGAGGACAAGCCAACATGAAGGCAAAAATGCGAACTGAATAAACAGCCTTAGTCTTTTGTCCTTAACTCAAGAATTAGAAGAATAAAGATTTTGTAAATGGTATAGCAGAAAAAAGAAAAAGGCAACTGAAAAACTTGATGAAATAGATATACAACCTCCTTTTAAATACATTTATTTTCCTTTGAGACACTAGCCTGGCTTCGCTTTCTAGTTTTTATACCAAACAGAAGCAGATGGTCCGGGGTTAGATTCTGTTCTAGGGAAATCAAACTTCTCAGTCATTTGAATTATCAGTGCTGTCCAGCCATCCATTTTTTTGAGCAAAGTTTTAGATCTAGAAGAGCACAGGTTCTAGAATCTCTAGACAGAAGTCAACACTATTCTTACCTGCTTTTACTTCTTAAGTAAGGAATTTTTAGATTTAAAAAAAACAATGAAGGGTGACCATGACTTTCTTCCCCCTCTGGACTAAGTTAAGTCATAAGCCATTTGTTTCTAGAACATTAAATTCCAATTAGATGAGAAGCAGATAAACCGCTCTTGTTGGAGGGCAAAGATATCACCCACAAATCACAGCCCAAGGGAGGGGGCGTCCAGTGGCTGGAGAAGACCCTGGGCTGTGCACTGCCAGCCATGCCCCGACGCCTCGTGAAGAGCGGCAGGACATTCCCAGGACACAAGCTATGTTTAGTAGGTGGAGAACCCAAGACCAGAGAACCAGAACTTCCTGGTGAGCACGGCAACAGTCCTCCTGACCTTAAAGGGTGAAGTTCATCTCTGCGTGGGCTTTAAATTCCTTTACAGTCATCTGAGGGACTTGTGTAAATCCCAATAGCTGCAGGGGATGGGCCCAGCACCAGCATTATGGAACATTCCCCGGGTGATTGCCACTTCAGCCCAGGTTGACATTCCCTGCTTAATCCACAGATAGAAGCTTTAGATGCCTGGCCCCACCCCAGAGCAGCTCACTCAGAATATCTGAAGAGCAGGATGGGGGCATTACATACAATACTACCAATTCCCCAGGCGATCCTAAAGTCCTGCCAGTTCAAGGTCCACTGGTTTCACAGGAAACCAGAAGCAAATTCTGCATATATGTAATAATTTTAGATCCATTTTCTGAGCAAAGTTTTAGATCTAGAAGAGCACAGGGTCTTGGCGAAGAAATTTTGGAAAAGGGATAGAAGAAATTAGAATTTGTAAAGAGATATTTTACTCTTTCCCCCCCAACTTCTTTGATGTGAGTCCACTGATATGAATTGGGAGAAAACAATCTTGGTCTTCCATTTCCTGGCAAGAGCAATTCAATAGGAAAGGGACAGTGGTGTGCTGCTACTAGTGTTACTAGCGTTGCTACATTACTGGGGGGGGAGGAAGAGAGAGAGAGAGATAGGGAGGGAGAGAGAAAGAGGAGTGGGCATGTGCATGTACAACCAGATGGAGGGGAAGTGAAGGACTGAATTTTACTCACTTAACTTGTCCTTTCCTTCCTGCACAGGCAGCCAGAACTGAGTGAGTTGAGTGAGTTTCCATCTTAATCAAGAGCAGAACAGACAACTATCTTCATCATTCCTGTAATTGGGTTGCTCTGGTTTTTCCTAGAATCATTTGGGGAAATTTAAAGACTACATTCTCCTTCCAGATGCCAGGAAATCTGCTAAGGCTTTGAAAGAAGGTTTCATGTCATGCCTCGAAGGTCTGTTCTTATGTGAGGGTGGGAACCAGACCCAGTACCAGCAGGAAATGTGACTAATCTGACCCATCATTCAACTAGCCTTTGTCTAAAACCTGAAGGACTTTTGTTAAAATTGTCATTTTTGTTTGAATTTTGCAGCTTTTTTGATATGCAATTAAAATGAATGTGTTTGCTCTTTGGCAGTTTCACAAGCCATGGCAGACAGCTGACAACTCACCGTTATCATGTGACCTAGTGAGAAACACATTTATTTTTCTAAATCCTTGCAACTTGATGTTGGTCAGCACACACAACAACTGATGTCTAGATGTTCCGGCATAAGATTTACAAATCATTTTGGACTCTTTGCTATTAACATTCCTTATTTTGCAACGGGAAGGGGAGGCTGGACCATAAAAGCTGATGACTATGAAGAAGGAAATCCTGTCTGAGCTAAGATTGCCTTGGCGGGCGCTGGGTGGTGGGGGGAGCCCTTGGGAGAGCTGGTAGGAAAGGAAGGTGGTTTTTAGATAGGAAAAGAAAACTATTTCAGGCTCCTATTCGGCTCTTGATTGTACTTGGACAGTTGTTACAATTAAGACAATGATTAAGTAGGGAAGAAAGGGAAGGAGGTGGTTTTCCTCCCTGGAATTCCCAGCTGGAATCTTCCTGTTTGAATCCACTCATTGGCCTTGCTCACTTGGGTGCCCAGGAGGAAACAGGTCTGTGTTTGTGTCCTGTTCGTCCTAACTTGTGGAACTATAGCAGACACTGAGTATTGCTAATGCCCCGCCAGGAAATGGCAAGGGTGGGGTGAGAGGTGTCGTTTTGCTCTTTCAAGAAAGAAGTTCTCTCCTAAGATTCTACTGGGTGTTTTCTATGCCATGTTGCCAGACCAAAACTTCTCGAGTTTTCTTGCTTTGTTATATTACACTTGGGTCTCAGAATTATTGGAACAAGATGTTCTTTGTTTTTAAGTCTTTCCCCTTGCTCTGGAAATAATTCAGTTACACCTTGACCTAACTTTAGTTAAAATTAAAAATTTTTGCTGGCATTTCATTACAAAAATGAAAACAACTGTCCATAGGCAGTGGGAAGATGCCCCTGCACCCATCTCGCCATGTGAACTGTGTGTGCACTGGTGAGCTTGTCCGCAGCCCAGCCTCTGGGCACCACAGGCACTAGGACGATGGCAGGATCTTACTCCCATTCCCTCCTGTATTCCTTCCGTCCTGCTGGCCTAGTGTACCCATGCCTTCTCTGCCCTGCTGTGCCTTCCTGGGCACACTCTCTTCCCCTCTGCCTTAAAAGCCACACATAGAAAATGCCCCGTCATGGCAGTGAGGTCTGCAATAATTTTTCTCGAAACTCTAGTAACACTTGAAAGTTTGGTGGTTCTGTTTTTTTTTTTAAACACTTTTATGTTTTGAGCACGAAGACCCATATTTAATTAAAAAACAAAACCAAAAAACCACCCAAATCCTAAAACCAAGTAGCCATTAGCTAACACTTAGAAAGCACTACAATGCTGAGATTGCTAAGATCTTAACATACAATTTCTTTTTTTCTTTTCAGAGCACACTTAGGCGGTAGAACTACTTTTATTCTAATTTTAGAAATGCAACTAAAGCTTAAAAGCTAAGTGACTTGTCCAAAGTCACCCAGCCAAAGTACCAAAAGCAGGTTTCCAACCCAAGACCCAAGCTGGCCTTACTTTTCATAAACCCCATGCCATCGTCCTGTCCTCTCTTTAGTATTCCCTTCTGAACAGCATGCTTCTAAGTCTTGAGGGGGCTTCTGCAGGCGTTTGCTGATGAGTACAATCGAATGTGAAATCCGACGTACTGAAAGTCTAATATAGTCCAAGGAGAGAGAAACTAGGTCTCAAACAGCAAGCCTCTGCTGGTTGCTCTCTACATCTACACATGGATAAATCCCAGGGGCCATATTTTACTTAAAAAATTCGGTCACACAGTTGGACAATTCCTACCCCCACCCCCACACCCATGTGTGCTCAGAAACTCCAACCCCACTCACTGCTCCTGGCCTGTCCTCACTCTGGGACCCAGACCTGAGCCCATGAGAAGATTAATGTACATAACTTGTGAGTGAGTATTATTCCTAGTAGAATGGGACATGTTCATTTGGCCATCAAATTTCACATAAATGATCTCACCATGAACTTGTGACATGGTTATTAGCATTCTGTTTTACACGTGAAGAAAGCAGGGCTCCGACAGGAAGTGACTTTCCTCAGTCTTTGGACTCAAACCCAGATGCTCCAACTCTTTTTAATAGACCACACCTGTCTACCTGTTGGCACGTGGGAAACTCCAATGAAAAACATTAGAACAAACACCACAGCAGTAAAAGCAGCCCCAATATAAGGAAGTGGGCTTTGTTCCAGGAGAAAATGGATTCTGACATCATTCTACTGCTGACCATGGGGGGCTCCTGCAGAGCTAAGATAATTGTAGGAAGGTCTCTTACTCTCCAGGGGGTTTCAGTAAATCTTTCTCCAAGTTAGGACTGACAATTTTCCAAGAGCCTGTCCATCTGCTCTGAGATAGTAATGCTGTGCTTACACGACCCTTTGCCCTTTATGTGGCTGCAGTAAATACACCTGCATGGCCTGGCATTTCAAGAAGGACCTGGAGAAGGAGAGTTCCGTTCTGCCTCTTGAATTCCCCTGTGCCCACTCTCATGCCTTTTGTCGTCATCCATTGTGGGCCCCTCCTGAAGGCAGCCTCTATGTCTTTGTTTCTCAGAGTTCACAAGTCACTATGTCACCTACATGCACAGGTCAGCCTCTCTGCAGACCCTAAACGAACTCTAAAAGGAATAGGTCTGCCTGACGCTCCCTAGAAACAGTCATTCTCCTGCCATCTGCCTGGGCTGTCCTTGCAGGAAAAGGAGCCAGGAGTATCCAAGGGCTGTGTGTCATGGAAGCATAGGAAGTGCTCCATGCTTCCTATTTCTCTCTCTCATCTATCATCTATCTATCTATCTATCTATCTATCTATCTATCTATCTATCTATCTATCATCTATCATCTATCTATCTATCATCTATCCATCATCTATCATCTATCTATCTATCATCTATCCATCATCATCTATCTATCATCTATATCTACCATCTATCTCTATATATTCCATGTAGATAAATAATATACATACACATTTTACATGTAGTATACATTATATTTAGATATAATTAGATATTATGTATATTTTATATGCTCAGCATCTTGTGGATTTTGAATATGCATGCATGCATACATAGTCTAAGGCTAGGGAATTGTCAGTCTAGCACAGTGGTTAAGAGCAGAGGTTTTGGAATCAGCGAGTCCTGGGCTTCATTCCCAACTTCATTCCTTATTGACCTTAACAAGTACCCTAATCTGTGTGTGCCTCAGTCTGCACATCTATAAAGTGGGATGATTGCAGAGTTGTGGGCATTTAAGAGGTAATGTGTATTAGCGGCTTAGATTAGTTCCTGGCATCAATGTGCTTAACAAACAGGAGTTGCTGTGTTTCTCCTGTGGGGTATTTTAGCTGTCCCTGGGGGACCTGGAACACTAGAAGCACCTTCAGGGGTTACTCTTTTTTATGTTGATGCCAGGGGACCTCTCAGAGGGCAGAGGAGGGAGGGCTGCACTAGCAGGTCCCATGGGACTGGTCTGTTTCCTGTGTCCCTCCTTCCGGACACCAGTTTGCAATTATTGTACAGTCCTTACTAATCAACGTCTCTTTTCTCTAATGGACAAACCAGAGCCTTGGAGGCCTCCCAGGGAGCACGCGTCTTTGATCGTGCCCGCCAGCAGAAGCCCTTTCCTCTGTTCTCACAGGCCCATATCACTCCACAAAGACAGTCACAGAGCCCAAAGTGCTCCATATGCAGAAAAACACAGTTATGTAATTTCTACCAGGTACCAGAAAATCAGTGCATGTAATTCAATAACACAAATTCTTCTGTAATTCCCACATGGAGATCACTGACCTGGGCAAAAGCAGCAACATAGGAATTTTATGGGTGGGGTTGAAACAAACCCTAGGAAAAAATGCAAATCTTTCACAGACCGATCAATGCTCCCTTTATCATCATATACAGCTAGCTTTATCCAGTGGGGGGAAGCATTTAATTTGGAAAAAACAACAAACCCACAGTGAGAAAAAGTACATTTTAATCTCATCTTCTATTAGTTGTTCCATGATTGTATGCCTCATCCAAAAGATTTGTTCTAATACTTTCAACTAACTCATTTTTAACTGACATCTTCACTCATTTATGGAACAGACACTTCACTGAGTGTTCACTGTGTTCCAGGCCCTGGAGCATACAATGTACTGAACAAATCCCGAGAAATGATGTAACATGCCCTAAACTTTGGATTGTGGTAGCAGTAACTGCAGTGGATGAATGAGTCTATATAAGTTATGACTGATGATTTAAAATCATTGATCTCTAATGATAATGCAAAATCCCAGCTGTTTGAGAGGGCACTCTAATTAGATTCTTGAATGGGTCTCAACTCTAAGGGACAGAGGTTCCAGCCAGGCACAGGCATTCTGACATCTGCCACATGGGTACTCTAATAGGTCAGAGGGCAGGGTGTCCTTCATGTCACCAGGGCTGCAGGCTACTGAGAGGAGATAGGGTGTGTATGTAGCAAGCTCCAAAACAGAACTAGAAAGGGCCAGGGGACAGAGGCTGCTCTGTTCCTGCAGGGTGGTGACAGAGGCCAAATGTGCAAGGCAACAGCCACTGGCCATTGGCCACCCTTGTTCTTGGCCCTTTTTCCCCAGCCCATAACTGAAATAGAAATTGTGGCATCATGGAGACTGCTAACTCCAAATTCCACCACAATGGCCTACAGGGAGTGCGTGTGGAGGTGGGGCTCGGGCACCAGACAACCCAGCAGAGCCACTTTCTTGCCACCCACCCAGTTTTCTAGGCATGCAAAGAGGTGGGGGAGGTCCCTCCTTTTCCATACAGCACCCACAAACTCTGGCCTGACAAGTCAGCAAGGGCTAGAGGTGTGAGCATGTTTAATGTCTTTCTTGAAGTGAGAGGATTGGCATGCAATCCATCGCGCAATCCTGCCATGCCACTGCAAGCTCAGGAAACCAACCGTTTTCCCTGCCTGGTCAGTCAGTCAAGAAGAGGGAGGCTATTGCAGCTCAGCACAGAGCCACTATGAGACGCTGAGCTGAGGAAACTCCATTGGGATGCCTTTCCTCCCCCCTCTTCACACAGTACTCCACCCAAGTTAGGGAGACAAAAGTCCCCCCCTACCCCCACGGGGGCCACTTCTGCTATATTTTCAAGTCCATAGGCGTTGCCTTTTGTTTACTTAATCTATTAGCAAAAGAATGGGAAGCATATTTTCCTCTGCCTACCACATCCACTGTTCACTGGCCTCAGACTTGCTGCTTCTCAGCCTTTTCTTTCCACTTGTCTGTCTGGTTTATGTGCGCCAAATGTGACTGGCCCTTGGCTTTCAAGAGCAGCTTTTTATTGGGAAATAATTTAGATCTGTAGAAAAGTTGCAAATATAGTGCAGAGAGACCCCTATATCTTTAGGCCAGACAAGATGATGCTATGTCAACGTCTTCCATTATCTTGGCACATTTTGTCCAAACTAGAAATTGACATGAGTACATTGGACATTACAGACTCTATCAGAATTTTGCCAGTTTTTCCACTAATGTTATTTCTTTCCCCCAAGATTCTTCACTGCACTTAGAGCACCACTTTTTTAAAAAACAAAGAAACAACACAACAAAAACCCAAAAGAACTTGTTGCTTCAAAAGGCGGCAGAACACAGGCTAACAGAACGCCCAGTGCGCATGAGCAGTCTGTCAGGAGCAGCAGGAGCCAGGAGGTACCAACATGAGGAGACCAGATCCAGGCACTCAAGGGCTTAGTTTCTAGTGGGTAGGGCAGAGCTTACAGGAGGAGCTGCTGGAGACTTGTACTTCCTTTGAAATTCACTCCCTGACCACATGGCTGAAATTGGACTACATGCCATGGGTCTCCCTAAGATTAGATATCCTCTTTTCCTTTCATGAATACTCAAAAGGAAAATCACACCACAGGAAAGCCCATGAAATCAAAGTTAGTTGTCATTCAGACCTTCATCTGTCCCAGGACAGCCTCATTAACTGAGGGAGCAGATTCGAGAGGAGTGGCAATAGGTAGCCACCAAACGACCTGCCCATTCTCTCATCTCAGCTGATTAAGTTCCATTCATTGAATTCCAGAAGCTTCTCACACCCTAAAGATAAAAAGCCTGATGTAGCACATTTACTTTCAAGTCATATCCTGGGGCAGTCCAAATGTTTTCCTGGAAAAGCATTCCTATTTCCAATGCTACAGCTGTGGGATGAGAGCCAGCTCATCTCCATGGTTTCAGCTCAGGGAAGGGCCTGTGGCAGGCGTGGGCACCTTGTGTTCTCAGTTATGACTCTCCAGCTCACCTGGAGCATCCCAGCAGTGATACCATACAATGGCTTTTCGTCAACCTTCCCTCAAGCCCCAGAACCAAAGCATTAAGTGACTTGCCCTGGGGTCAAACAGCCAGTTAGTTGCAAGGTGGGCACGAGGCTTTGTTGTTACCCAAGACTGCTGTGCAGTCCTTGGCCCCAGAGGCCACCGGCTACTGCACAGGTCGTGGGTTCACAAGCTGACTCAGCTAAGTCGGGGGGTTCCAAACTTCGCCTAACAGCTGATACCAGCACACAGAGCAAGGGCAAATTTCAGAGCTCTCTCTGAAGTCCTCTAATCAAAGATAAATATTCTTTTTCAGATTAAAAGAGCAAGACATTCCCAAACCACCTTTTATGTAATGACATCATTATTATCAGACATAAAATTGAAAAGTTATATGTTCACTGCCTTTTGTTTTCCCTCGAATTTTCTCTATTATTTAATTGCAGTGTCATCTCCCCTTTTTTTACCCTCTCTCCAGAAAGAGTTAGACAATCATTTGATTTTTATTATTTTAGAGAAGTTTCATTTTCTATTATAGAACTTTTTACTTGAATTTCATTTTTTTTTTTCCCTCTCTTTCTGGTTCCAAATATACCCACCGACAGTGCTAGAGTAGTGTTCCGCGTCTTCCCTTTGTGCTTGCGTCTAGTTCTGGGATGCTAGGCTGAGTCCCTGGTGTTAGTTACTGCATCCAAGTCTTACAAGCCACCAGGGAGGGTTGCTTTAACTGCCCCCTGAGATATGTTTGTTTTTCCGTTAAGGAGGATCCTTGTGATATTTCCCTTCTTCTTAGGGGTCCAGATTTTGAACAATAGGACTAAAACTCTAGGGAATTCTGGGAAAGAACTGTTCTCAGTGATTCTTAAGTAGATCATCAGGGGCATCTTAATTTTCCATAATTCGTCAATACACTGATTGAAAGAAGAGAAAAACCTTTAGAACATATGGCTGCTGCTGCTTTTTTTTTCTTTCTTTTTTGGTGGTGGTGGGGAGAAAGGTATGGCAGTATGCAGGAGTGTCATTTTTCAAGTGAATTTTCCAGGGCATGCACCCTGGAAACTGAGGCTAGTGCTGAAAGCAATCTGGAACCCAGCATTTCCCGGGGTGCACAGGGCTACACCCTGATACCTTTGAGAATCTAAAGTCTGTGGCCTGTCTCTCCAGTTAGGTCATGAGGTCAGCTCAGCCCCACTGAACATTTAATCTAAGGAAAGATGGTCTTTGTTCTCTGGAATTCTCTTCCTCCCAGAATCACACAGGACTGGTCTCTTAGATCTTCAAAGCTGCTGTCCCATCTCTTAAGATAACTAACAATGCTCAGCATGGGCTGCAGTGAGTACTTTTGCTTTTAAATCTCCTTGAATGTTACAGCATGCCGCTGAGAGGACCTTCCCTGACACAGGCCCAGCAAACACCTGAAGCACTTGCCCTGTGCCACACTCCAGGGCACTTCACACACATCCAGTCACCTGAGAGCCCCCGACCCTAGAGGTGGATACCGTTGGTAACACCCCCATTGCAGGACATAGGGGCTTGGTGAGTGTTAGGGCTAGCAGCAGCTCCTCAGCTGTGAAGTTGGGAATGGCCCCCAGGTGGCCTGCCTTCAGAGCGTGGGCTGGCAACCATTATGCTGTACTGCCTTTTAGGAAGGGCCCTCTGCACATGTGCTCAGCACCTCGGCACTGCATTCAAAGTAGGGTACCTTCAGGAAAGGCAACCTGAACAACAGCGAGGGCCGCCCACGGTTTCACATGCAAGCATTTGTGTTTACATTGGGTCCTGAGCCCAGGCTGCCCAGTGGGATTTATGCTTCCTTTTCTCCTTTGGACATCTGATCATATTGCTTCTTCCTTGTTCTGGGCTCGGGCTCCTGCTCTTCAGAGCAAAGCAGCAGAGGAGGAGGGCGAGGGGGTTCACCTTTCTAGTAACCAGGCTCCCAACACAACACCCTGTTAGTCATAGCTAAGAGCAAGGAGAAAGCACAACCAGAAGACTCAAATACCAAAACTTAGGAGCATCTGCGCTACTGACTTATAGACTGATCCTGGGAACTTTAGTGTAGTGAGCAAGTGTCTGGGTTCAAATCCCATGTCTGCCACTTATAGAGAGACCCTGGGTGAGTTGTTTAAACTCTTTGTGCCTGTTTTCCCATCTGTAAAATGGGGGTAGTAACAGTTATCATAGGTGTGTTTTCCTATGAGGCTCAGAGCAATTAAACACACAAATTGGCACACAGGAAGTACTCATTCAATAATTATTCTCTTTGCTAACCATCTATAGCTGTTTCTGCTACAAAGCTTTTCAAGTTACAATGAGCAGCCCCTGTTACTGAAATGCCCTATCCCTGGAAAGAGCCCTTAATACAAATAGGCAATGACAACGAATTCTTGGGCATGGCACACAAATAGGGGAGGAGCTGAACTTGCCACAATTGAGAAAGATATTTTAATGAATACAGTTAAGGATCAAGAAATTATTTTATGAGTAACAGTGATTAAAGCCAGTGGGCAGTAAGAAGTTAATAAGTAGATCCTTTGTTGAGCATCACAAATTGCATGTCTGTTGAATAATACTATTAATAGGTCTCTAGTAAAACAACTCAGAAGTATTTTATCTGTTAGATTTAAAATCTAAAGCCCAGGGACATGAAATAAATTGACAAGTGGTTCCCATTGTCTCCCAACACAATACTCTAGGTCAGTGGTTCCAAAACTAGGTCATCAAGTGGGAATGCGGACTCCTAGGCTCCATCCCAGGAAGTCTGATCAGAAGGTCTATGGACCAGAAGTCTGAATTTTTAACCAGCCTTTCCAGGTGAGTGTAGTGGGTCTAAAGACTGCACTCTGAGAAGCACTTGCTAGGCAATAAATGCTCTTGGTCCCATCCAAGGATCAGAGAGCAAAGAGACTCGGGTGAGTTTGCAGCATCTAAGAGCTTTGTGAGGAAGGCAGAGAGGTGTATACGTGTGACAGGGCACTGGCCTTTGTAAGAAGCTGGGAATATTCTCTTCCTGTTCAAAGTGTGGAAACCAGGGCTCTCGATTTGTGAAACTGGGTAGAGCTGCATTTAGAACCCAGGTACTGTGACATGAAGCCCTTTCTACCAATTTTAGAACCAGTCCTAGATAAGATTCCTGAAACGCTCACCATCCTCAGGAAGGAAAGTACTGATATCACAGCAGTGATTCTAGGGGACAAAGGGGTATGGGAGACAGAACAGCCATCACACCCACGCTCAACAGGATTCAGTGCTTTCCTCTCTAGAAACCTCGGCCTTCTTTTGGGTGTATGCGCTTTGCTCTGGCTTATAAATATGAGCCAAGTCCTATAATGTCATATGTGCATAACGACCCATAAGGGTCAGATACCCAGGTTCGGATCTTCTTATATCAGGACATGTAGAAACCAAGATTAGACCTGAGTTTTAAGAAAACTTTGGCCTGGAATGTTCCAGTCACAGTCTCTGACTTCCTTTCTGACTCCCCAACCCCTAAACTGGAGCAGAAGGCAGCACAAAAGGAAGGCTAAAGGTTCTTTTCCAAGCTAGGGTAGTTCTTCCTGGCTCACAGACTTTAAAAATCTCTGTTTTACACGACAACAGAACAATATGAAAACAAGAGAATTTAAATCAAACCGCAAATACAGCTTCTCACTGTCCCTGTGTGTGCCCTCTCCCCAGAGTGGGAACCCGGCGGGGAGGAGGAATTCCCAGCAGGAGTCACCTGGGGAGTCAGGTATGACAGAAATCACATTCCAGCACAGTTCAGAGGGGATGGAGTCCTAGGAAGCCCCCTCGATTTTCAGTCCCAGTTGAAACATTTGTATCAACTAGAGAGACACACCAAACCTGCGGCAGTTTAGCCATGCTACCCAAAGCTCAGTAGAAGTGGCTCCTATTATTTAAGCACAATGATAAAATCCTGTAGTGCCATCGCCAGTGCAGTGACAATACTGACAGCTGCCTGGAATGGCAGGGCATCTGGGGCGGGGGTCACAGGTTGGAGACTGAGCAGCTCCCACCTTGGCTCTTCCTGGGCTAAACCAGGTGTTGGCAGAAAACCGAGAGTCCAGCTGCTGTCCCCTCCATCACAAAGGTTAAGATGAAGTACAACGTTGCGTGTTGCCCTCACTCCGCCCATTTCCCCAAAAGAAAAAAACTCTCTGCCAAGGACAGTGCAGAACCTAGACACCAGCTTCCGAGTTCCACAGAAACGCTTCCCCCCAGTGCCCTGGCGCCCCACTGCCATGGGGCTGACAGCCTGCCCTGGCTTCGCCTAAACTTAGGAAAAGAATGCCGCAGGCTACGTTTTAAATTATTGGCTCCCCAGGAAGGGCCGACGACTGTGGCCCACAGACTGATGGTGGGGGGAGCCCAAGGGAAGGCAAACCGGAGAAGTTCCTAGGGGTAAGCGAGCTTTCTCAGAACACACACACACACACACACACACACACACACACACACACGCGCTCAGGTGAGCGCCCTGGAGCTGCCCTCGGGCAAGGCCTCTCCGCGTCCCAACCACTCTCCCGCGCGCGAATCGGAGCCCGTGTCCGGGCGCCAGGACTTACCGCCAGGACGCTCTGGGCCAGGAGCCCCACTGTCACGGCGCCCAGCAGCAGCCACCTGGACGGGAGAGGGAGGAAAAGCGCCATGAGCGTGCGGCCCCCCTCGGCCAATTCCTGAAAGTTGCCCGGGGACAAGGCAGAAAGTCGCTTACCGCCGCGGGGCCGGGCCCGGCGCCGTGCACTGGTCTCGGTCCATGATCCCGATGCAGTCCCCCTGGGCTCGGGCCGGTCCCTCCTAGCACGGAAGACGAGACAAAGCGGGCTGAGCAGGGGTTGGGGAGGGAAGCATCCTAGGCGCAGCCGCCTCCGTCTGGGGATGCGGGAGAGCGGGGTGCGCCCACCTCCTCTTCGCAGGGGTGACGGAGAGCCGCCCCACTACGAGACAGAAGAAAGAGGGGCCCTCCCATCTAGGCCCTAGTTGGTGCAGCTTAGCCGCGGCCGCTCGATCCCCATCCTGCCCTCCAATTCCTAACGGCCTGCGCAGGGCGCCCCAAGTCCGCGCCCTCGGCCTGGGTCTCCCAGTTCCGGGACTGCTCTCACCTTGGGCCCGGCTTCCGCCCCTCAGAAGCGCCGGCGGGGGCACAGCGGCAACGCGTCAGCCCTCTCGCGCTCCCGGGCGCCGGCCTTCGGGCCAGTGCGGCCGCCCTCCGTGCAGCCCCCGAGCGTGCCACAGCAGCAGCAGCCGCGGCGCAGAGCCCTGGCGTCCGGCGGAGCGGCAGCCACACTCCTGGGACCGCGCGCTCCCGCGCCTCTTACCCGCGCGGCAGGGTCCTCCCCTTTGAGACCCGCCCGCGCGCCGTGGAGGAGGGGACGAGGCAGAGCCAACAAATTGAGGAGCTCGTCTGGCCTCTCTCAGGTCTTCGCTGCAAGTCTCCGCGCCGCGGACGGTGCTCAGCGCTCGCGCCCCCGCCCTGCGAGTGAGCCGCCCTCCGCGGCCCGCGAGCGCCGGATCGCGGTCCCCCGCCGCCAGCCACCGGTTGCCGCCGCCCCGGGCGCGCCACCATGGGGCCCCGGCTCGGCGTCTGGCTGCTGCTGCTGCCCGCAGCCCTTCTGCTCCACGAGGAGCGCAGCAGAGCCGCTGCGAAGGTGAGTCCGGGCCGGCTTCGCTCCCCGGCGCCCCGCCCTGCGCCCCGGGCGCCCCGCGCTACCCCTTTGTCCCTGGCCGAGCCTCCCTCCCGCCCCTCGGGGATCGCTAGTGGCACGGCCAGGTGCACTCTCTCGGGTTCCCACTAGTGATCCCTGTGGGCTGCGATCGCACATCCATTAGGGAGCCTCCTTTGTTGTGGCCTGAGTAGGGGCGAGTTAGGGAACTCGTCAGGGCCGGGGGCGAGCGAGCAGAACTTGGTGCACACTGCAGGGTGCCTGGGAGTCGGTGGGATTTGAACTCGTATCGCCGGGCGCTCAGCGGCTGGCCGCCTTCACCTGCCCTGGGTGCCCTGGTGAGTCGGGGGCGGGAGGGGCGGACACGCGCTCCCCTTGGTGCTCGGAGCCCCACACATGTGCCCAGGCGTCTCTTTGGGCTTGTTTCTCTCGTTTTTTTGGGAGACTGGTGGTTGATGCTGAACAGTCTGGGCTGTTTGCCTGGAAACAGCTGTATCTTTGCTTTCCCACGACTTTTATGTTGCTAAAGCACGCTCAAGAACAGAAGTGGGGTTCTTCTGCAGTGCAGCTTTAAAAAGTTATCATGCTCGACTCCTTGTCTTTTATTCATATATATATATTTAAAAATTGTAACCACATTCATATTTGAGTGTGAAACCAAAATGAAACTGCATCTCATTGTTCTGTGTACAAATTGTTTTGCTACTTTTCATTTCCTCCGGCTATGTGTTTGCCCGGAAAGGAGCAGGGAGTTCGGTTTGCAGCGGTAAAGGCTTCCAGCTCTGGACTGTCCTTGATGTACTGTTGTTCTTCCCTTTTTTCCTTCCTTTCAGACAGAATAAAGACCTCAGCTGTTCCCCAGTGTCAAAGCCTTGTAGACAAAACCGCGGGAAGGTGTGGTTTCTAAACACATTTCGGGTCCCCCCCACCAAATGTTTAAAAACGATTTTGCTACTTGCCCCGCTTAACAGTCACTCTTACTCTTCCAAATCCTAATCTTGCTCTTAGATTTTGTTTGTTTGTGTTTTTACTTCTCTTCTGGAAGAATGATATTCACTGACTGCACTTCACTGTACATAAATTATTAACTGTTACATACCAGAATAAACTGGTGATATGTACACATGTTTCATCATTGAGAGTTTGACTTCTTGCTGGCAGCGCCTTCACTGGGTATTGAAAAGACTAATGGTTACACTAGCAGTTAACTTCAGATTGTTGCTCCTAGCCCAGCTTCTAGTCTAGCCTCTCGCACTGAAGTCAGTTATTTAAACACTCTCCAGTGATGATGACACTACTTTCAAAAGAGGAGGCTCCAGAACACTTTATTTGGGTGTAGAAATATTGACCAAAAGATTCCAAGGAGAGATTGCTAAACCTGATCGCAAGCTAATGAGGGCAAGTTCTCTATGTAGAAATATGAACCTCTGTTTGGACTTAGATTTTAGATTTTCTGATTTATAATATTAACAAAGCAAAGCTAATTATAAGAGCTAGCTTTTTAAATAGCCAGGACTTTAAGGAATGAGCCACTCAGTCATGGAAACTCCTGTTCCTACATGGGGAATAAAACTCATTGCTGTTGAGTTGGCAATTTTTTACTTCCCTTTTTTCTCTAAAGCCCAAGTACATTCCTGCCCACTAGCTTTGCTCTGTCCCTCAAGGTATTCCTCAAGATATCACCTAGTGTTTTAAGAGATCTGGAATGTGGACACCCTCTGATCACGAATTGACTTAACAGATATTATCATTACACTATATTTTTCCTGGCTTAATTACAGAGAGATGCATATGACTTATGGGTATATAAGAAAATCCATTTAAAAATAATATCTGACTAAATTTAAAATTATCTCACTTTTCATGCCATCAATAACATTTTTTGCTTAACTCCTACCAAAATCAGCTGTTAGGTATACCAATATTGGATCAATATTGAAGTTGAAATAACTTTAATATTGATCCAATCAAAATATCCCTTTAAAAATACATTTTGAATGATAAGATGTTACAAATCAATCAAACCCTAATATAAAAGCTAACACAAATGATTCTTTGATTACCTGCTACTTTGGAGTATCTGAATCACACTTTACCTGCATTTGTATGCCCAAACATCACCTACTATGTGCCGTGCACAAATTGTACTTATTTATTTATTTTTCATATGAGTCTGTTTGATTTTACATTTGACCATATGGTTATAGTGTGTAGATGGATTTTCTAAGTCAGTGGTTTTTGCCATTCCTACCTTGATTCCCTTCCCCAACTTTTCTTCCTTAGGCAAGAATGCAGAAACAGGGTGCAGGCCTGAGACAAAAATGTGCTCCTAGTGTTTTGATGGCGAGTGCCATGTGTTCTCAGTCATGCAGTCACACTGAACTGAATGAATTGTTCCTTCCACAGCCTCTGAATTTCCCCCTCCAATGGGTCTGTGTGATGCTCCTTAACAAATTATGTCTTAGGGTCAGAAATGTGAACTTTGCCCAAAGTGTGGTGATGCCTGCCTATCAATATTGGCATCTCCAGACCATGAGTCACCATTCCTGTGACTGAATGACCTAGACCTTAGAGGAGGTGGGATTTAGTTTCCATTCGAGTATGGACCATGTGCTGCTGGAAATGTAATTGAAATGAGAAGACTGATTTCTGATCTAGTCCCAATGACAGCAACATGAACCCAATATCTTGGGAGTGAGATTGGTGAAGATATAATGCAAATCATCATGCTCTTTATATAGAGAATTGAACAGGGTGAAGGGAACCATCTCTAATACCAGCCAGAAGAAATAATGTACATAAATTGTGTGTAAGAGTGGTACTCTTACAAAATTATTAGTGCTGTATACTAGTTACATCACACAGAAGAGTGTGGTTTAGGAACAAGAGGATCCTACCTTTTGTGTCTGCTTTGATTAAGCGGATGATTTTGGAGGACTCCCCCGTGCCTCAGTTTCCCTGGCTGATCTGCACCTGCCCCCAGGGATCCATCCCTTCCTTCCTTCCTTCTGTACAAGCTCCCTGAGCACTTCTTCATGCCCTGCACTCTGCCAGGTGCGGGCCATACAACAGTGACTGGGACGTACTCTTTGCCCCCAGGAAGGTCACAGCCTAGAGAGAAATACTGAGAAAGAAACAGGCAAATAAAACTCATGCCGGTAATTGATAGAATCAAGGTAACCCAAGGGCCTCAGAAGCACCTAACTCAGCTTTGAGGAACTCGGGGAAACTTCTGGGAGGACATCCCATTTCTAAATCTGAGAAAGAAATAGGAACTGTAGACCCAGCATATTTTTTATATGAACTATTTATTATGGGGCATCATACGTGGGTGTGGTAGTTCTACTTTGTCTTTTCACAAGTCTAAGGGTCTGCAGTTCAAGATGACTCTAAAGTTCCCTGCTTTGAGATACCAAAATGTCATTGTTTTTGTTATCAGCAATCCTGATAGCTGAGCTTTATCTCAGTGGGGTACAGAGACAATGAGGGCAAGGCCTAGGAGAACGGTGATAAGAAGCTCCTAGCTCCAAGAGAGCTAGGGCCCTGGGGTTGGTGGTGTTTCCTCTTCTGAGGCTGCAGGGACATTGGGATGTTTGGAGAGGTGCAGCACGGGTGACTGATTCTAGGTGGGAGGGCCTTTAGGTACTGATCCAGAAAACCTACCCTCACTTTGGCAAGGACATGAGGGAATTCACAAAGCCCTACATTATTAATTAACAAGACTCTTGGCAAATTTCTTGGGACTGGTAAGGATGGCTGTAACTTCACAAGTTCAGTTATCTAGTTAAGAGCTGGTAAAGATTTTCCAGACAAATTGAACCCACATGTGACTTTCTAAAACAAATCCTTTCAGCAATCAGAAGGGCACCAAGAAGCGAATAAGTGACAGTTTTTGTTTTGGTGAAGTATATTTGATGAATGTTTGTTATAACAATTGTTTGAGAAATTGAAAAAAGGTTAACCTCATTAAAATGTCTCTCAAGCAGATTTGGTATTTTGAGTTCTTGGGCTAGAGTAAGCAAGAGCAACAATAGAATGCCTAAAATAATATCACTAGAGCATTGTTTTTCCTGCTATTATTAAACAACCGCTAAAAAAATATCAGCTATGGAACAATACAAAAGACATATTCCTACCATTCTTACTCATACAATGAGAGGGGATGTAAACCAGAACATGTTTCAATTGTCAGTTTCTTTTGAGGAGTTTAACACTGAGAGAATTATTCTGTGTTAATATTTTTATAGTGAGCTAGGCCCATCCTGTGTTTCTTCCCCATTGTTTTCCTGGTCTTACTCCTGTGACATGAGTCTGCTCCACTTTTCTTTCTGTTTCTCTGCATCTTTTCCTTCTTCCTGTTCCGAAGCCTTCAGTGGGGGTGCGCCGTGGGGTAGGCCTCGGCTGGCTCCTCTCTTTCCTCTACCCCCAGTACTCGGGGAGATATACTCCTGTGATTCGTTACCTTCCATGAGGTTGACTCCAACCCTTTTTTGTGAATTCCAGTCTAGTGTCTTCACATTCCCGTGGGACATCTCACCTGGGCTGTCCTGATTTGATCGCAGACGTAGCAAATATGTCCAGAACCGAACTTACTATCTACACGCAGATCGACTGCGCTTCCCCGCTCTCCCATTTTGGTCATTGGCACCCCTGATGTTTCCTGATGCTTGACTTGGCCTTGATGACTAAATCTGGAGGCCTCACCCTTCCCTCTTATTTATCCTCCATGTCACTTGGTCACCAGGCCTGCTCTCCTTTCTAGGTGCTTCTCAGAGCCCCCCCTGCCATGGCTATGACCCCATTTGAGGTCTACTCACCTCACGCCAGGATTGCCACAAACCCTCCTGACTCCTGCCCCTTCTTTCAGCCTTGCGTTTTCTCCAGCCCATTCCTCATGTTGTTGTGAGGCTGTCTTCAGAGATCCTGTTTATGACCATATAATTCTACTGCTCAGGATCTGACAGCGGCTGCCTACTATCTGACCAAAGGATTCCATCTCTTTGGCTGTATCGGTTTTGTTTGTTTTTTTTAAAAAAGTAAAAAGTATTTTTTTAGAGCAGATTTAGGTTCAAAGCAAAATTGAGAGGAAGGTGCAGAGATTTCCCATATAACTTCTATGTTCGCACAAGCACAGCCTCTCCCGTTCTGAACATCCCCCCCCCAGAGTGGTACACTTGTCACAATTGATGAACCTATATTGAGTGACAGGTCATCATCACCCAAAGCCCATCATTTACACTAGGGTTCCCTCTCAGTGTTGTACATTCTGTGGGTTTGGACAAATGTATGGTGATGTACATCCACCTTACAGTATCACACAGGCATTTCACTGCCCTAAAACTCCTCTGTGCTCGCCTGTTCATTCTTCTCTACCCCAAACTCCTCACAACCACTGATCTTTTTACTGCCTCCATACATTGGCCTTTTCCAGGACGTCATATAGTTGACATCATACAGTCTGTAGCCTTTTCAGATTGACTTCTTTCCCTTAGTAATATGCATTTAAGGTTCCCCCATGTCTTTTCATGGCTTGGTAGCTCCTTTCTTTTCAGCCCTGAGTAAGACCATCCTTATCGGATGTGCCACAGTGTATCTATCCCTTCACCTACTGAAGGGTATCTTGGTTGCTTACAAGTTTTGGCAATTTTGAATAAAGCTGCTATAAACATCCCTGTGCGGGTTTTTGTGTGGACATAAGTTTTTGACTCTTTGGGGTAGATACCAAAGCGCACACTGGCTGGGTTGTAGGGTAAGCGTCTGCTTAGTTTTGTAAGAAACCGCCAGACTGTCCTCCAGAGTGGCTGTCCCATTGCCTTCACACCAGCAATGAATGAGAGCGCCTGCTGCTCCACGCCCTACCCGGCGTTTGGTGTTGTCAGTATGTTGGATGTTGCCCATTCTAATAGGTGTGTAGTGCCATCTCGTTGTTATAATTGGGCCTGGTTTTGCGTACGTTTCACAATATGGATCCAGGGAATTTTCGTGACCTATTCTTCACATCTCCCCCACATGTAACCTGGGTAATTGTCACGAAGGACTGATCTCTGTGTTCCACGGAGCAGTGTAATCTCTTTGAGCCTCGCTCCCTAACCTGTTAAATGAGGATAATACAGGGTCTGTGGATACCTCCCAGTTGCTCACTGCACATGAAGCAAGTCAGCATTGAAGGAACATTGGGCGTGCCTGGCCGGTGTGGCTCAGCGCTTGAGTGTCAACCTATGATCCAGGAGATCGCGGTTCGATTCTTGGTCAGGGCACGTGCCAAGTTTGTAGGCTCGATCCCCAGTGGGGGGCATAGAGGAGGCAGCCAGTCAATGACTCTCATCACTGATGTTTCTATCTCTCTCTCCCTCTCCATTCCTCTCTCTGAAATCAATAAAGATACATTAAAAAAAAAGAAAGAAAGGAACGTTGGGTGTTATCACTGCCCTGTGGCTGGGATCACATTGTCTTATGTCAGTTGGTTTGACACCCCTGACAATTATGAGATGCTGGAGGACATAGCTTCTTTTTAAAATGCCCCCACCATCTGGGGTATGAGTGTGTGCGTGTGTGTGTGTGTGTGTGTGCCTGGCACATGGAGGGAAATCATTAATTACTTGTAATTGGTTCTAATGTGTCTGGCTGCCATTCTCCCAGGACCCCTGGGAGAGTCCTGGTGGAGCTGTGTGCTGGCTCAAGTAGATTCTATTACATTGCTGACCCCTGTGGTAGTTCGAAGGAACATAAGAAAAGCAATGCCAGACGAAGGTGTTTCCTCTCAATTTGAAATTTAGAGTAGATATTCCACCACAGACTAAACACAACTTGGAAATATATACAATGCTGAACTCTTTATGTAAATAGTTTATTCCATGGTTTAGTAATATTCCTAGCTTTGCTACTTTTGGTTTTTAATCTGAACGCTATAAGAACATTTTATGTCGTATGAGTTTTAAAGCTTGCTTGATTTGTGGTAAAGTAAAAGACAAATGCAAAGTGTCTGAATCAGATATGAAAGCAATATACTACCTGGCGTGTGGGCTTTTGTGGATCTCTTGGTTGTGTATCTCTCGTTGATAATGGAGAATTATCTAGTCTCATCTTTTATTGCTCTTGGGATCAGTAGTACTTTTTTCAGAGTTTTGGAATTACTATTGCTTATTACTGAATAAATGTCTTAGTGTACTGTTGGCATTTCTTTCTTATTCGGATAACAGCAAGAGATACTGGCTAGGACCTGGAAAAAGCCAATTTGATGTCAGTTGCCTAGTCCCATTTCACCAAATATACCAACAATGGGAGAAGCCATTTGTATATCTACTCAGGCAGAGTTTAGCTGATTAAGTAAATTTTGTCCAACTCGGTGGAATATTTGGAGAGATAGTATTTGACATTTAATGAAAATTGTTTAAAAATTTTTATCGAGTTTTAGAAAAGAAATATATTCCTTTATGAAGAACAAAACCCAGTGTTTTCTCGTTGTAACTCAATATTTCCAAAACTTTTTGCACAAACTTTTCCCAGCAGCCACTGACACACCTGGGGATGAAGAGGCTTTGGAGGACAGTGATACATGGCAGCCTGTGTCTTTCTTTCACAAAGAGAAATCTTAGGTAACACTGGTCTTTTAGCATATGGGGCATTCTTGAGGATAGTAAGACGATATTTGTTTCTTGTTGCAGAATGTTACAAAGAAACCCAATGATAACTATTTTCTTATTTTTTCTTCATTTCTATTAAAGATTTAGTATTAATTAATGTATATTTTAATCAGAGGAACATTTGGCTGCTACAACTCTAACAATACTTTATGTTTTACAAATTAAGTATATTTTGTAATATGAAAAAAAAAACAATCAAAATTTATTCTAAAATCCACAGTTATCCTCTTATGCAACCAGTGACTTATTTTCATGCACAAGAACATTTATTTCCATGTCACCCAAGAGTATCAACTTTAAAAATGTCTTATTTAAATTCAAGCAACTCCTTCTCCTAATTAGCTTTAATTTTTGAGTTTTAGAATTTAAAAAAAGAATACAATAACATTTTAATGTCACAGAGGTTGTTACTGAGTTGTATGAAACTTGCTTGCTAGGTCCAAACTATTCCTATGTTAGAGCTTGAATTAAGGTGATATTATTATTATTATTATTATTATTATTATTAGCTGTGACATACAAGATTTTATTTGGGAAAAAGGCACAGCACCAAAATTTGGTCCATTTTTTTGTAATGACTATTTAGAAAATACTTAATCTAACTTATATCTTAAATAGAAATCATGTACTACCTGAGGGTTCAGCCTAATTCCAAGGATTCTAAAATTAGCCAGGCAAAATAAATGACTGTTTCTCTAAGAAGCTTGCATTAAAGGGAGATGTACATACAACTTCTTGGAAATACAATTGCAATATTTCGAATACACCTGGAGAGGAAGATAGTCCAGCCACAGTCACTCCGCATAGGGGAGTGGTTAAGATCATGGGTGCTGGTTTGAATCCCAGCTGTGTCTCTTAAAACTGTGTGACTGCGTGCAAGTTACCTACTTCTCTCTGCCCATATTTCCTCATCTGTAAAATTAGGACAAAAATAATGCCTCCCTCGGAGAACATGTATGAAGATTAAACGAGTTAATGTTTGTAAGGCATTTATGCAGTGCTCTCTCTGTGCCAGGCACTATTCTGTTGGTTAAACTAAATTAAGCAATAAACAGCAAAGTAATTATACCATCAAGGCATCTTGGGGCTGGAGAAGACTGTAGAAGGGTCACTTGTGCCAGTAGTCCTCAAACTTGAGCTCACAGTAGAATCATTTGGAGGGCTTGATGAAACACAGATGGGTTTCTGAACCAGGGAGTGTGAGGTTCACCTGAGAACTGCATTCCTAACAGGTGGTGTTGGTGCTGTGGGTTGAGACCATAGATCTCATCCATTCTCTTCATTTTATAGGAGCAGCGGTTTGATGGACGTGAGCTATAACCAGGCTATTCTGGGATATTAGTTTACACTCAAATAGAAGCTGAACCATTGCATTTAAAGTGACTTTTTCAGTTCTCATTATCTTTTTGTTCTTGTTGGTTGTTGCTATTGCCAGCAATTTCAGTTTCAGCTCTGTGGTGCTATTTGGAGGGTTAGGAGTGGGAGGAAGGGTCTAGAAGCACACATGTGGAGTGTCAGGATGCTCAAGAATTAATTTGGATAGGGCTTGGCTGATGGGAGGTGGGGATAGCTGGTGCCGAGAGAAGATCCTGGTCCACTGTGGTCCTCTTTTCCTCCTCAGAACATGGGACATGAGGTTTCTCATGATCATCTACTTTGTCAGAGTTTTGCCATCTTTAGTGACTCTGGTCATTCCCACACACCTGCTGAGAATAGGCTTGAACTATATGCTTAGAGGCTGGCCAAGGGCAGAACCCAGTCAGAACTTGTGAGGCCAGGCTCCCATCAGTTAGGTCAGCTTCCTGCAGTGCCCGCTGTCACCCACCTCCTCTGTGCCTTGGCCACTTGGCCTCCTGAATGAGGATTTTCTCTTTTGTATCTTACTATGGCCAGATCCATTTCCTGGAGATTAAAGATCCTTTGGGGTTAGTGGTTTAAAATAACTCCTGCCCGACCGGGCATGGCTCAGTGGTTGAGCGTAGACCTAGGATCCAGGCGATCGGGGTTCGATTCCCAGTCAGGGCACATGCCCAGGTTGTGGGCTCGATCCCCCGTCGGGGTCGTGCAGGAGGCAGCCGATCAATGACTCTCTCATCATTGATGTTTCTCTCTCTCTCTCTCCCTCTCCTTTCCTCACTCCGAAATCAATAAAGATATATTTAAAAACAACAACAACAACAACAAAAAACTCTTAAATTTTGGTCAGGAAATGGCCTATAAAATTAAGATGGACTTGCCAAAACAGAAAAATAGGTCAGTGATGGGAAAATATTACTGCAATGTGGGTAGTTCAACCTCTGGGTCAGATGTATTTTGGATAAGTACATAAACTTGGTCCAGAATCAATGCCGTTCACTGATAAACTGGGGAGGGCACACTCTTCATTACATAAGATGTGCAGCAGGCAGTCTTCTGGGTTCATCCCTCATTCATATCCTATCTTCAACAGACACTTTTGCATAGAAACATGCTAACAACAAATGCTTTTTATCAGTTTGTTAAAGCAAGTCTGAATAAATAGCTGTTGGGCGCCTTAGTAATAATTAGATTTTGTTTTCCCAAATACTTCAAAATAATAAGATTGTATTTCTTTATTCTGGAATTTAGGCTTTTAAAACTTTTTTTTTTTTATTCTGTAATTAATCATTTTTATTATTTCTTATTGAACTTAGATATTTTCCCTTTCATGGAGTAACCATCCATTAGCTTATTAGTAGATATAAATGTGTGTGTGTGTTTTCTCTTCACTAGTGATTCATTTAAAACATATGTAAGTTTGGACATTTTTTAGGCTGGAAGCCAAATTTATAACCTAAGTCCCAATGCTTTTTATATAGTGAAAATAAACAAAGTAAGGCTAAGAATTCACTTTTGCACATAGCACAAAATAATAGATTGATAACTCAGTTTCTTGGTTCTGGCCTTTGAAATCTGTTCAACAAATGTGTTGAGCACTTACTCAGGGTCAGAAAATATGCAAGCGATAAGAATTGTTTTTATACATTATATTCTGATATATGCCCAAGTTAAAAGAAGAATAATTCTAATAATGGTATAATAGCTATTAAACTGAAAAATTAAAACTTTCACTGTTCTCTTTTTGCCCCAAAAGTTTCCACTTAGGTTCTGAGTTTTTAGAAAGAACATCATGCAATCACAGTCTCTGGAGCCAGAACACATGTGTTTGAATTCTTGACTTACCAGTCGCTAGCTGTTTGACCTTGGGTGAACTATTCAACCTCTCTGTGCCTCAGTTTTCTCCTCTGTAAAATAGAAGGAATGATACTATTCTTTTATAAGATTGTTGTGAAGAGAGTACAGGTGCTAATACGTTTAAAGCACATGCATGAGTGGTTGCTATCATGAGTCCAAGAAATGTTATCTCTTATTATTGATTTTGTTACTGCACTATTGATATTCATCTGTAACTAAAGCTACATTGACTAAAAAATATCTTTCTTTTATTTCTATAAAATGTGATAAACTTCTTGGACAATTTATAAATGTTAGGATTATAAAATGGGATTCACACACTAAACTTAACTAAATATATTTTTGTTGCCTAATTTTTAAGGGTATAATTCCACCCCTAAGGTATTCCAAGATGGAAAACTAGACATTGAAGCACAGCAAAAGTAAAATGAACAGAAGCAAGCTGAAACGAAATATGTTGCAGTGGTTCGTGTAAGAAGTGGCAACATCACCACAGTTTCAAATTCTCGTGAGATACTCTGACAGCTGGTATTTTATGGCCACTTAGGAGAGGTCTTCCATAGATTTCTTTCTGAGAGTGACTAATGTGAAAATAACATAGTTGAATGGGAAATTACGCAACAGTGAATCATGTTGGAGAAGTTTGGTAAGATGGAAGGGGCATCTCTTCCCTAGCATGGGAAATGGAGGGCCCCCCAGGGCAGTTTCCTCAGCTTCCCAGATGCTCATGGTTTTGGGAGTCTGATCACTGACTCTAGTAACTTCCCACCAACGCATCAGCTAAGTCCAGGGTTGATGGGTCTGACTGCATTTGACAACCCCATCTTTAGTGATTGATTTATCCCTTCCAATAAATCCCTCTTAAGTCGGCCAGTCATGGAGATCATGAGCTGCTTTGGTGAAAGGCCGATGCGGGGACCGGTCCAAGTGGCAGCTCGCTCCAGCGCTGGAAATCTCACCTGTTGCCTAGTTTGATCCCACTTTGGAGGCGCTGGGCCTCTGTCTGCCTTGGGCCATTTTCCATGATAGTCGGTATCTGTGGGGCACCAACACTGGCATATAAACATTTGCTGCTTAGACACATTTTAGAATTCACCTTAGTCATGGTCAGAAAGCCATGGAGGGGGAGAGTGTAAGAGGACAATCCAAACGCGCTGACAGATTGAGGATGTTTGTCCACGAAAAAGCCTTATCTATAATTTGTGCTGATTGCACTTCTCCGCCATGATTTGGATATGCTTTTCTATGGTTTTTATTCTTTTCTAATGGATACTGTCCTGTGATGCGTCTAAGCCTGTCCATGGGTATATCGAACATCTTCACCTGTATGCTTTCTTCCTTAGGTATTCCTAATGTTTATTTTTCCTTGTATACTTACATACAGTATGCACTGTGAACATTAAGTAAAATTAATGACATGCATATTATTCAAAATAAAGTTTTTCACTTAAAAAAAAGCTTTAAAACGAGATAGTCCCATATATCTTGATAAAGTGTCTTTCTGTAGAGGTTTCTACAAATTTAAGGGAAATGAGTCTTATTTATATATTTTTACATTAAAATGATCATTTATAGAATGTTAGGGCTTTTGAATATTATGTGCCTTCAGTTAACATATATATGCATATATACATACATGTACATATATTTACATATATTAGATATATGCATACCATGAATATATTATGTGTAGATATAATTAATGGTATTCATTCATTCATTTGTATAATAAATATTTATTGTACATCAATTATGTGCCAGGCACTAGTCTAGGCCGTGGAACAAAATAGACAAGCATTGCTGCCCTCAAAAATAGTTTATGAAATTAATATAAACTGTTTGTTTTTCTTTCATGCTGAGCTCGAAATTATTTTAAAAGATGTCCCAGGAATGGCTCAGCCTCAGAAATTCAACTCTATCAAAAGAGTTATAAATATAAAGAAGAGAACTGATTTCCTCTGTAGGAAGTATTATCTACTTTGTTATCTCTAAAGTAAATTCATGAGACTAACAGACATTCAGGGTCGTTCCATTTATTTAGAAATTAGAAATTTTGAAATATCTCTAGGAAATGAGTTAGCTTGGCTCTCCTCTCTGCCCTGTGAGTGATGCAAAGCCAGCTGTGGGAAAACACACTGGATTTAGGGTGGACGAGAGCATCAGTGTGGAAATACCAGATGGAAGAATGGAGACGTCAAAAGCAAATTTTTTTTACAGTGTTCACGACTCTCAGGCATTTTGACCAGAATGGTGTATGTCACAACAGTCATGATGCAAGAATATTGTCCTTTGCCTTAAAATTGCATTGCTGTATAGTCGAGTCAGCAAGGCCCTGAGTGAAGAGGCTTGAGGCAGACAGTCAGAAGGAGTGATGCTTTTGTAATCAGCAGGGATATACCCCAAGGACCTCTAGTTTCAAAGGACACAAGTGGTCACGCCACCCCCACTGTATACTGCAACTCCTGTGGGACAGATGGCGGCAATGTGTAACAGCACCAAAAAGTGCAGAGCTGGTATTCACTGACTCAACATTCACTGGTCACAGTTAGTACTTGAGCACTTTTCTGTGAGTAATGCTATTGGGCGAAATTAAAGTCTTATTTCAAGGACCAAAGTTTATCAAGTTTCCAGGCCAATCTAATTTGTGAGCAGGGATAAATTCATCAGAAGCATGAAGACTTTCTATGAAAATATTGAGTGACTTAATAAGGAAACATAGGTCAAAGTTCTTGGCAAAATGTGTTGGACATCTGTCCTACACAATTGACGGTACATGTCCCATATTACCTTCTAGCTGTGAGGAGCTACAAAAAAGGGAAAAAGATAATATAAAAATTTCTGATGAAGTAAGTGATGTTATGGAGCGTTTTTGGTGGGAGGTAATTATAGAAATGATCCTTAATAAACTTAACTCCTTAATTGGCAGTTCTCTTCTTAAATAGTATCAGAGGGCCAAGAGGAAGTAAAATCAGCTGATGTTTCCAATATGTCTAAACATCATATTAAAAATGCAGCCCTGAGTTTGGGTTGCTGCATCTGAGCCATTGTCCACTGTATCTGAGTGGAATTGCTTGTGGCCTCCAGTTAAAATGACAGATGATGGACAATAAGTACTAAGAGACAACTCCAAACTTTAATACAACTTATTCTAATCCTGGATGGTATTCAGCTGTGTAATTTGAGAGAATGTAGTATTAACTTGAAAGCTGTGTGAAGCAAAGCAAAATAATTAGGTTGAATTTCTTGTTATTTATAGCCTTGCAGGTGGAAGTGACAACGGCTAGCTTGTACAGTGTTTTAGCCATGCTTCCCAGAGTCTGAGCCATGACACGTGTGAGAGTCATCCACTTTGGTGGCCTGGAGATGTACAAAACGGACAGTTATTTATATGCAACAGTTTTGCACACCTTTGGTTTTATCTGTTTAAAATTTGTGAATTTTCCTGAGTGGGCTAAGCCCCCACTGTGGCATGGGTGGTGAGTGTAACAGAAAAGCTCAGGGCTTGGGCTCTGTACCTGTCTGGCTGGCTGGCCCTCCTGGTGTGTGTCCTGTGCTGGATGAAGCATTCATGCAAGGCAACCTCAGATGGAATCCAGCCTTTATCACCAGTGGAAGGGGAGTGACTGCAGATATCTTTAGGAGAAACTTTGGAGAAGAGGTCTAGATGGGAAATTGAGACTCTTTTATAGAAATCACTAATTTCTTTTCTCACAGTTGCAGAGTCTACCTGTGAGTATGAGGTATGTCATCATCTCAGCTACTACGTGAGATTACCCAGCTGTCACCTCTGCTTGCTGGCAATAGCCCTGGACAGTTGTGTTTCCCCTGACCCTCCCCATGGAGATAACTGTCTTTGATGGCCTGCTCATCCTACCTGCCCACCTGCCAGAAATTACCACTTTCCCATTCCTCCCCCATGCCTGGGGCCATGCAGGTGGGACTGCTGTAGCAGGGGGCTAGGAGCCTTAGGCGAGGAAGCTGCACGGAGGTCTTCCAGGTGACGCTGTCCTGACATTTGGTTCCTGTCTTTCTTTTTAGTTAAAATAAATAAGAACAAAAGGTGGTTTCAGATACCCAACCCCCAATTAGAGTGATGGGAAAGATTAAAAAAATAATAGTCTAGCAATCATTTTGCAGTAAATACTTGTATCGAATGAACACTTTGCAAACCCTAAACTTACTGTGTTGTGTGTCAATTAAATCTCAATAAAGCTGGAAAAATGTAATCAAGCTTAAAAAAATTTAACTTACAAGAAAAAAAAATTATAGTCTAGTCTAGACCATAGCATGACCTCTTTAGTTGGGAGGGTTCTGTGACGCTCTTGAAATCACGTGCGTACTGAATGAGTCTATGGTGCATTTTTAAGGAAGCAGTGGCTGCAGCATTGATCAGACTCACAGAGTCATACGAAACTGACTGTTGGTCTAGGGATTGGGTAGCTGATTTTCATAGTCAAGTCTCTTGAAAAAATTTGATGTATGAAGGAAAAAGCCCTTGAATTTGACAATGGACAAGAATAGAGCTAAATTTGACATTGCCTCCAAAGAATTGACTCTTAGAAGCAGGCAGGATGCAGGCACTTCTAAGGGTAATGGGAAAGTTGGGCAAGCATTAATCTTATTGACTGTATCAGATGTTTGGAATTTATCTTCTATTTCCTGGAACAGTGTGCAAACCCCATCTTCTCAGCTTTATTTCAATTTCTTTGTGTTCCTTCAGCATCTAGCACAGTACCTGAGCATCATTATATAGAATAGGTGCTTGACTAGTGTCTCTTGATTGGTTAATTGCCTGCAAGGACCATGCTAGAGAAATTGACATTTGGAGAAGAATCTAGAATTCTTTCATCTGCAGTTGGCAGAAGCTGGTGATAAATTTAAGAATCCAGTTCTGCGCTCATGAAGTGAGAGAAAAGAGAAGACCACTGAAGAAGCTGCCTAATCCACAGTGGGAATGTTTCTAAGAACTCATGCAATGGACTTCATGACACAATGAAGTAGTGCACATTTATTGAAGGCTATTCTACTCCAAGCACCTGCTTTGGAGGTGAGGGATACAGAGATTTACAAAGTTTAATCCCTCACAGCAGCCCATAGGCAGAGAAGGACCAGCCCCAGAGTCTGGTTTGCCTGGCCCAGCACGGCCCATGCCCGTGACCTTGGTGTAATCATTAAAGATTTATAGTGCTCCCTTTCACTCCCAGCAACGTCCTGATCTGGAAGATAAGTCACGTGGGCTGCCTGATTATGAGATTACATGGTTAAAGCTTTCCAGCTGGTCTTAAAGAGTAAAGCAAGTTCTTTGGTGCCGAGAGATGCTGAAGGAATTAAAAGATAAAATCAAAAGTTTAGAAGAATTGGATGTATAAGGTAAAGATGGTCAAAGATACAAGTGGATTTTAACTGCTGGAGGTCCCTGAAGTCATGGAAGGGTTTCCTGCATGAAGGCAGTGGTTTAGATATACCATTTTAAGGTCGGGGGGGGGGGGGGAGGGTGCCACTACTATTAATGACCAGGTTGGGTTTGGTCATTGTCTTGGGAGAAAGAGAAGCAGGGCCATTTACTCTGTGTACTTGCTCCAGCCCGAGATGGGTCCCCCTTCCCATTGATTTGCCCACCTCTGTGCTTATCCAAGAGCACAAGGACCTGATCCTGGGGAAAGCTATTATCAGTAGTTTCTGCCACTGCATGGTGCCTCCCCCTTCCTTCCTTTGCTCACTAACCAGCCCTGATGGAGACTAGCAAAGTGCCCAAGGTCATGGGCAGAATGAACTTGAAGTGATGCCAAAAACAAGTGGAGTGGAGAGGGGGAACGGGTGGAATGCAGCTGGGGAGATAAGGGTTTGGAGAGGTGGGTGGGATTAGTGAGCTGGAGGTGACTCCAGGAGAGGGCACCATGGGAGGCAAAATACTGCAGAAGGGAAACCACAGCAGGGCCAGCAACTTCAGCTGCTATCAAGGAAGTGATCACGTTGCTGTTGGAGTGAGCAGTTAGGTAGTGAAGCTAGAGTCCAAAGAGAAGAAAGGAGCAGGGAAGCTTGAGGACCCTGGAAAGGAATGTTGGAGGTTATGTTTCCTTTTAAAGAAAACTTGAGTGTAATATAAACATGTTGTGGGTCATTAGATGTACTGATTAAATTATAAAAGAAATTACTTTTGGGACATAAAATTTAAACAGTCCATTGACATTTTCATGATAAAACTAAAGCTATACATATTGGGTTTCCTCTAGGGAACCTGGACATTAGAATTCCAAAGCTGTTCAAGTTGCACGTTTAAGTTTGCCATATGCTCACATGTGCATGTGTGCAGGAGTGTATGAGCATATATTGCATGGCTAAAAAGTAACTTTTTACTAGGCTTTAATTAAGAGGGAAAAATTGCAGAAACAACAGAGTAGCATGTAATAATTATGAATGGGAAATGGACTCTTCCATTTAGAAACACACCAAATGGCCTTTGAAAGGAGCGGGATTGCTGCACGTGTTTGTACCCAGCAGTGGCTTCTGCAGGCCAGCCCTTCATCCTGCACATCTTTGTTCCAGATTAGACTCTCTCCTGTGACTTTCCAGAGGCGTTAAAACCAACCTGCTCATCTTTCATGAGGATGTGGAAACAGAGTATTAATAGTCATTACCCTGGTATCTGCTTAACAAATTGCCTGTTGGAAGGTTTGGGAAGAAGAGGTTGCCAGTGATGAGTCAACCCTGTGAGGAAGTAACTGAGGCATTTGCGTGTCATGCTCCTTCACTTGAGTTTTCCACGTAGACGGAGCCTGAGACCTTCATATTTGTCCCCTGAAAGGTGGCTGTGCATATTGCCCATGAAACAATGGCTTTACAGCCATCATTATTTTTTTTAAACTAACTAACATTGTTGTGATCTTTAATTTTCATCTCTGCAAAAAAAATATAGACACTACAGACTACAAATGGACATAGTGAAGGGGGAACAGTTCTGCCAGCTGCTTCACCCTGCGGTCAGATAATCCTTTAACAGATTTTGGTTGCAAGAGATACAATTTTGCTTGTCTCTTAAACTAGGCGTTCTTTCCAAAAGTGGCAACAGGCCTCTTTCTTAGGCACATTTTCCTATTTCACCAGCATAATCCAACATGAGTTTTAGGTCCTGTAAGTATTCAAGGCTACAAGCAGCTTTCTGTAGGTGTTAGCAGCTCATTAGTCCCTTAAAGGAAACTTTCCTGTGGGGAGCAGCTGTGTGGAGAGTTCTATATGCGCTTCCTACTGGTAAATAGTGCAGAAGCCCCGATATGGAAGTGTGGGAAGTATGTTTGATTTTCAACATCATGTCCTTGAGCTCCAGCCAGCCACTCTTGTGTACGGCACCCAAGGACACACTGACTTCACTCTGGATATTGAAGTAGGGTGAGCTTTCCCCACGAGTGACAGTTCAGGGTTTCCGGCCCTCTGGCCTCTAGAGGAAAGTTCAAGTACAATAAGAACCCACATGTAAATTCACTCCATTTGTTCCATGTTTAAATGAAAAAACCGAGTCCTGGCTGCAATGGCGTTTTCTCTTTTGGACAGAAAGTTGGGAACTTCACGCAGATGAGGTGTTAATAGGACTGGATCCTTTGTGGACGTGAAGTTGGGGAATATTTAGATTCGAAGCTGCGCACAACCATCTAGACTAGATATCCAACAGGACTGGCCTTGGGCTCCGGGGTGGCGACCATGTGGTGTCTGGCTTGCCACTGAGATGTTGCGGGAGCCTAAAGGAATTCTGTTACTATTGTTGGAATAAAAACAAGTGACAGTATTCTTTTGCTCTAGACATGTAGTAGGAGAAAGAACACCTCTTTATGTCCTTTGCCTCATTGCCTCACAGCCCTTCTGTTTGCATCGGGGGTGCCAGTTCCCCGCTTGCCTCTCTCTAGGTGGGTGGCCTCTGGAGTGAAGAGAAATGCCAGATAAACAGCACTTCAGCACGCCTTTCCCCACCCTCGGCCTTAATTTTTCCAAATGCCACTCCTGAATTTTCCGGAGTTTTGTGTTGTTTCCAAACTTGTTGCGAAGGAGAGCTTTGAACTAATGCAGAATGCGGAGTGGAATTCTTCCCAGAAAACAAACTCCGCTGAGCTCTTTCATGATGGAGTGGAGGGCAGGTGCCCAGTGGCTTGAGACCCAACAGGAAACACACGCTCGCTCTTTACCATGTGGACTTGGAAAGAGTGAACATTCGAGATATTACTGTTGGTCTGGCCCCAGTCCAGGCTGGACTCCAGCAGTGCTCATGCAAGATTTAGTTTCCTGTGGCCTGCTCTGTCCTTGCCCTGCAGCATAGGGAGGCCGGTAGCTCTAAAGAGCCACAGCTGCGGCCCGTTTATCTTTGGGGTTTGGAAGCAGAGCTTCAGCCAGCCTCAGTGCCCCCGTAGGTCATCAAACTGCTCATCTGGCCCTCTTGGGTACCTGAGACATTCCTGTCCCTGTAGGCATCTGCTGTCTACCCCAGCTAGCTGGCCATGACCCACTTTTCTGTCTTACTGGCACAGCCCACTTTTTTGGGGACTGCCCCCTGCACCTCCTCAGGATGGATGTCCTGAAATGACCTCTCTCCATCCTACTGCCTCAGCCCTGAACTTTCTGTGTCTCACCACCCTCTTCCCTAGGGCAGGGCCCTGCTGGCAGAGGCCCTAGACTTGTCATGTCCCTTGTCTGGCCTGACCATGGATGGTCAACCCTAACAAATGCAGTCATTCCTTCTTTGCCCTCCCAGAACCCCTAGTCTGCCTTACAGCCTCTAGGGTGCTGATCTCTGGTGCTGCTGTCCAAGGCTGCTTTCCCGCTCCTTCCTGGCTCACTGCTTAGCATCTCATTCTGGGACATGTGCATGGTGTCACCTAATAAACTCCCAGATAGGAGGGCATCTTTGAAGGGAGTTTCTAGGTGTGCTGCATGCATTCATGTGTGCATGTGTGTATGTGTGTGCACACATGGAGGGCCCAGACACCTGACCCTTCCCTTTGCTGGTTCCTCAATGCTGGTTCCAAATGCTTTTGTATCATGCCTTGGGCACAGCTCACATTCCCATCTCCTTATATTATCAACATAAATATAATTCACGTTTGGCAAATTAATTATTTCTATTAAATAACAAAAACAAATGTATGACTTAAAAACCGGCTGCTGACATAAAATTTTCTAGTCTGTGTCATTCTTTATTTTCTCCAGTCTCTCTTTCCCTGAAATCTGATTTGATGACTCATCTTTTCTGCATATATTCTGTTACTTGATGACAGAAAGAATCATGTAACCACTCTCACCCTTTGTCTTTCTTATGAAGAAACATGTCCTTCAAAGGGAAAATGATAAATAGATTCAACATGGTAAAAAGAGGTTTGACTCACAAATAAGGTGAAGAGAGAAAAAGATACCACTTAACTACTTAAATTGATTCATATCTTTATGCCCAGAGGTGAGTGATGGTCCAAGATCCTGGAGGGCTCTCAGAAGTGATCATAATCACTGTCTCTCATCTTTGGTATTTGAAATATGGAGAGGTGCTAGAGGACTGGAAATGGACAATGTTCCTATTTTCAAAAAACAGAACCATGTTGAATTCCAGAAATCACAGAGCAGTGAACTTCACATAGAAGATCACATTCCCAGATGGATTTTTCAGCAGGAAGTTTGTGAGTCCTTAGACAAAGAGCTCATGGTTCCTGGAAGCCAGCACAGAGACGTCTGCAAATCTGTAGACATAACGGGTCTTGGTTTTGACAGGCATATCATGCATGACTCATGATGTCATGGTGAATACCCTTAGGGGAGTCTGGACTGCTTGGTGAGCCTTGCCTTGTAGGTAGGACCTGCAGTTGTGTCACAACACTCCTTCTTGATGATCTTGGGCAAGGCCTCAAAATCTTCCCAATTGAGAGTTCCCAGCAGCCACCCTTGGTAGGAACTAACACTTGAGAAGAAACGTACTAGTCTAACGGTTTACTTAGGAAAAGAATACAGGGTGATGTGGACAGGCACAGCCACTATAGGGAAGGCCCAAAAGCAGGAAGGAAGATGACATTAAAGACAGAGATGAGCGCTTAGGGTGCATGGCATAATTAGAGAGTGATAATACTCAAAGAGCCAAGGAAGCACCCACAGAGCTCATTTGTTGACTGTATGATAGGAGAAGGAAATGGAGGGACTGAAGATGTTTGCTAGCATGTGAGAGGAGGAAGTGACCTTCTTGGCAGAATGCAAAGTGCCTTAACGTGAGAGAGTAAGAAAAGTACCCACATTTCTTCGGCTGAACGTAACTAATATGCCATAAAATAGAGGTTTTGTACGTAGCACTTCGCTTTCTGATGGAGAGCGCTGTGATTGGGCTCTTGACGTCTTAGTCTTTTCCACCACTTAATTTATAGATTTGTGATAAAATTGAATTTCTGTATGAATCCACGTGCTAGAAATCTAAGCTCCCTTTTTTTTTGACATTGCCCTCTCACTATTACAGTAGGTAAACACTTTCCTCTTTGTCCTTTGTTGTAATTTCTGAACAATCTGGCTGTTGCAATCTGGTGTTTCCTCTAGTCTTTCTCAAGGGGCTAAAGGATTAACTCATGTTAATAAAAAGTTTTAAATAATGTCATAAAATATGCTTTAAGGACTACAGAGTATGTTTTGGAATGTTGAAAAATCTTGGATATTTCTGTTTCTCACGTTTTGTTTTGAAAAATAGTAATTCCAGCTGTAGGAGATGCGGGTAACCCTTCCTAAAGTCTTGTCATCACATAACAATGCTGCTTCTTACAGCTGTTATCCCAAGAGGAGAAAATTGGAGAGAGCATCTTCCATGTTTGGTAACTACACAAACCAAATGATGGTGTCAAAGATGGTGAGGTCCCCGGCCAAAAGATGTTCTGTTTACTGAGAAAGCACTGTAGTGTTGTTTTTATGTCCAAGTGGCTAAAAAAATGGGGCACATGGTTGGGGTGGGAGAAAAAGCCCTATTTTTTACTGATCCAAAAGAACTGGGTCACTCCTGAGGCAAACAAACTATGACAATCTAAATAGATAGTTAAATATATGGAGCGTGTAAGTATACACACACACACACACACACACACAGACCATCAGCTAGATATTTTGGATTTATTTTATAAAGTGTATATATTAAATAAAAAAATATAAAAAAGCTTTAAATCTTTAAAAAGAAAGGAAATTCACCTACAGAGTTCTATTAGAGTATTATCCACAGATTACAAGTTTTCAGAATGGGACAGGGCTGAGAGAAGATAATTGGAAATGGCATTTTTAGAGGCAACTTTCTTTCAAAGCCAACACACCAAATTGGGTTATGCAGATGTAGGGGTGGGATAGGTCTCTGTCTACAGAGGTGTGATGTGTAAAAGCCACGCCATGTACAATAATTAAGCCAAAGCAAACTAATAATTTGTGAGCAAGAACTTGAAGATTCTTGGTTTTACTATATAATTCATTTTTAGAATATTTCCCCTTGTAATACAAGCGCATAATTGTTTTCATTTTCAATAGCATAATGGTGACTTTGTGATGCATTCATGAGAATTCTGAAGTTTGGAATGTGACTTTTATTTTAAGATTTCAAGATTCATTTTTGACCTTTATGTGAAATTTGTGTTTGACCATTGCTGGGAAGAAGCACCAAGTGTGCAATTTCTTGTGTATGAAAATATGGATGTACTGCACAGCACGGCATGGAATAGATATGTAGCAGACTAAGCAACAGTCATTTGCCTCCTGTTTGTTTATTGGAAAGACTGATATGTAATATTTTGGTTCTTTGAAAATCTTGACTTAAAAACACTGAGTTATTTATAACTGGGAAATTTGATCATTTGTTCCTAGATTTATAAATAAAAATGAGCTCCAAATTAAAAGGGAAATTGCCAAGAGAATCAAAATTTTAATACAGAGGAGAAAGTTAGGAAAGGGATCTCAGGAAGGAAGGATCAAAGAAAATTAAGTAATGTGCAGATATTAGCATTTGCTAAAGCAAGTATAAGGTGGCAGCTCTCTGGGGCACCTGGCAGATGATGGCAAGAATCAGGCAAAGACAGTGGGCACAAACAGCGAGGGAGGGTAGTTGAGCCTTCTTAATGACAGCCCATGGAAGACAGGCAAGAGATGCAAAAGGGAGTCATGGAGTAATAATGCAAAGAAGGTTAGTGGTTGAGGGTGAAAGAGTAGTATGAGTTGGGCACTGGTTATACACTTGAACAACAATAGCAAAGTTAAATATATGAAGTCTTGAGGAGAAAAAGCTATCTGAAGGAAATCCTGTTAAACACTTCTGAGGGGAAGTTTTTGATGCTAGGAAGTTTTCCCCTGTAAGACAAGACATATATGGTAAGAGTCTGGCAAATTTTGATTTCCTTCTATAACCTATAGGGGTGTATATAGTCCTCAGAACCCCTCCCAAAGAATAGATTGGGTGTGTCTAGCACAAGTTCAGATGGGAAATGAAATTAAATAATATGTTAAAGGGCTTGTGCTATCAAGGAATAACTAGAAAACTGAGTTATTTAAATGATGCCACCGAATACCAACCTGAGTGTTAGTAGGTTCAGAGAATGAGTTCATCTTGTGGAGAAGAGCAACACTGGAAAAAAAGAGTAGAATTAAACTCTAGAAGTGGAATATTAAGTGTGGAATTAAACTCTAGAAGACCTCACCTTCTGTGGGGAACGGTCATTATTGACATGTTATCAGAAAAAACAAAAATATATAAAATATACAAGGAAGCATGGTTTTGTAAGAAAGGAGGCTTCAGTATATATGAGCAAATACTGGTTAGGGAAATGTCAAAAAGTGCATACAAAACACAATATTTAGAAACATTAAAAACAGTTGGACGATCAATCGAAAGCACCTATGGCTTTATTTGAAACACTTCACACAGAATAGGAGCCATATGGGTAATGAAAAGCACTTTCTTGCACCTCACACGGAGAAATTATTTGGGGAAACCATGAATGTAGGAAAAGCCAAGTGCTGGTCATCTCACTGACAGGGACGACAAAGACCAATGTGCTAGTTGGTCCAAAATAGTGCAAAAAGAGCAGAAAATCAGGTACAAGGTATAATGAATATAGACTGACCTCGCCAGCATAAGGGAGACTTTTAAAGGACTGGGAAAAGGGAAGCAAGTAAAAATGAAGGAGAATGAAATAATTTCTAATACAGCACATAAAGAAAAGAAAGAGAAATGGAATTTAGAAACCAAAATAACCACATGAGAGGTACAAAGTGTAATATATATCTTAGTGTGAACGAAAAATTTCCCTTCTTTGTACAAAAAGCATTGGCTAGTGGATCTTTGTCTTAGTTTGGGCTGCCGTGACAAAAATACCTTAGCCAGGGTGACATAAACAACAGAAATTTATTTCTCATGGTTCTGGAAGCTGGGAAGTCCAAGATCAAGGTGCCGACACGTTTCGTGTCTGGTGAGGCCTGCTTTCTAGTTCATAGGTGGGGGGTTAAGAGTGTAGCATATCAGTTTTGGGGGGACATGGACATTCAGTCTATAGCAATTTTATTAAATAATTTACGGTTTTAAGAATTGAAAACAAAATTTTATTGGAAAACTATCATCACTGAAGCCAGATAATATATTTGTGAGAACATGAGTATAAAAGTAATAGAAGAATATGTGAAACCAAAGCCCTTTGCTTAAAAAGAGAGTTGAAGGCTGTCGGACAGTAATCATGGGCAGAAGAAGGTTGGGGATGTGGGTGTCATCATAGTCCCCGTGTTAAAGGAAGTCATTCTACAGGACAAGACCTGATTTTCAGTTAAAAAAATAAAGAAAAAAGTAGTGGGATGCCTTTGAGCTGCTGAAACATATGACGCAGCAAATGTGTAAGCAACATTCCGATGGTAGATAGGCAGATAGAGAAATGATAGAACCAGAACTTATGTCTGGGAAGAGAGTTTCCATGAACAGCAACCCTATTCTAGCCAGCGTAGGTTCCAAAGAATACAGAAGAATGTATGGAAAATACAGAAGAGGACATGGCCGTGATACCCATCAGAAGCATGTGTGTGGAACATTCACGACGTGCAGAACACAGATAACCTTTAAGAGGGAAACTTAAAGAAACAGCGACTTTGCAGTCAGGACAGAGGACTCTGTAGGTATATATTGGGTGAATAGAAGAATGAATGTATTCAAAGAGAGTGTACACACAGGAAAACCCTTCAGAGTGGTTTCATAAAACTAGTTCAGTGAATCCAGGGTATAATACGAAGTTTAGTTCTTTTAAATTGTGGACAAATACGCGAATCTTTTCAGAATTTCAGATCATAAAAATAAAATAAGGAAAGAAAAGGAAACAGGATAACAGATTGTAAAGGGAATGAAAATTTCAGATGGACTCATAAATATTTATTCTATGAATGAATTCTGGAAAAAGCTAAGTGGAAAAAAGGGTCAGAAGAAGGTGAGGGGATTATAAAATCCTGACAATGTAGGCACTGCCTTATTGGAAAGCACTTTACCTTTTTAAAAACTGTAATACCTGTTCTTCATTGCACCATGATTTATACCCAGCTACCACAACTGTGAGTGACTCTTGAAACTTATTTTGGAGACCTTCTGAATTATTAGGAGAAAAATATTATTTAAAATTAATTGAGATATGTACTCAGTGAAGGGGGCTGACAGTGAGAAAACTGGAATTCTATTTGTGATAGTTTAAAAAAATAGGCAGGGGTAGGTAAGCATGAAAGAATGTAAAAATTTTCCCATCAAATGTAATAATATTAGGATGTGTTACCATATTGATAAAGAAAAAAGGTAATATTTAAAGTTTTAATAAAAATATTATTAGAGAGAGGGAGCGATAAGTACTAACAATTTTAAAAGCTGATATGGGAATTAAGAGAAAATGAAACCAGAAGAATTATTTGTGGAAATCCCAAGAAAATAAAATTGCTGGTGAACTTTAACTTACTCAACATGTAAGACTTAGGTCAAGGGAGATATGAGGGAGGAAGGGATAAAATCTGTGCAAGGGTCCAACTGTGCAAAGGATGGAATGAATCACCCGGCAGAACTAAAAAGGAGCTGAAGGGCTCCAGTTCCAAGAAATTTGAGAACAGATCACAGGCCCTAGGAAGCAGGTGTGGTCCCTGCATAGTTGTGGAAGAAAGAAGATTGTGTACTTGTTGTTGTTGGTACCCTGGCCACCAAGTTATCATGGTAGCTCTAAGGAAGGATTATTATATAAATTACTTTGTAATTCCTGATAAAAAGGTGTTCAGAAAAGATGAGTTTTTATATCAGAGCTTTCAGGGAGCAACAGATTAGAGAAGATAAAGAATGAGGTAGGTTAGCAAATTTTATGTCAGCAGCTAGTTTTTAAATGATATAATTGCTGTGTGATATTTCAGAGAGATGACTAATTAGTCAAAAATGAAACATGTTAGTGTTGATAATCCAGGGAGATCAGAATGCAAATACCTCAGAGAGTTTTTTATTGCCCTGGAATGGGCTCCTGAGGGACATCCCTATGAAAAGCATTCAGATCCATTGGAATGCAAGTTTTAATCATTGAAGCTCAATTCGTACACTGTAAAGTCATGACCTACACTGGAGGTCCTTAAATAAGAAGCAATCTCTGTGACAGGGCCAACTTCCCAGCGGAAGGAGCCCAGTGTGGTTCTGCTTTTAAAAGGCTAGAGAAGAGTTATAATCATGGAATCTCAAATTTAAAATATTTATTCAAAAAGTTCTAGAACATGGTACAAGTCAAAAGAGACATCTGCAGGCTGAGTCCAGCCACCGATTTGTCATCTCTGTTCCAAACTGAAAGCACTGGGACATTCATCTTGTAGGGTTTTGTGCTCTGTCGTATTGATTACATGTAAGTACGTATAATTACAGCTGGGACACAGTGCAGAACTGGATCTTTAGGGCCAATGTCTGTTCTGATTAGTTGGTATGGAATAAATACCGTAGCAGTAGTCTGATATTTTTAAATATTATCCTGCATGTAATTAGCACATTTACATATCTAATATGGTACATACTAATTAAAACTGAGACATTTATTATTGACATATTATATATTATAGTTAGTTATGTTTCATTCATTAATTAACTACTGTTTATGATATTCAGCGTTATCCTGTACAAAACATCATAAAACTTTCGAAGCCCCCCAAGCAACCTGGATAATGTGCTTGGGGTGTGGCTGGGCTTTGGCAGAGCTGAGGCATTTGGCTGTACACTGAGGCTCAGTCCTGAAGGCCAGGATGTGTTCCTCGGGGGCCCAACAGGAGGCTCATCACACATCTGTCATAATTTATTGAATTAGGGCTCTGGGAAAAAAATGACAAAATATTTGGGTCAACAATAAAGCCATCATGCAGATGTTGTACTGAGCTCTGTTTGTTTCTTAATTTAGGGCTGTGCATATGTAAGTGTGCTTTTATGTAGCTCTGGTATAAAAATAAAAAATATTTTGCAGGATAAACCAGATAAGGCAATTCATCCCCAAATAAAAAAAGGTTCCACATCTGTCTGAAGATGTTTCAGAATAAACATATCATGAAAACTTATCTTTTATAATTTTTATTCATTTCCACATAAACATACACGGATTTATATATACACACATATCTGTATACCTGTTCATCTGAATCTTAGGGGTGTGTGTGTGTGTGTGTGTGTGTGTGTGTGTATATATGTATATATATATTTCTTTTTCTCAGTGTTTGTATCTGTTGGGGGTTCTTCTAAATATTCATTTCCAGATAGCTGGGCCCTCGTCAACTTCTCTTCCCCATTCTAGGACTTAGAATAGTGGCTGGCAATAATAGGGGTTAAGTAGACATTTGTTGTGTTCATAAATGAGTGAGTGATTAACCAAACCAATTGTGCCGGAAAGATCTGAAAGGCAGTCTGGATCTCAAAATGCTTGTTCTCTGGGACAAGTTCAGGCAGCCATTCAAGAACTATGATATACTTACTTAAGATTTTGAAAGTTTTAACTAAGCTTATTTGAAAATTTTCACTCGCACACGTCTTTGTTTCTTCACAGGAGAGGGAAAAGTAAAAGGGAAGGTTTACTTTGCTTCGGGTTTATGCGTTGTTAGCACGGAGAAATAATGTGTGTAGCCCAGTACCCCCTCATCAGTTCCTCTGGGCTGCCCCATTGTGGTGGGAGGCATGGGCTGAGTGATTCCGACATCAGCTGTGTCATATTTGCACAGCAAAGGCTACATTATAATGTGGTCTCCCTTTAAACTGTTCAGGGTGTAGAGAAAGTCGACTTCCACCTTGTCCCAGTGTCGCCGTTCACGCTTGTGTTGGCAAGAAAGGGGGCTTGGGTGAGTGATCATTAGTGCCAGTACCAGCCTTCCCTAGTTTGTAGCGAAGTTTCACCGCGGTGAACATCTGCGTGCGTGATGCTGAGTGTTGCTGCCGTTTGACAGGGAGCATGCGGTGGAGGCTGGAGGGGCTGAGTCGGGAGACGGAGGGGCAGCGCCCGCCACACCGCAGCTCGTCTGGGCACCCGCACGTGCTGTGTCCGGGGATTGCTCTGTGAGACGAGGCACTTCTTAGAAAGAAGCATGTCACTGACATTCTGAGTCCTGGACAGTGTTTTTGTCCAGCGTGCTGTGTGAGATGCCTTTTCAGAAAAGGCAGGGCCAGCGTTTTGCCTTCCTCATGCTTCACCCAGGGCAGCTATTCTGGCTCAGGCTGGGCTCTCCCGCCCCAGCCCCGCATCAGCCTTCTTCCCGCGCCGTCCGGCTTCTTCCCGGGAGACGGTGTTTAGAGACCGCTGTGGGAGCCAGGTGTGCACAGTGCCACCGCGGCGTCACTGATTCTGAGCTTTCCCGTGGTCACCGTTAGTGAAGTGGACATCTCCCGAAAGGGCAGAATGTCAGCCAGTGTCACCTGCTGTGTCATGTGGCTGTGTGGAGGGGTGGAAACAACTGGGCGTGGATGTCCGAGAGACCTGGACTCACATCTTACGCACTCCCTGCCTCAGTTTCTTCCTGTGTAAAATGGAGCCCTTAAATGACCCTACCACGGTTGTAGTAAAAGCTGGATGAGGCCCTGGCCAGGTAGCTCAGGTGGTTAGAGTGTCGTCCAGATATGCTAAGGTTTTGGGTTCGATCCCCAGTCAGGGCACATACAAGAAGCAACCCATGAATGCTTAAATAAGTGGAACAACAAATTGATGTTTCTCTCTCTCTCCCTTCCTCTCTCTCTAAAAATCAATAAAATAAAAAAATAAAAAAAGGTGCATGAGATAATACAATTCTCCTTTCCTTACCCGCTTGCCTGATAGCCTTGGGGGAATTCTGGCAAAGTGGAAGCTTCTACCATTGTTTTGCCAGTTTTGATATCGTCCCAATTATTCCATGTTATTTCACATTATTTTTCTGGTTAATCTGATTAGGAAATGGGAGGAAAGTTGCACTGTTATTAATTAAAAACAATTTGAAAGAGGAAATACCTAATGTCCTCTTAGTGGATGGCGGGATGATCGCAGCTCAGTGTCTGGTGGATTCATCCTCCCTATTGCTTCTGTATCTGCGCTCTCTCTGTAAAGAGGGGACACCAGTTTCAGCTCCTCAGCCGCTCTCGCCTGCCTTTCTAGTAGCTTTGAAGTCTGTCTCATTACCAGGTGAGCTGCAGGCGCATCTGACTGATCCCAGTCAAATACTTCAAACCTAAACTCACAAGCAGCTGTGTGGGGAGGGGGGGAAGAGGGATGCTACTGTCCTTTAGCAGGTCTGGTTTCATTTTGGCATCTCCCAGAATTAGGTCACAAGCATTCCAGCTGTCAGCATTTGTATGCTTCTGGCTTCACAATGCCCGGTTCCCCCTGCCATTTTAGCTGTTTTACCACGCGCGTGAGGTTTAAGGACCCTTTCACCCAGCTGAGCAGCCTAAGGCGGTCCTTCTTCTCTGTTTGGTTTGGGCCCTGAAATAAGATCTTCATGGTGTAATCAGTCACTTCAGAAACTCCCACAAAGGCCCCTCAGGTGGGTGTCATCTGGCTGAGCTGACTGGGACTCGCTGTGGCCTGTAGTTAGGGAGGACCCACCCTGCAGGGCTCAGGGCTGCCATTCGCGCGCCTGTCCCATCCGCTGTCAACATGTGACGACCTGTGATGGCAGTTGTGGCCTGCCCTCGTGATTCAGTTCAAGTAGACATGGCTGAATGTGTCCAGTGAGCTCCAGAAGCTAGCTTTACTTTTAGGCTTTCTTAATTGTTTCGGACACTGGTTTGTTATAAATATATAAAGTAAATGTCAGATAAGGTAACTGATATTATCATAATTCCAAATGTCCTTCATTTTCTAGATTCTGTATTCATTTAAAGTCTATTATTATATGCCCAACCGGTCAGCATTTTTCAAAGTATTTTATAACAATTTCTTGTGTAGGGGGGACGCTATGCTACAGAAAAAATACATAGACTCTCCTGATTTTATAAAGGTGTTTAGTTTGGTTATCCTAGTTTCCTGTGTTAATAAATATCTCATAAATATGGTTTTGTTTTTTTTAAAGCATATACTTTGAGCCCTGGAGGAGAGAAATGTCTCTATTTTTTTTTTTTTTTGACATCAGGAAATGAGTTTTCTCCCCTGCATATGAGCTAATTTTCTCACACTGAGTCTGTGAAACTCAAATTTATTATTTTTTTTTTGCTTGCCACACCCCACTGAAATCTTCTGGGGAAGGCAAATGACTATCATTCTTTAATTCAAAATGTTTGTTGGGCGCTCCCTTGTCTACACAAGGATGGCCATTTTCTTCCTAAAGAGATCTGGTTATGCTAAGTCTTCCCACGTCTATGTCACTGCCCCTCCTCTCTCCACCCAAATAGGTCCTGCCATCTTTGCATCCTGTGGCAAGTCCAAGCCCCTGAGTCTGGCCCTGGAGACTCTCGAAGGCTAATATAGGCAGTGGAGAGAGACATTTGTAATTCATCTTTCCCGTCCTGGGCAGGTACGGTGGTGCCTGTGCCTGGAATGTGGGCACAGCCAGCGTCTGCCCTCTGCTCTCCAGGCAAACATCTGTGTATTCATAGAGGTCGGCCACCGTGTCACATAGCAGGCGTTCAGTTAAGAGCCTGCTGAACTTTTTTCCTGGAATCAGATGCATCACCGTGTGACAACTGTTTTCCAGGTATTTAGTTGTTTTGTTCCCTTTCAGCTCTGGCATCTGTATTCCAGGTGCTAGTCATGTGTGAAGTCTTAACGCACGCGTGGCTACATATTTCTAGGAAAGATCTTGAAGGAGCTTGGAGCTCTGACTTAATACTCATCATCCCAAATGTTTTATAGGGCTATTTGTTTACCCATTAAAACAACTATTATGTTTCTTCTTCTGAACCAAATTCCAGAGCCCTGCTTTGGAGAATCATTGAAATCTGAAAATCCCGAAATATTGCAAACTCCACCATAGTGCAAACTCCACGCCTTGCTAATTAAAGTCCTGTTTACTTCCAACACTGCAGCTGGAAATCAGTTTTCTTTGTCTAAATGCTTTTGCAGTGTGTGTCATTTCAAACCTGGAGAGTAAGGAGCCGGCTTTTCTTTTTTTTCCTCCTGGTGTGTGGGAGAGCCTGGGGACTGATAAGGACCACTGGAGAGAAAGCTGGCCGCGGGTGGCCGGCCGTGTGCGCGCAGAGACTCTTTGGCAAGTTCCTCAAGCTCTCCTGTTTTCCTCGCCATGCACATGGCATCCGGGTGCAGGGAAGCCCTCAGATCACAGATGTGTAATTCGGGGTGTGTCTAAGAAAAACATATGCGTCTTCAGGGTATGGGTGTTGTCAGAACTCGAAGGCAGTATGATCCTTTTATATTGGGAATCCTTAATGCCCTGAGCAACTCTCTTTCCACAGTCCTTTCTCTGTCCCCCTTCAAGGTGCTGAAGTGTGAGTGGCTCCATCTGCCAGGTCGCAGCAAATGCCACGGGGCAGGGCTGCCACCATCCTCGCACCCTGCACGCATCTCCAACCCTGGGAAGCCAGGACAGAGGAGGTCTGCTCATTGCCCACCCTGGACATGGCCAGTGGGGATGGCAGGGAAGCCACCATTCCCTCTGGGTGACGGAAATCCTTTCTCCTGCGGGCACATTGTGTCGTTTTTGCCCTCGTCAGCAGCCACTGCCCTCGCTGCGAGGTTTTCTTTGTGGCTAATCCTTAGCGGCTCAAAACTGCTCACAGTACATTTGATCCGGGGCTGTTGTCCCTCCGTGGAATGCGACTCTGCAGCCTCACACCCATTTAAAAAGTTTGCTTTCCTTTCCAATTATCTTAATATTTCCTTATCTTGCTTTAAAACTTTGTGTTAAAAATTTTTAAACTTGTAGACAAGTCGCAAGAATTGTAAAAATAAACAGAATACTTTTCCCACTAGATTAATCACTTGCTTACATTTTGCCCCATTTGTGTTTTCTGTCTTCCAAATTGTTACAATTATTACGTTTTTTCCAAGCCATTTGAGCATAAGTTACAGAAGTCGGATCCCCCTTAGCTCCTAAACACGTTGGCCTTATATCCAAAATTAAGGATATCCTTTCACTAAGTGTAATATATTTATTAAAATCAGGAAATTTAACATTGTTATAATTCTATATCCAATATACTGTTTGTTTTCAAATTTTTCAGTTAGCATATTCCCCAGTGCCAGAGTCCAGTCCAGGATGGTACATGCATTTAATTGCCACGTTGACGTGTCTTCCTGGAGGCCACCAGACGTTTTCTTACCCACATCCGGCTCAGGGGCCACATCTCATTAGCGTGACTCCAGGCCGAGTGGACGATCCTGGGCTTGGAGGACTTGTCTTGCTTTTCATGCAGTATGATTCAAGGTGACAGTGACAACAGACCTGCTCAGGAAGCTAGTTGTGACATGTCCATCTTACAGCGGAGAGGAAGTTGACTTGACATCTCTCTAAGTGCTTGAGCGTTGCCTGGAGCTTGATGCTATGTGGATGCTGCAGTCTGTCAGCTCCTTGCCAGACTTGGCTGCTAAACCAGCTGAATTGGGGGATAGCTTTCAGCTCTTTATCTCGGTGGTGATCTTTTGCTGTGTAGGATTTCCCCGGAGCAGGCCAGTACATGACTTCATTCTTCAGGGCGCGCAGGCGTCCCTGCTCTGGCTGCCAGCTCAGTCTATGCTTGCTGTGAAACTGCTGGAAACTGTCACCATAGGCATCTATTCCTGCATGTGACTGTCTCAGGGACAACACTGACAGATGGTGTGTGCACAAAGCTCTTCCTGCACCCTACGGGTAACCCTAATGGGCACGTTGGTTTCTGCGTTGAGCCTCAGGAATCCCTGTGAAGACCACTGAACGTGGTATTCAATCTAAATCCATTCTTTTAACGATGAAGAATGGCCCTGACTGAAATTGTAGACCATGGTCAGACCACTGGCTGAGCTGTGCCCTTGTTATCAAAATAGGCTTCACTGACTTTCAGTGTCAAACTCTCTCCGATCTGATTGTGTGTGGTGCTCATGTGTTGGTTACTGTGATCTTTCGTGAAAGTATAGATGTGGGTCACTTCTGAGTTAACAGTATGAACTGTAACTGTATACAGTGCTCAAGGACGTGGCACTGTCACAACAGGAACTGTGGCTCACCTGCTTGATCCTTTTGTGTCAGGCATCTTTGATATTCTTAGTTATTTAGAACGTATCCCAGGCCTCTCTGGCTTTGTTGATGTACTCAAATTGCCTCTGTAGGAGAATTGTGCAGTCCGCACATGGGAAACAAATCAAATTTTTATTGCAGTTGACTTTACTTTTTCATCTTTTTGTGATTTTCTACCTTCCTACCTTTCTTTCTTTATCCTGTCCTTCATCTCACTGAAAGGAAATGAGGTCGTGCTTCACTTGCTCTCAGGTTACATACACTTGAACTTGAGGCATTTGGAGCATAGCTGAGACCTGAGAAGGACATGCCAAGTTCTCTGAACCCTCAAGGTTGATATTGGTGAGACCAGGTTGTGAAACCCAGCGCCTCTCTGGAGTGCCTGGCTGTGCTTAGTGGTGTCAGCATTCTAACGCATTGTTTTTTAATATCAGATTAGGAGGTGAAAAAAATCGATTAAAATAGAGTAGGAGACAATAGGAAAAGTGTCAATAGAATATCCCAGAACTCAAGAGGCCTTGCTCCCTGAGTGCATCTGGTCTGGGGCCAGTGGCCCTGTTAGCTCACAGCTCTAGAGGACATTGTCACCCTCCCCCCTGCAGTGCCTGAGTAATGGGGGAGGGGGAAAGAGGGAAGAGTTATATTAATATGTTTGAGTCAGTGGACCAAAGTAGTATGTGAAGGTAGTTTACTTTTTAAAAAATATGTACTTTTGAGATTTAAAGAATTAATTTACAGGACTAGTATTGCCATTCCTTGCTTTATTCAGAAAAGTGAGGCTCGACAGTGCATCTGTCAGAATACCTTATTTTAACCTTTTACTTCTTCCTACCCCCTCCCTCCCCTTCTCCTGCCCTCCCTCTGTTCCTCTTAAGAGTTATCAGAAACTTACATTGGGATCTGGGCTGCAACGGGGTGAGGAGGGATAGTTGCTAAGCTTTCAGTTTTCAGCAGGGGCCTGTGTAGCCCAGGCAGTTGACTGAGTTAATTCCAGAGGATAGAATTAATGATTCTCCTGGGAACAGCAAACATGTTATTGAGAGCTGAGAACTAACATTTATGGTTTGCAACTCCTTAAAAGTTTAGTCTATATTCCTCCCATGAATAAGGGGCACAGTCTGTGGGCCTTCGACCTCAGAAACTAATTAACCCAGACTCGTGAGAAGTGTGGATTGAATGCCAACTCAGTGCTCGTGCTGAATTCCTGATTTGGGACAGGGTGGGGGACATGTCCTGGAGCGTTCTGTTGGGAAAGTTATCTTATTTTAAGTGCAAGCTGGGAATACAGCTGCTGCCCTGACGTTATTGCCAAACAGCTCTTGGGATGCGGATGTTCTGAACTTTGTCTTTTGATACAACTTTTACAGATGTTGGGGCTCTGAAAAAAATTCTGGCCTACTTTTTTCTTTTTTGAAGAATAGTAAACATTTACATTTAATTTGGGGTTTTCTTAGATTCATAGTTAGAGATTTATTTTTACTTGGCCCTAAGGTAGGTAGCCCAAGTTTACATTTCTTTGCAATTCATAAAATAGCCCTAATAAGTGTTTGCAAGAAATGATCTTCACAAAAATACACCATTTCAGCCATTTACATTTTCATTAATTATGCAGTTGATGAAGATTTTATTATCCCACACAAAAGGTAAAATTAGTTCTTCATACATTAAAAAAATTACATCGATTAAATTTTGACAATAATAATACAAAGCTTGCTCATTTTAATGCAGGTGTCAATGTGGGTTTGTAAGGGGGTGATGTGGTTCAGATTCCCTCAATGATCTGCTTTGTGCTTGTTATCTGGAATGATTGGGTGGTTTCCCAGGACTTATTGATTGCACAGTAGCCTCTAGTTTCTCATCGGAACTTAAGATTCCAACTGTGAAGTGCTAAATTAGGTAGGATATCATTCCATAAGGTGGTCCAGGCAGTTTTCTCTCTGGCTTGGAGTAGAGAAGGGTATGCCACATATTTTTTGACTTCATCTGCACCGAATGCTTTCCACTTTATGGATGTTTTTCAGGAAGGTTTGAAGAGCTTGTCAGGTCTAGCCAGCTAAAGCTACCTGCTGGGGAGAAGGTTGAGCCATTTATTAAAGCTCAGATTCACAATTTTGAGTGCAGAACTCTGGCCCACCACTCTCCACTCTGAGGAGCTTCCTTGTGCTCATGAGGTCTGTGGAGCTGGTCAAATGTCGCTTGACTCTTTGCAACACTTGAAACGAAGAAATGATTTTATAACAACCTAGTCCTTGACAGGAAAGGCATCATGACAGAGGCAGACTCAACGGGGGAAAAAATCTTGAGGACTGAGTGGAAAATTTAGCAGGACAGTAGATCAGGACAGCTGGAAATATAGACCCTTAACCTGGAAATTCCAGGTAGGTGGTATTAATTAGTGCAGCTGAATCAGGAGACATGTGTTTCCCCTGAATATGTTTTGTTTATACTTCCTTTCCCATTGTTTGAACTCCAGACCCTTGTGGTCAAGTGCACCATATTTCCTCTTACTACAGTAGCATGACTATGGGATGAAAAGCATCTCAGGGGTTGTTGATCTCTAATTTTTTCCAATCAAGACTAGAATTCAGAGTGAGGAGAGAGATGAATCATATTTTAGAATCCCATACCTAAGTGATGCACACATATGAGACTTCTAAAATTTACTCGTTTTCTGACTTACTATAAATGTACATCAGCCTGCTGTTTGGATAGTTTAGTTACCACTAACTTGGGAGGGGCAAGCATGTTTTGAAGTCACCTTCTTATTGTCATCCATTGGAAGGGTTGATGGTTCACGTGCCTTGGCAGAGGCAGCTTGTTGTGGAAAGAGCGAGGGCTTTGGGATTAGCTATGGTGCAGTCTCATCTTCTTCACTTCGTGGCTGGTGCAGCTGGGCTCTCCAGATCTGTGCAACTTGAGCACCTTTCATGTTTGGTGACGATTAAATGAGAATTGGAGAAGCTAAGGCTCCTATAGACATATTAGGTGTTCAAAAAACATTGACTCCTTTCCCTTCCTCCTCCCATGTGGATTCAAAGACCATACACTCCATTCTGTCAAATTCTATTGAAATTTGGGGTAGAACCACAAGCAGTAGGAATGGAGGAGTGATGCTACGGTGGGAGCCATGGGCTTCTTGTGTGTTTTTGAAATTCTTTAACAGATTCTGTGTGTCCTGGCTTCTTACTTGTTCACAGCTGGGATGGGGAGCCCATTCTTCCCTGTGAACCAATTGTACAGTGGCCTCGAATGAGTCCTTGAGACTGTCACCCTTGAGACAGTCTGTGTGTCCTTGTGCTGCTTTGGCCTCCGCAGAAGGCTCAGATGTCTTGTTCAGATGTGTGCTGAAGTTCCTGCTACGTGACAGGCACTGGACAGGGCACTAGACATGAAAATAGGAAGAAATGTGTGCATTGTTAGGAGACAATGTCTGGCCAAGGGCCCAAATGCCTCTGTAGTGATTTCCCTCACGCCGTGTTTGTGTGGCGAATCTCATAGGAAGTGGTAACGCAGTTTTCAAACAAAAATTTTCACAGTGATGACACTCAAACCAGATGCCAGGGTCACTTCCCACTGATGTAAATCCCTGGTGTGCGTGTCTGAGTTCCTTAAGTATCTCCCTTTGGGTGGATTCCCTTAGGGATGGTGGAATATCTGTGCTTTCTAGGAGTGATTTAAATAGAACAATCTCTGCATGTTGTGTCTTCTTTCTTGGTTTATGGAAATTGAGCCTTAAATATATTTTGAGGAATTTGAATAGACACTTGATTCAAGGGCTAAGGGAGCTCTTGTGCTGCTGGAGAGTCAAAGAAATACTGGGGCTTTCTTTTCCTAAATATAAGAAATGATGCTGTACACCTTAAACTTCTGCAATGATGTATGGCAATTATATCTCAAAATCTCTGTCTCTCTCTGTGTCTCTCTCTCTGTCTCCCTGTCTCCCTGTCTCTCTGTCTCTCTGTCTCCCTGTCTCTCTCTCTCTCTTACACACACACACACACACACACACACACATACACAGAAATGGTAGTGCTTCAGGAGAATGTAGCCAAATAAGTGAGCAAGCAGAGCCTCACATCTGGTAGGTGGAAAGGGAGGAGACATCAAAAATTTTTTCAGAGAATCCAAAATTAGAACCGAACAGCAGAGAACTTAGTGGCCAATTTCTAGAGGAGGCAGCCCTTCTGTAGGAATGGGTGAGGGGCTTATGTGAGCAGAGAAGTCTGTGGCGGGTTCATCTCCCCCCCAGGATGACAGGCTGTCTCTTATGAGCATGATCCTCCAGCAAGAGTACTGTTGGGAGAACATTGAGGCTTTAAGGAGAGTTAGCAGAATTTGTGAAAAAAACTTTTTTTTTTTTAAACATTTTTTCTTGTTGTGGTAAAATATACATAACATACGACTTACCACTGTAACCATTTTTAAGTGTACAGTCCAGTGCCTTTAAGCGCATTCACATGGCTGTGCAGCCATCACCACCATCTGTCTCCAGAACTCCTTTCATTTTCTCTGACTGAAACTCTGTCCTCATTAAACAGAACAGTATTGACACTCTATGTCCGTATGATACCCACAAACTCTACACTTACCTCTAGGAGACCCAGGAAAGGGGATATTGTCCTGTAGGCTCTGTGTTGATAGCTGGTCTTCATTAAATATTAATACAAAGGGCGTAGGAGCTCCGTAAATGATGGGCCCATCACAGCAGAGAGGTGGCATGGAGCAGAAGGGTGGCTGCTGGCTTCAGAGATCAGGAGAGAGATTTAAGAGGGTTGCATGGGGACAGTCTCAAGGGCAGCAATGTTCAGAGTAACTGGAAACAGCTGTATATCTCATACAAGGAGTAAATGAGCTGCCTGGGAATGTGATATTTTGGTCAGTGGCCCTACCTGTGCAATGCATGTCAGTTGACAGTAGTCAACTTCTAATTTCTGTGTTCATTACATCAACAGATTTCAGGAAGAATGATTGACTTGTTTTGATTTAAAATTATACATTTTCTCAACACATTCTTAACAAGAAACTTTTGCTTCTATTTTTCTTATGAACCAAAGCATTTGAAAACCATTCACAGATGACTGGACAGTGAGTTTTCCCTCTTGGTGCAATGAATTGTTTCAGGAAAGGTTTGCTCTGGTTTTCAAAGCGAGAAGGTCTGTGCTATGTCAGTTTCCTGTCTAGTCAACAGAGTAGAACAAAAGAGGAGAGATGGACCACTTGATTCCTTCAACTCCTTAGGCTAAAATAAGATTTCCCTTCATGTGTTTTGCTCCACCCAGATTTTGTAGACAAGCCTTTTTTAAAAAGCATGATTGTTGTTGAAGTACTTTCAAGCAATTTGTTTTAGACTTGCATGAAGTTTAGAATAAACATGTTGTGTCAGACTAAAGAGTGAATCATGAGGTTGGTCACCAATGGAACCACCTAATTAGGGCGAATGAGCTAAAAAACAATATAAAATAATTAAGACTGGGTGGATGGAGGGGGAGGAAATGATGGTTTGTAGAAAGAAAAATAAAGGCTGGAGAGTATTGCCTTAAAAAGGTAAAGTACACAAATTAACAAGATGGAAAAATCCAAGTATGTGTGGTTCTGAAAGTTTACTTAAGTGCACACACCAGAAATCACTCCAGGGCCAGAAGAGAAATGACAAGAACCTGCAGTGGCCCTGGCACTCAGATGTCATGCTGAGGACTTTGACATAGTGCAGTGTGCTCTGGGTTGCTCAGTATTGCCAGGTAATGTGAACCAATATTTTGGTTGACAGATCCAGGCTGCACATACCCTAAATGTATTTTTCATTTTTAATGCTATGAAATGCATCTACCACTAAAACTATACTGAACATAACTTAATATTTACATTTTTAAAGACACTTAATGATTATGGATTTTTAAAATATTTTAATATACATATTAATACCACAGTGTCTTATTATTTTTTTGGTATAGTGTGATTATCAAAAGCTCTAGTTAAACTTAAATTGAAATCTATGGCTGAAAAGCTAGTATTTTTTATTTATTAATTTGTTTTGGTTATTTTTAGTAGTTGGAAACTAGTAAAAAGATGTTAGGCTGTAATCCACTCCACCATTCTACTTTGTGTGCTAAATAGCAAAGACATGATGTGGTTGAATAATTGTGCAGCCTGAGTAAATTTAACCTTTAAGGAAACACAACTCATACTATGAATTCACTTATTTTCAGTGTGTTTCAAGATATGTTGATGTAAGACTCTGGAAGGAATTTTCAATTTATAGCACTCTTATCTCTTCAAAATACATATCATTCAGATGGTTTTGGATTGGATTCTATTAACTTTAAAATACTTTTCAATCACACGCCTTTTAATTTAATTTATCATATGTGATAAAGGATAAGCTTCTGTTAGTTTCCAGCCGGGACCTTATTCATTGTCTTAGTTGCTTTATCACAGGACCTAACACATAATAAGCCATCAATCAAATTTAATTACAAATGTGAAAACGCTTATATTTATTCTCTGAGTAGCATAAAACAATGACTCAATTTCTTTTAATGGCAAAACAACTAGATTTGTCTGATTTCAAAGGAAATATACATTTCCAAGGTGAGGGTTCTGCAGGAGTACATTGTGAATTGATCAAAAAGGTGAATGAAAGGTTTCAAGATTTTGCCTATCATAAAAGAATATTTCCATGTACACACACACATACACACAGACATATAATGCCCATATTTCTTTGTGAAAGTGGGATCAATAGCAAGCACAAAGTTTATATTACAAACAATAATACACTAAAAATATATGGTGGGTGTGGAGACATTGCAATTTATATATTAATTAGGATGCTATTGATTTTTAAAAATAAATTTATTGGGGTAACACTGGTTAATAACATTATATAAATTTTAGGTATGTATGCTGTTGATACTTAGCATGAGATTAATTTATGATTCAAAATCTTTTTGATAATTTAAGAAAACAGTGACTGGCCACACCTATGACTTTAGTGTTGGAATCCAACTACTAGAAACAAGTAAAGAAAAAGCAACTCGGAACAATTGAGTTCTCTCTTGGTATTTTATCTGCAAGTCACAAAATGAATTGAAAGTGGGGTCATTTTTACCATCTTGTCAAATCAGATATTTTAATAAAAAGAAAAATCCAAATTGATACTCTTCACTGTCAGGTATACTATCTACAGAGAAAAAAATATCTAATCAGTCTGAATTTGGCTGATTGCATCATTATTATTTTAGTATACTAAGGATTTCATTTTTCAAATATTGTCTGGCCAGGTTCTCCTTTTGAATCGTTGTATTAGTTTTTGGCTCATTCATATTTAATTTCTTTCAAGAGCTGGCTCAACTCATTGCATGTAGGGAATCTTCCCCGTACTCCATGCTGATGACTCCCTCCCTTTCAGTTCATTTGCTTTTGTTCTTGTTAGTTTCTCCCTTTGAGTAGGGCCTTGTTCCCTCAAATGCAGAAATAATAATGGACTGTTCTAAAAATGAAACTTTACTTAGAAATTAACGTAGAAATTTGAACTTTAGAATTGGCAATTTATAGCAAAGACACAAAAGGTTTTCAAAGAAAAAGAATTAGCTACCGTTCAGCATATAAAGATCATCATCAAAATGTGAAAATATAGTTATTAGCAGCACAAACATGGTTTCTGTCTCCAGTGAGACAAACCACACCAGAAAATATTTGTTTTGACCTGTGTTCACTGTCCAGTTCACCCTGACTCAACATGGATTCTGTTTAATTAAAAATTCACAGTAAGTGGTAGCAAAAGGCTGTCTAGAATTTTCTAGATATTAACATGCTTAATATAAGTACTTTGTGATTAGAAATCATATTTTTATCTCCACAAATCTCTTAAAACTGTTGTATACACAGTAGGCAATGGGGAAATAAGTATCTAGTGAATGTAAATGAGGAAATGAAGAAACTAGGGTTGTTTTTGTATCATTCAAATAGAAGGACCAAGGAAATGGTACGAGTTATAAATTCCATATTTTATATATATGTTTATAATAAATTATGAATGGCCTGAGTCTGTTAAATATTTCTTCAAAGTTATCTTGGAAAAGGTAAGAACGTTTTCTCAAGTTGTAAGACATGTTGAAAGATATATAGTATCCTATTTGCCAGCAGATTAGACCAATGATTTTCAATCTTTTTCATCTCATGGCACATAAACTACTTACTAAAATTCTGAGACACACCAAAAAATATATTTTTGCTGATCTGCCAAAAAAAATAGGTATAATTTTGACTCATTCACACCAGACAGCTATTGTAGTGTTGGCTGTTGTCATTTTTAAAATTTGACAGTCTAAGGGAAAAGAGGTCATGCCCCGACTCAGTAGTCAGGTATCGCATGTTTTAAACATTCTTGTGGCGCACCAGTTGGAATTTGCTTGATTAGACCATTTGGTTTCCGTAGGTGCTGGTAAACTTAAGGCTTGCTTTTCTAAGTCTTAGGACTAGGACTCTGCGCGGGAACGTAATGGGGGAGTGTGGTTTGAAAATGATGACTTGCACAAGAACCTCAGAGGTATCTCCCGGCCTCATCTCACACCCACAGTGTGAATACCACAGCATGTCATCGGGAAACCACGGCTTGGACCAGCAGAAGTTCAGCTTCCTTCTGTGGTTTACCCCATCTTTTTCCTCTTTAACCATAAGTGTTATGCTCGTGTTTTTAGACCGGTCCTTTGAAAGCACCACTTATGGCTTGCATAGTAGTGTTTTGGGTCCACCATCCATTATCTTCCATAAAAACCCAATGAACTTGTTGAAGGCTTTGGTTGTGGCCCTGCTGACATTTGCATGTGACCTGGAGTCTGTCACGCAGTCTTCCAGCCGGGTCTTTGGCCTCCTGTCGAATGAAGAGAGGGGTTGCTACCCTGCCTTTCTGGATATTCATTGCTCCATGGAGCTTATTACATGAAATTTCATTCCGTGAAGTTCGTTTACATTTTGAATGAGTTTTCAAACTTGGTTTTAAAGATTAAATCAAGCCATGTTATCCTGGAGTGGGGGGTCGTGTTTCCCAAGAGTGACTCCTCCGAGTTTGAAGACAGTATTGTGGCATTTCAGAGTCTGTCATTTATAAAGAGGGCAAATCCTTCCACTTATTTTTGAAAACTGTTTTTACAGATGAGTCTGGTATTTGAGACTGAGTGCAGGTATGAAAATTACACTTTAGCTTCACGCTGGCTGGCTGGCTGGGATTGGCCTAAACATGCATATTTTTCTGAAACATGCCCCATATCTGACAAGAAAGGTGAGCAGCTATGATTGCCATCGTCACAGGCTATTGTACAGTCTCTGTGCAATGGAAGTAGCAGCAAATTAACCTATATTATACTACACTTGTTTGATATGTAGTTAGATTCTATCCAACAAGAAAGAATATCCATTTTACTATCCTTGGTACTGAAAATGTTACATGTCTTCCCCATCTTGAGCATGGTGTCTAGCTGTGTTAGAGTGGCGTGCAGACCCTTTAAAACCATATGGCTGAAATCTGCGTTTTCCACTGCACCCGTATATGCTCTTGTGGTTCAGTCCTCTGGAAACTTCTCAGTGTTCCTCAGCTTCCTCTGTACTTGCAGTCTCCATACTGGTTCACACGGCTCTTCCCTCTCTCTGGAATGTCCACATTTGCCATCCCGGCCCTGATATCTCACTCATGGTTCAGGGTTTCGGGGACCTGCCCCCCTGTGAGGCATGTGCAGTGTCTTGCCAGCCCCTGGCATGGTGCGGTTACTAAACAAATGCTCATGTCTACATTTTTACATCCCTTCTCGCAGTGTGCCATCCCAGCACAAAATGATTTTTCTTTCTCCAGCACCTTGTATCTGTACAGCAGCAGTAATAACCATCCCCAGGTTATTTAGTTTCATAGGTGTTTTCCTCCTCCTAGACCAGCATGTACCTGCAGGAAGAGACCATATGCACTCTGTTGCATTTCTCCTCCAGGTGGATTTAGTGATGGTGACGGGTGTGAAGAAAGCACACTGTACTTCTGTTTAAAAACATACTTTTGAATTACATGTTAAACTTGGAATTGTGTATGCAGTTGATTAAGCTGTAATTTATTTATGGCTAGAAATGAGAAAGAAGGCACTTATTCTACCCAGGTTTTGGAATTTCCAGGAAATTAGCTATCACTTTTTAAGATAGCAATGATAGATTCATTTCAGTCTCAAAACTATTGGTATACAAAGGAAAACACAGAAGTTAGGAACAACGCGCGGTGGTTCTGCTGTACTGGTATGAGGCCTTTCGGCCAAGACCTCAGGTTGGACTCCCTGTGTGCCTCAGGAATTGGTGGTCTTACCTATTACCTCCCCCCCGGCACCTGTGCCTGCCTCCCAGCCAGTCCCCTGTGCTGTCTTTCCCTCATTCTGTTTTCTTCCTAGGAGAGTATATCTCCCCTGTTACTCCCTTTTACAAATGTTTTTGGCTCTGTCTTGACTACTGGCAGTGTCCCTTTTGTGCCCCAGCACCTGTTCCACACGCCAGGTGTTGTGTGCTCTTCGGCTATGCTCTGTCACGCCTTCGCCTCTTACAGCATCGCCTCCTCTCCACACCTGCCTTCTCTCACTACCCCAGTAGGATCTGCTCTGGGGATCCCCGTGTCCCTTGGACAGGCATAGGGCTCCCTCCTTGGCTTGTCTGTGGGACTCTGCTCACCTCTCTTGTGGGGCGCATTGCATTGTAATTTCTCACTCACTAACATGTTCAACTTTACATTCTCTACTCCAGCGGATGCCTGGCCTATACCAGGTGCAGAGTAGATGCTAAAATCTTACCTATTAGGTAAAATTCGGCACCGAGACTAAGTGTGAGTGAATGGATGGACCAGTCCCACCTGGGATAGCTTCTCTTCCTGCCGATGTCCCCCTGTTGGGCCTGGTCTTGGAATTCAGAAGTAAGAAATAAAGGTGTATATCTGAGTGGCAGTGGCCAACCAGAGTGGGGAAGGAGCAAAGACTGGTTTATATTTGTATTTTGAAGCCATAGAGAGAGGAAAGATGAAAAACAAAAATAGCTAGAAGAGCTCCATGTACTCCAGCCCAAAAGAGGAGGTGCACATTTTTCCAGAGTTGGAGGAAATAGTCCAACTTTTTTTTTTCATGGCTGGCTGGATAAAATTTGCTGTTCTTCAGAGTGGCTGGAAAATACATGTTTGTGGCTTTTGTAAAAGAGTCTTTGACTACGCAAGTCAGTGTGGAAGGTGTGGAGACTGGAGGGAAGGAAGGAAAGGTGATGGCTGTATGGGGGACGGAGGAGGAGCTGGTGAGAAAAGAGTTCAGGGAACTTGGAGAGAATAGCTGAGGGTGAGAAATTTACTTACTGATGGAAGCGCCTCCTCTGAAATTAGGAAATTTGAGTTTCACCGAGAGCCAAAAAGTCTCTATGTCCACACCTTTGCCCTGGACAGTTGAGAACGTTCCGGGGAGTGTAGGAGGACCCCTGGACTGGAAACCTGCCCAAATCAACTCCTCTGCATTTATGCATCAGGCCAGTGAGTCAGCAACCACTAGGAGAGCACCCGTGACTCCCCCAGTTCCAACCTCCAGGCATGGTTTCTACTCCTGGGTCCCAGTGGACACACTCAACCCAACTTGTTTCGCACACAGCCAACTGAACCATCATCACATGGGGACTAATTATAGTCACATCTGTTTGCAGCTGGAGTAGACCAATGACCTGGAGGTCCAGTGCTGGGCTTCGTTGTCATTTCCTCCAGTCCAGCCTATTCCCCAGGCAGGGACATTTAATGTTTCACCCCCATTGAGTGGAGGAGAGGGAAGAGAAGGAATGAAAGCAAGTCAACAAAAATTGTCCGATGGGGCAAAATGAGAACAGAACTGCAATCACATGTGTTGATGGTCAGAGGAGCCAAGCAAACACCCTCATTTCATCAACGCATGTTATTTGCCGGGAGCCTTGTGCAGGCTCTGCAGCCAGTCTCTAATGAGAAACAGCACAGCATGCATTTCACATGCACAATCCTTGGTCACACTACGAGAGAGAGAGAGACGCTGCACACCAGAAGTTCAGTTTGTTTCTCAAATGTTTCATGCGAATTTGTTGTTGCGCCAAGAATGTATCAACACTCATAGTTGTTTTCAAATTAGAGCAGAAATATTTTGTAAGTTTAAAAAGTAGTAAGGATGTTCTGTTTTCATGTTTTCCGTGATTGGATGGAACAGAACGGTTATTTTATTTAATGAAATTCTCCTTTCTGTTGAATTAATGATGAAGAATTATTTTCACATCTTTTAAATTACATCTCTCTTAACATTTATCACAACAAAATGATGATGATGTAATAATAAAACAAATGCAGGTGAAAGCACACGGATTGTCAGTCACCCTTAAATCTACAATGCCAAGCCTATTTCTGGAAGTTCAAAAATGTTGTGCAAATATAAGCCTTTAAGAAGTTATTATTTGTACTGAAACACTCGGCTGATATTTTGCTCTCTATTTGGTTAGTAATTTTAACATTTTATACACACTTTTGTGGGGATACACTTTATAAAGAAATACACAGCTCAGTGCATCTTGCGCAAAGTGAACACACCACAAAACAGAAGCCAGATCATGAGCCAGAATGTTTCCAGAAGCCAAGAAACCCCTTGGGTCTCCTCCCCATCACTAATAGCCCCCTAGGGTAACTACTACCCAACTTCATTTTGTTTAGTTTTGAACTTTATGTCACCATAAATGGAATCACCCAGTGTGTTCTTTTGCGCCTGGCTTCAGTTTGCTCAGTCTTACGTCTGTGAGATCCAACCCTGTTGTAGCCGGTGTGTGTGCAGTGTGTAGACGGCTCCAGTCTGTGAATATGTACCCTTGTGTATGAATCCATTCGACTGTTTCCATTTGGAGCTGCTGTGTATAGTGCTGCTATGAACACCCTTGAGTATGTCTTTGTCTTTTTAAAAAATTGAAGTACAACAAAATGGAAAAAAGTGTAAGTTCATAGCTCAGTGAAGTTTTGCAGATGAAACCACCCACCCATGTAATGACCATACTGGCGAAGCAGAGAATGTTTCCAGAAGCCTCCTTCATACCCCCTGTTAGTCAACCCCACTGAAGGTCACCACTATTCTGACTTCTTTCATCAAGGATAGTTTCACTTGTTCTTGAACTGACTCCAGTCGGACCATATGGTGTATGGTGTGCTCTTCTGTTGAAGGAGTTTTAAGATTCTTTTCAGGGCAGTCCTCTCGGGGTGGGGACTGCATGGAGGTACAGAGAGTCATTTTCCAGAACCTCATGATAGCAAACAAAATTTTAAAACAAGATTTACCCAAAATAGCATATGCTTATTAAAATTACAAATAGGGTAGAAGTTAGGAAATACATATTAAAATTCTCCACATATACTCTATATCTTTTTATGATGTTTTCTTATCCAAGAGGAGTGTGTTTGTTGCCTGTTTTTTTGTGTGTTTTATTTGGTGATCATCTTTTATTTACCACACCAACATGTTTTGGTAATGAAATAGGATTTAAAATGATAGAATTGAAAAGCTCCAACCCCAGCAGCACCTGATAAGGCAGAGAGTTTAATTAAAATGCTTTCAGTAATAAAACTGCATGAACATGTCCTTTGATGCGTGCCGGCAGGCGTAGCTGCGGGGCATCCACCGGGAGTGGAATTGCTGGGAAAGGCGTGTGAACGCTCAGCTTCTGGAGATGCTGTCGAACAGTTTTCCAAAGTGGTCATTCCACTTGAGAATCCCACCAGGCGGGCCTGAAAGCTCTACTTTTAGTTTCTGTACACTTTTAATTTCAGCCCAGGTAGCCCTAATACATATTTCTTTCTGTCATATATATTTCTTTAGTTGGACCGATAATTATTCAAAAGATTTCCTGAAAAAGTGCTACCACCAGAGAGAAAATTGGAATAGTAATATCACCACAAAACTATGTTGACATTTTGCACAGCACAGGGAATGTGAAAAGGAATTTGAAAGATAAGCTGTTTAGACTTGGCAGATCTCTACATGTCCCTATTTGGTGGGATGTGAAACACATAAAAACTGTTAAAGCTGTGATGATAAAGATTTATCTCCCATCAAAGCAGGAAAAAACTCAGAAAACTGAGGATTTCACTCTGCTTAGTTCATTCCAAATACGCTTTCCTACTGTAGATTTGTCACAGATAACAAATTGGCATTATAGTGCGCTCTGTCTCTCTCACACACACACACACAGCAGTTGGCATCCTTTGGTTAAGAAGAAAAGCACTCTCTAAACAGAATTAGCCAGCCTTCCCTTTCCTGCATCCCCACATGGAACCAGCTTTAATGTCGAGAACTCCCTTGTAGACCAGAGAAAGAGCGGAAATAGGCTTCATTTCAAATTGAAGTCGTTGACCTCCATCATTCCCCTTCCTTCTTTGGCACTAGTGCTCTATATCGTAAATCTTTGGGAATTTTTAGAACTTAACATACTTTATCGGATTAATGCTGATGGTTTGACTCTCTGAAAATCTTAAATTGGGACATGAAAGAAAACGCGAATAATATTAATTGCTTTATCATACCCTGGGAAGTATAGAGAGACTCGTACAGAATATAAAAGTTGTTTGCTTTAGGCATTATTTTGTTGTACCTTTCTCATTCCTTTACAATTGTATTATTTTTGGTGTTTAAAGTAGATCCCTGCTATTGAAGTGGTGTGTGCACATATGTGTCTGACAGACTTCACTGAGAAACCAATGTATTTTTTCTGTTTCAAATACAGCTAATTCAGTTCAGCTTCCGTGTGGAGGTCACTTATTCCACTCTCATGGTAAATTATTGGCTGTATGGCCGTCCATGGTCTACTTCTATAAGTGAGACTGAGACCCACAACTCTGTGACCTTTGGGATGTTCGGCCACATTCCCCATGACCGACTTTTGTCTACCATGACAATTTGGGTTAAGCAATTGCCTTATGGAAAGAAAGCACAGACATTGCTGTGGGGACTTGGAGCTAATTGACTTGACTCCAATGAGGGGAAAGGCGGAAAGAAAGAGTGTGAGTACTTCACAAAATGTACAAGTTCTTCCCATTCTAGAATCTGAAACAGATGAGATGGGAACTAGTTGATGGGGCCCAATATATTTCAGATGTTGGGAAAAACGAGCAGCCTCCTTAATTCCCTCAGATGTGTAGCCAGTAGGGAGCTGTGTGCATCTGTGAGACTATATATATCTTTTGATATTGCTGAGAGGTCCAGGTGCAAAATGTAATTCCTCAGGAAGTCAAGACATTTATGACATAGCTTTTAACATATAGGTCACTAAAGGAATTGTGAATCTGAATAACTCATATAGTTTATTTGCCCTTTCAAACAGAGTAATTTACAATGGGCAATTGAGACTTGCATTACTCAAGGCTTTTATTTTAATTAGCTATTTCAAAATCATGCATTACACATGATTCAAAAGGGATGCTCAGAGAGTATCATTGGTGTTCTTTTTAGCAGTGCTTCCTTGAATCACAACTAAAATACCTCTGTATGCCAGGGTGCTAGCCAGCATGGGCCATTATGTGAGTGATTGTAAAGGACCAGACGAGTGATATTTCAAAGTAGATTTTATTTAGCAAGGCAAATGTGCAGCTTATGATTTTTGTTTGTTATTCTAAAAATTAGTTGTTTTTATTTTTATTTTTTACAGAACCATTTACATAAAATGCTAGGCCACCCAGAATATGAAACAAACATCATGGTCTAAAAAAATGCCCTTTGGCCCTAGCTGGTTTGCTTAGAGCGTCGGCCCGTGGACTGAAGGGTCCTGGGTTCGATACTGGTTAAGGGCACGTACTTCAGCTGTAAGCTTGATCTGGGTGCATGTGGGAGGCAACCAATTGGTGTGTCTCTCACATCAGTGTCCCTCTTTCTCTCTCTCTCTCTCTCTCTTTCTCTCCCCCTTCCACTCTCTTTGAAAAGCAATGGAAAAAATATTCTCGGATAAGAATTAAAATTAAAAAAATAATTTAAAAATGCACTTTGTTCTGAAAAGTTGACCATACTTTTTCTTGGAATTATCAGTTCTTTGGAATTGCCTTCTAGGGCCAGAATTGGTAGTAAAATTTCCCAAATGTATAAAGCAGATAAGGAACCGTGAATGTCTTTGGTCTGAGAATTGAAAACCCAGTTTTGCCTGATGTGAGCTGGTGGGGGCAGGGTAAGGGTCCTTTATTTCTATAATAGAGCTTTTATAAAAGAGGCTTTATTCCTTTATTTTTTATTTTAGATTTTCTCCAATGTTTGCCATGACCTGAACTGCTACCCAAGGCAAAACTGATTATTTGTTACCCACACGCGGGGTGTATTTCTGTAGCAAAGGCTCACAAAGCAACTTGACCCCAACATCCACAATTGTGCCCCTGTAACCTCTTATCTGGGGTCCCCTGCCATTAAGGCATTTACTGATAGCTTAAGGGAACGGTTCCAGGAAATTCATTTTTATAACTTCCCTCAAATTAAATTAAGATAAGCCTCTGAGATTTTATCAACATTTCAGAAGGAAAAAAACCAGCATCTTTAGATAGCCGTTTTCAGCTTAAGTTATTGGATTCCCTGATTGGAAGCTTTGAAGAAACTGTTACTGAACTTTAAGTAGAAAAGCCCGCCCTGCTTCCGGCTGCTGTTGGGTGCTGCCAGCTAGGCCTGCGTGGAAGGTAGACATTTCCCACGTGGACTATACAAATAAATGGGCCTTCGCCCAGCTGGTTTTTCCTTCTGTAGGAGTGGAGTGGAGTTGAGCAGAGTTTAAAGAGCAGAGGTGTGTTTCTTAACCTGGCTTAGAAGCAGGAAAGTAGTGGGGAATGGGGTGGCAACAGAAAGGAGGCCAGTCCCTAGCCCATGACTTGGAGCTGCCTCCCCTGTTGGGCTTTCCTGGTCTGGGGGCTCACCTAGCAGCGTGGGGCAGCTCCTGAGACCCATGCACCCCTGAGAGCCTCCACTCTTCTCTGTCTGGTCTGGTGATCTGGATTGGTCTCACAGTCATTGCTGAGTTCCCTTTTGGAGTCCTTCCCGACAGTGCCCTTATGCAGTAATATGCTGTGAGTTGACATGTCAGTGTCATTGGGTTGTTGTCTAGGTTGCTATTTAAAGTTGATTCAATGGACACCACCACCAACAACAAAACAACAGTAATCAGGAACCTACTACTCTATTCTGAGATGCCCATTCATTACCGTTTTAACAGCTCTGAAAATGGGGTAGATCTAACAATTGAGGTTGAATCAGTGCTGTTCTTCATTTCTTAATGTCAGTTTTACAACCCATGTAGTCTCAGATGAAATAACAGTCTGTATCAGGCTGGCGGGGAGGATCTGGTCCTGCCCCCAAAGTGATCACGGGGTGCTGGGGAGACATAAACGTAAACGCTATAAGAAACACGGTAAATGTTGCAATAGAGGCATATAGTCAACATTTGTGGGAACCCAGGTAGGGAACATCAGCGCTCACCTGGGGATTGGACAAGAGATGGTGACGTTGAGGAAGGCACAGCTCTTGAATCTCTTGGTCCCAGTATTTGTGCATTTTGGATGAACCTTCTGGAGCACAGGTTTAAAATTTCGGCCTCATGTTTTTGGTCATCAAAACCCAGAATGTGAAGCAAACTGTGAACATGGATTGATTAAAAATGTTAAGAGGTTATGAGAGTGCATGCTGAAGATTTGCCCAAAATGTGAGCCAGGGAAAGAAACAGAACCATAATCTTAGGAGTCTGGATTATTGTCAATTATCCCCATTTCCAAAATATAAAATTAAGAACAGCTTACTGTCTTGGAGGGACTTGTTCAGGCTTTACTTATAAAATAAATATCTTCAGATGTAGTTGTGTTATGCAGAAGATCTCCATGGCAAGGGACCCAAGATGAGTATATTGTTGAAAAAAATAGACTTCACATGATCACAGCACAATTAACAGTATGGTTTTATTTTCAAGAAACCTATCACCTAAAGCAGAATTTAGCTATACATTTTATCTCAAACTGATAAGCTCCTTAAAATTATTTCAGTCATACCCTCTTACATTCTGTCCATAATACTTGTCTATTTTGGTTTAAAATTTAGGTTCTTCTAAGGAGATTGTAAACGTATATAGGTGCCATCATATGTTTATCTTTTAATGTGTTGGAAGTGTTTTGCAATGGAAGTTGAAATTTTGTTCTAGTTTCAGCCTCATGCTTGCATGTTATATTAAGCCTCCTAATTCATTTTTCACACCTGTAAAATGGGGATGGCAGCTGATTGTCTGTAGCAACTGGTGGGCATTTGAACATGTTAGTTCCCTTCTCCTCCAGCTTTTATGACATGCTTAAATTCTTTTCTGTGCAGTTTTGACATTAATTTATATGCTAGAAATGAACTACAAGGTACATTTTGTTGTTGAATGTTCTTTAATTGAACATTTGAGCTTTAATTGGGTTAAAAATCAGTTCTTTAGAGTTTGGGCTTCAGAATAAGCCCTTTCATTTATTTCCTCTTTGCACAGATGTGTTGTTTTTTTGCATGCCTGCATTTCCCTGGGAATGAGAGGGACGAAGCATGGACTCTGCACCCCCTGAGCTATCTCCCATGGTTTCAGGAGGTAGCTGAGGTCTTAAAATCCTAAATCAGAAGTGTGATTTTCATCACCTTGTGTCTTGTTAACATACTGCCTTGGAGAGTCCACTTCAAAAAGTATAAGTGACAATCTTCACTTTCTGGACTAAGTAATGCTTTGATGTGTGCTACTGCAGGATTTCTATTCTGTCTGTTAGCGCAAGAGAGATGGACCATAGGACACGTACGTGACAGTCCCATTAGGTCAAATTCAGATATCACATACTTTAAGATCATGCTCATAATAACAGGGTAGGACTTTTCCCCTTAATAAGTGAAGATGCAAAAATCATTTCAATTCAAATATGGACTTCCATTTGCAAGAGTTCTTCTATTTAAAGACTTTTTCTCTTACTTCCAGGGTGGATGTGCTGGCTCTGGCTGTGGGAAATGTGACTGCCACGGAGTGAAGGGACAAAAGGTAAGTAGCCAAAACTTAAACAATTCCTTTTGAATTGCCATCAGGGTGGAATTTATTAAAAACTACATTTAAACCAATCAAATAATCAGCATTTCATGTCAAAGCCTTATTACTATTTTAATAATTTCCCCAGAGCAATACAAATGAAACAAAACCAGGCTTAACATTAGTGCTCAGGAATCTTAACAGCTATTCCCCAAAGATTGTAATCGTTAGTGGCCGTTACTGTAGGACAAGAGATTTGGTTTGTTTTCCTCTTTTGACTCCAGAAGGAGCAAGTGTACTGGAAGGAAATCTACTGAGTCAACAGTATTCTTTAGAATCAGTGTATAAGAACTAAACTTAGCCTTTTTCTGAAAAAAGAAGAAATTAAATTTCTTTTGAACTTGTGAGATTTCTATTCAAATTAGTATTTTATCAATTTTTAATGGATAACATACTTGCCTAGATTTACTTATAAAGACAATAACTATTTATTGTTTCCCAAATGTAAAATTAAAATATTTTTTTCTGAGCAAGCACTCCTCCTCCCTCTCATTTAAGAATCATGGATCATTTTCTTTGGAAAGCAAATCATATTTGTGCATTTAAGATGCGAGAGAAGGTGCCTATCTGGTTTTCACCCAGGGACAGTGCAGCATCCTGAAACTGTCTGCGAGTCACCGTGGAAACCAGGCCTGGCAGTGAGAAAACATGGCCAATAGACCAGTCTGCCTCTCACATGGGAGCTTGTAGCCAGATGGGGTCGTGTGGAAGGGACTGAGCCCCTCTGGACCACTGCCTGCTTTCAAGGAGCTGAAGGCGTCAGCTGGGCCAGCATGAGAATTTCTCTCTCACTCATGGCCTACTGGAGGTTTATGGGGTCCCAGACTCACACTTTTGAAATTCAGCGAATTCCTTTTTATGGTAAATGGTGTCATTTCTTTTTGACTACTTGCTGAAATACCAACATTATTCATTTAATAAATATGCTGACAGTTGATGACACTGATATTACCTGGATAGTTTTTGAATAAATGAAGGATGTGAAAACATTTTTATGTCTTTCACAATCCACTTTATCAACTATAATTCATCTTCATGGGCTATTCATCCCCTTCCTTGGGGAGTTTCTCTAGCTGGGTCCACTGTGCATTCTCAAGAGTTACTTTAAAGTAGAGGCAAGTATGTTCATACACATACTTGCCTTTTTTTTTTTTTTTAATAGTCTAACTTGAATTAAACATAAACACACCGAACTAACAAAATCCTTAAAACTATGAAAAGCAGAACTTCCAGATGTCAACAAATAGGGAATGAAGGCCTGTATCAACACTACTAAGTTGTTCTTGTAACTTAAGGCATCAGGGTTTGGAGAGGGACAGGCAGAGCTAGCATTTCTTACTTTTAAAAAGAACAGAGTCCATTCCACAGACTTTGTTGATTTCCACTCCCACCCAGCAGCTGCACACCCTGGTGGCATGGCTCTGGTGTTTTCCAGGCTCCCTATTCTGTCCATACGTTGTTTAGCTGGATTTATTTTAATTTTTACCGAAAATCCACCTGTTAATATATACAAAGGCAATTTGACCACGTATAACTTTCCATATATTTTCAGCTGACTTTTTCATGACTTGATGACAGCTAGTTGGGGTCTTGGCCCACTTCAATCCAGAGTTGTTCCAACATTTTTAGAGAAGGCAAGGCCGCATCTGAATCACAGACAGCACCTAGCAAGGAAAGGGTCTTTAAACATTTCCTTTCAAAATTGAGCCTTGATGAAACCCTTCTCATGGCCTATACATTCATCTTGCCCAGGTCCGTGTTTATCATGACAAGGAAACATCCAAACATTCTACTTTGGCTTGGAAAGGCCAAGGGCAGGAGAGTGTTAAGGGAGAAGATGTACCCTTAGATTGTGAAGATATACCCTAAGATTGTGATACTTTCTTGTGATGAGGGCTCAGGTCAGCCTGCTACTGCAGCCAACCTTGACATTGGAAAACCCCAGAGCTCCTGTTGGGACTAGGGTACAAGGTGTAGACTTCTGTACTTCCCCGAAAGCAAATTGGACATCCAGGATCTAGGACCTCCTTGATCTTTCCTCGCCCTACCTTGTTCCCTTACTAGTTTCCTTCATTGCCCATTTCAATTTTTTATGTTATTAAATAAAGACTATTTAAAATAACTTACTGGGCAGCTTTAAGTTAAACCATTCAAAGACTAATTATTGAATGGATTTAGAAGGCCTTTTGAAATCTAGGGGAATAGCTAAATGATTTAGAATTATATCCTTTTAACAAAAATCAGAGATCTGTCTTTTGTCCTCTTGAGCATAAAGATTTCAGGCCCCGTGGGTCCCATAGCATGAACAAGGAAGTGGTCTTTCCTCCCACACAAAGAGGAAATTTTAAACTTCCACTTATTGTCTTGGAAGTGATGTTAAAATAATTAGTATGATGTGGCACACCTAGAGCTTGACTGAGCTGGGATTTCAGATCTGGTTCCATTTCTCTCTTCCCAAGGTCAGACAACAAAGAAATTTGTTCTTGGCTGGCAGGCCAGTAAGAATTGGTCTTTTGCAACTGCCACTGACTCCCACCCATTCTCAAAGCAAGTCCTAGAAATGCTGATCGGGTACAAATGCAAAATGAATAAGGGGGTCCGAATCACAATTTAAATCTAGTAGTTCAAATTGCAGACGTACTTTTGAGCTACTAATGAAATGTCTTCGGTTCTCTTAGGAGTTTTCTGCTATTCTCAAATGTCTACAAATTAAATGAATTTTGACTCGTATTAAAAAAATAAGATAATAGGAGCCACATCACCCAGAGAGAATTCAAGTTACCTAACTGGGACAGAGTGTCACTGCCTTAGAAATTTGGAAATCATTGTTTCTGAGACATGTCTTTTCCACATCTTCTTGAAGAACACTTTGACACATTGGCTGTTTAGAATCCACCAGTGGAAATTGGAATATCTCCAGTATAAATTGCGAAATCTCTTTTGGCTGAGTCCCTCTTTCCATGGAGATGTGATTAATTGACCGAATGACTTATATTCTCCAGATAGCTAAGTAAATGTTAATACAGCAGATCGTTGGTCATTTAATAATTTCATAGTCATCAGTATAAAACTAGGTGTCTTATTGTGAGTTCAACAGTTAAATTCATGAGTCTTTTACTGGATTTGAGCGTCTTTGCTGAGTTGTTTATTTTCCTACTTCCCTGGCTGGCCACTCATCTGTTCAGATGTTTTCTCTTAGGTAATTAATTTGGGTTTGTACACAATGGCTTTGTGTTCTTCCTGAGGCCTCAGCCGTGTGGGAATGTTATCTACTTAAACTGATTAGGGTTTTGAATGCTTGTCTACTCAGAAATAGCCAAAAGTTAAGCTTCTCTTTTGCTTGATAACCTGATTTTCTCAATTATTTGAGATGATAGGAAAGGCCGCACTTTCCCAGAAGTTACTGCTATATACTTGGGCATTAACCATTTAGATTTTGCTAAAATAGAGTGCATAAGAAGCCTTTCAGATATTTTAACCATGGGAGTCCACATTTATGTAAGGTTGTCATCATATTCTATGACCCTGCAGTGTCCAAAAAGGGAACTTCAAGTTAAACTGGAGGTAAGACATATGCACATGGAATCAGTAACTAATTAAGAGTGAATTATCAAGTTCTAGGAGACATGATAGAGAAAAAAATGCCATAGTTGTTCTGAGAAGGGAGTGATCCTGTGACCTAGAATCATAAATAAAGGGACAGCTTCTTAGATGAGTAGGATCCAGGCAAATTCTGTGTTCACTAATTCACCAGACTTGCTTGGATATAGAATAGGGTCACCTGTCACACATATGCCTAAAGACACATGCTGAATTTAACTACACTAATCAGAGAAAGCAGCTCTGTGCACAGGTGAGAAATGCTACCATAGAAAAGGTTTGATAGTTCCTAGGATAGTGACTCTCCAAAGGGACATTCCCAACCCATAGTCTTGGAAGCACAGAGAGTCTTAATGAACCAAAATCATAGTAATTCTAACAAATAGTAGGAACAGCGTGGGTATCTCATATCTTCTCAGAATACTTTAACCTACTGATATCCAGGCAGAAGGACATTATTCTGTTATTGCTAATTAGATGGTTTATAATTTACAGCCGCCCCCCACACACCGGGTCTGCACAGCAGTAATATAGTCATCAGACAGCATGGTCCCAGATTGCGTCCAAGGCAGAGAACTTTGAAAATGGAATTCCTGTCTTTTTGCCTAAAATGTGTACCTTATCTGATTTGAAAGGGTTGGAGAAATCTGGCCAATCTGAAAGTAATTCCGTTTCTGACCCTGGAGATCTAGGAAGAAGTTAATGTTGCTTTAGCACTAAGTTTGCGCAGTATGCTCTTCTCTCTTCTTATGGTAAATAATTTATAGCTTTTACCAGCCTTTTAGCTCCTATAGATATTGATACAATCAATAGATATTTGACATCAGACCTATGTATAAACCTGTCTGCGTGTTAATGTTAATGTTCAATTATAGCCTCTGCTCATAAACAGATTTTGGCCAGGAGAGAAAAATCCTGGCTTTGGAGTATTTGAGCAAGAAAGAGAGGGAGCTCATGTATATTGAACTCCTACTTTGGGTCAGGCACAGTGCTGAATGCTTTTTATGCATATTATTATTAAACACATTTTACAGTTGAAGGAAAACCAACTAGTCCAGTGTTTCTCAGCTTTGGCACTGTTTAGCAGCATCCCTGGTCTCTGCCAACCAGATGCCAATAGCATCCTCCCTCTCTCAATTGTAACAACCTAAATATCTCTAGATGTGGCCAATGTCTCCTAGGGGCTGGAGAGAGCAGGGAGCCAAATCAGCCTGGATTGAGAGCTGCTGAACTAGCCTAATCTTCTATAGCGAATAAAAGGCTACTCGAGTAACAGGATTCAAGCACTGTCATAGCACTGATCAGTTTCCATTTTTCAAGATAAGAAGACCCTGATCTGAGAGAACCCAACACTATGAAGTTGTAGTTCAGAGTATCCTAGAGTCTTGAGCAAGCTCCTGTTGCTCTAAAACTGAATCTGTGGTATATGTGCTGTTCCACTGGCCACCTGCTAAGGAGAGCAGACTTTCTGAAGCCTTTCTCTCAACAGGCAGGGATGGAAGGGTTACTGGAGGACCACAAAGAAATGAGCCTGTTCCTTTGGTGCCATGGGCAGACCTCCCAGTTCCTGTTCTAGGGGAGCGTCCACGAGGGCCTCCATCTGGTTAAACAAATAACCACAGGGAGCCACCTTGTCTGTGACATGGAGCAGGCCAGAGGTCATCTGCCCAAGTCTGAGCCCTACCCCCGCCTGAGGGAGATTAGGGGAAGCCCAGCCCAGAATATGAAGCATTCATTCCATGGCATTCAGGCCATGTTTATTCTATACAGCATTCAGAACAAAACCTTTAGTGGAGGGCATCCTGAATAGAAGATTTCTCAGGCCTGCATCAAGAGATGCAAGAGCACATACATAGTGAGGATCTGCCCCTCCACTCCCTTCCTTCAGGAAATCCTGGCATATACTCTATCCTGTAGGAAATTCCTCACTCTGGTTAAAAGGCAGTAACTTTTGTTACTTAACGGCATGTCTCCTTGATTTCCCAGGAGGCAAATATGGCCATACAGTTTATCAGTTCTGGACATAGTCAAAGACTGTAGTCATCAACAGGAATAGTGCTTTGTATGTTATACTTTACTTATCAACTAATTATTCTATTTTCATTCCCAGTTATTCTTAGTATCTGTGTAGAATAGATTAGGGTCCTCATGGATTATTAAAGAACACGATTATCTTTCTATTATTTTTTATCAGAATATTGAAAACTTTTCCTACAAATTAAATTATATTAACCATTGTTCTGAATGCTAAAGGTGTCATTTCTTCCTAGATATTTAATTTTTTTCTCAAGTAAATGAAAGTGAATATTTTTGTGTAGACTCTTTGAAACTTTGGATCAATTAACTGATTTGGACTAATAATGAATTACTAGCATTAACAATAATTTATTTGTTAAACACTTTGTGAGAGGCTCTGTAGCACATTTGAATTAGTGAAAATTTCAAACCTTAGCCTATTTCAAAAGAAATTCCATTTTCTTACTTCCAAGATATGAAATATATGAAGTGAAAATGTAATAAAAACCCTACTTAATATAAAATATTAGGAGGCTGATTTAATGGAATTAAGATTTGTGTAGTTAATGCATCAAGTATATTTGAAATTACTTTTAATATTTGTGAGACTGATTGGATACCTTTATTTTTATGAGTTTCGAGCATTCACGTAACTCAGTAGTGTCCAGTTTAGCCTTTCCCAAAATGTGATCTCAGACCACCTTGCGACTGTTAATAGATGTTTCCTTTGGATCTGATAATGGAAGAGCATTCCAAGGACAAATAAGTCTGGGCAACACTTAGTGATGGTTACGTGGATATTTGTTGTTTCCACTCTAGAACCTTTGAGAAGCTTCTGAACCTTCCAGGGGTGCACATCATGCACAGTTCCCCCAACTTATTTAATCGCAGACACCACTTATTTCTCAAATCAGGAACAGCCTTCAGGAAGGAATGTTTTGTTGAATAAAAGCCTTGATTCTAGTGTGAGTCCCACTGTCTGTTAGCTGTGTTTCATCAAGTCATTCTGATCAAGTTAACCTATAAAAAACGGGAAATGACCTTTGATCCTCAAAATTTCCAGTGTTGCCCAAAGATTCAAGCGAAAGGTTTTATACATAAAAGAACTTAAGAAATTTAAAATATCATCTATGTGTACCTGTCATTTTAGCAGTAGTTGAATTGAAAAATTGTGATAAATATGAGCAAAGAATTTGTTTGCTGGTCCAGTCCTGGATGGATGCCTAGACATAAAAACATAGGCACAGACAGTCTGACTCTCAACTCACAGATGGACACTAGAAGACCAGGGAAATGGAATTGGTCCACCTGTGACAGAGGCTGCCCTAGAAGCAAAGTTAGAGAAATGTAAGATGTTTTGAGAATCACAGCCACATTGATAGGAAGTGTGTTTGTAGTTTTTGGAAGCTTTTGGTGGAGGGAAAATGAAATGTACTCACTTGGGAGGTCTGTCTGGAAACATCTTCCAATTTCTAGTCAATGTGAATTTCTCTCCCATTTCCAGAATCATTGTCCCTTAACATATAAGGGAAACCAACTCTCCCTTTATGCACTTCCCTAATGTCCCAAATACCTCTCAGGCTTCTGTTGTTAACTGCTTTTCCTGACATCCATATAGTTACAAGCATTGTCCAAACTCCTCTCCTCCCCTGGCCAACTTTTCGTGTTCTAGATATTACTTAAAAGGAATCTTTGAGAAAGATCACTTACTTGTGGTTTATCATGGATTTCAGCCCTCTAGAGTGTCTACTTGGACCATTTGGGGGGCCTCTGGTATTCACCGCAGGACCCGATGGCATGTGAGCTGGTTATTTGGGTTGATACATGGGGTTTTTTTATGTGTTTTTTTTTCTGGTGTCTTGTAATGCCAAGATTTCTTCCAGATGTCTCCTATTTCCTATTTCCACATATTGGACATGAATCACCATCTGGCAGACGCATCGTGAGAATCAGTGTGGGTTTCCACATTCACCTACTTTTGTCTTTTTGATAGTTCTCTCAAAATAAAGAATTAAAAAAATATATGCCTGAATCCGAGGATAAAATATCAACAATATTCCATAGGGAAACCACTAGAAATGGATTTGTGCCAAGTGGGTTAATCTTACTATGCACATAAGGCCGCTGTTGAATGCCTCTGACATACACACCCTCCCATGCCACAGGAGGGACCGTGAGCTGTACGTCCCCCGTCTCCATCTCATCTTATTTCTCTCCATCACACACAATCTGCTCCTTTGCCATGTGCTTCTGAGACCCACTAAACCTGTGAAAGATTATGATAAAAATCTACATTTTTTGATTTGCAATTGTATTTGGAATGTACCTCCTCAAGGGCAGCTTTAAAAATAGTGAGTTGATATCTTTTTCCATGTTTAGAAGGAGTAGAAAATTAAACGTCTTGAATGGAATATTGTGTCCTGTGACTTTTCAAGCCCAGAACACTTCACATGAGTGCACGTTGTTGTTGGTGATGCTGGGCCCAGACAGTCCTCGTCTTGACTATTCATGGAAACAAATTAGTTTTTCTAAATAGGATCCCTACAAAACACTGGCTGGCAGGAATAGAGTTGGTTTTTTTTTGTTTTTTTTTTTAGAAGGAGCCCATGAGCCTATATGTTTAATTCAAGGTTGAAGACTTAAAACCAAACCTGACAAATGAAAACTGGGCAGTTGGCTTTCCCTCCTGTTTGTTGGTGCACCATCATGAGCATTCAGAGTATGTTTCCAGACAGCACGTAATGATGGGAGATAATTATATAGTGTGGGTGTGGAGAACTGCACCCGTAAAAATGGTATTACCAGAACCTGAATGCTTGTGAAGTGGTTGAGCACAATGTGCAATTAAACAAAGGAAGGATTAGTCAGAGGTAAGGAGCAAACCAGATGACCATGGGGAAGCGGTGCCCCTTTGTCTTCTTTCCCGTTGGCGGGCCCATTAGAGATGTTAAAGGTGTACCCAACACCGCATCCACGTGACAGCCTGCCTCCTCTGGTTAACCACATAGTTTTATGAAAGTATAATGCTTATCTGGCCCCAAATTCACTTGACTCTAGATTTCTTCATGTGAAAACCCAACACGAGGAGCTAATAACGGTTCTTGGCTAATCTCTGAAATGCTGACATGAAGTCATTCCTGGTTTAAAGTCCTTCAGTGGGGCATCTCCTTCATCAGTGTGAGGTTGTACCCACCACCACATGCTTACAGGCCAACAAGATGTGTTTGGTAATGAATGATAGATATGAATCTCTTATACCTATCTTGTTAGATCCTGAGGATTTGTTTGAAGAATTTTTATGGATGTCTTATTGTAACATGCTAGGGTCATATGGTTAATTCGTTGATTCGTGGTACGAAATCCAAGACTTTAAGTAGATGTGAATTGTGAGGTTTCTAAATCTGGCTAAATGCTTGATTTTGAAATGGTTTTCCCTAGAATATTGGTAAAGGAATGAAACCTACTTGTAATAGATCCAGTGAGCTGCTTATGTCCACCATCCCACCCCATTCATTCCCCCTCCACGCCACAGGTCTTCTTGAGCTCTGCTCCACACTGGAAGCAAGATTGTTTCCAAACATACAGGCTTGCCCATGGATTTAGGCAAGACAGGCAGACACCTGGCCTAGGGATCTTACAAACTCATGGCAGAGGAAAACATTAAACAAACAACAGCATCAGTAAACCCCCAACTGAGCAATCTGCTCCAAGCCCCGAGGGGTAAAAAGAAGGTTATACAATGAGAGTGAGCCCCGTGGGGACTAGAGTTGAGCTGGGGTCACAGGTCAGGTACCTAAAATTCAGGCAGCACACTAAGGGCACTTGAGTTAGGCCCCCCAGTTTTGTTTCCCTAATTTTCATCATGTTTTCCCTGATTAGGGATGGAAAATTGGACACATTGGGAAACTGCCATGGACAATTGTGTCCCTTTGCCCCAAACTCATCTTCTCACTTCTACATGAGGTCCCAAATCATTAAAGGGCATATTTTCATGAAAGTGAAGTTCTTTGGCAAAAAGCAGAAGGTGCACCTTTCTGTCTTTCTAAGCCCTCTGGAGTTACTGTTTTCTTAAGCTGGGCCTCTTCTCTCGGATCTGATCAGAATTTCATGGATGAGGTGGGAGGTACCTAGAAGTCTTGTTCCCCGACTGCTTGTCTCCTAACCCTGGAGGCTGGGGAATGGTTTTCTTCTACATCAGGACATAGCGCCTTTTCTCCTGGTTCATGGCATTTGTAAACATTGCTGTAGAGACCTTCCCACTGTGGCTGAGGTGACTGAGTGGTGAGTTTTCGGTTCTGCCTCTCCCCACAGGGAGCTGGAGGACAAGAGAGCTTTGCTGTCTCAACTCACACAGAGGAGAGGCCCTTGGTGAAGAGCAGGCTTTACCTGGTCAGACCCTGGACCACACAGGCTGTGCCCTGGGTGCACCAGGGGAGGCAGTGACCCCGCCGGCTCAGAAGGACCCAGCGGGGGCGTCCTGGCCTCTTGGGCTCTGCATCCCGTCTGGATGTGAGACACTCAGTTCTTTGCTAGAGACAGTGACCTGACAGCTAATTGAAAGCCTTGCCTGCCAGGGAATAAGTAATCTACGGCTAAGGGAAAACTTCCAGCAAAGGCTAATAATAGCATTCTGAAATATGACTGGGAGTCATGAAGTAGAGCAATGTTTTTCTTTTTTATGGACATTCGATTGCTGGCCTCTGCTGAGAACTCGGCCCTTCAGGCCCTTGTGGGCCCAGACCCTGAGGACAGGAGCTGACCCCTGATTTCAGGGTGGAATGCCAGCGCTGCCTTGAGGGGCTGTCTGGCTTTTGCAGGGGATTCTGAAGAAGGGACTGGACGACACCCTAAGTGTTGGCCAGGGTGGGGGGATATTACACTCTTGGCTGCCCAGTCCACACTGCACCCCTTTTCTTCCACTGCAAATTCCTAACCCCTTCCCATTAGATTTTGGCTTTCCTTCCTCTCTGCTCACCTGTACCGGTAAACCTATCTTGCTTCCCAATGCCTCATGGCACACCTCTTGTGACACACATTTTTTGTGTCTCACGTGCGTGCCTGAAGACACACCCTCCCACACCCCTTACCCTGCTGTCTGATGGGACCACTCCCTGCCACTGGCTTCAAGCCTGGGCTTTTTTTCTTTTTTCTGGATAGGCCGTTTTGGAGGTAGCTGCTGTGGGATGTGGGCAGGGAGAATGTGAGGACCAAGTGGAGAGGGTGGAATCAGAGCCAGCAAGGTGGGGCCAGCAGCCACTTGAAGACTAGAAGCTCTTGTGATTTTTACAGAGGCAATGGGCTGGGTTGAGGGACATCTAGAGCAGTGAGGACAACACGGGGGACAGGGAGTCAAGGGTTTACACGAGGATGGGATTTATCTCGTACCGCTTCCTGGGAAGTAGGAAACGCCTCAGCAGACTTGTCTTCTAAGGATGAAGGTGCGTGACAGCTGTGATCGTTCGTGTCCTTGTGATTGGGTGTCTATTTCTCAGTCTGAAAAAAATCAAGACGTTCTGATTTCAAGTTGAAAGCCTGCATCAGGAAAGATTCGGACTTATGAATTCAATGCCTGCCATCCCCTGATTTCACGTTTTTCTGCAAATGCAAGGAGGTACTTCAGGGCTGTGCTTTACTGACCTTTCTAGAGTAAAATGTTATTTTTCCAAGAGGAACGTTGGTATGCAATAAATGTCAGAGCGCGCCATTAATCTGGAGCGGAGGAAGGTCAGGCCCATAAAGGGTTATTGCTTTACAAGTAGACATTTCCTCAGTGTTGAATACTTTTTCAATGATGTATGCTGAGAAAAAGAGGAACTGTGAGTCAGCAGCATTCACCCAGATTCCTTCATCACTCGTTTTTCAAGCCCGCTGATGTGAAAATTCAAGTTTCTTGAGTCCCCATTGCTATCTGGTCTTTCTCCTCTGACATGAAGCGATTATAGCTGAGAACTTTTGTGATTCTTGCCTCACTGACTTTGTTTTTTCCATTTACCAATCTATTCAGTTCTTCATATTTTATTTCTCAGATTTTCCATGGGGAGGGGAGGGCAGAGCTAGCATTAAATAACTACTAAAACCATGTCTGACTTTCTGAAATAATTGCTCTGATGGTATCCCCTAGCCTAGCGACAATTGGTCAGGTGTCATTTCTTTGGTCTTACTGTTGGGTAAGAACCAAGAACTGAATGGAAGGGAGAAATAGATTATAGTTATGAAAATATTCGTGAGAATAACCATTCATTTCGTTTCATATCTCACTTACTTGCCTCTATGAAGTTATGTTTTTAACCCTAAGTGTCTACCTTTCAAATATTTAAAAGTAAAGTTCCCCAACTTGAGGGCTGTTCATACTCTGGGGACACATTCCCTTCCAGGCTCTCTGTCTCGTGGAGAGACACGAAGTGTAGAAAGAGGTAAAATAGGTGTCTACATGGGGTGAATATAAAAACGTATTCTGCATGTCAAGAGATGCTTCCAGCAAAGTAATCTACTTGGTGAATCTAGTTTAAAATTAGATTTTTAAAAAAATATAATTTGCTTCACCCCGTGACAGATAAGAATATACACATGTCATTTTCTATGCTGTCAAATATTCTGTTCCTGACACAGGCACCTCTCTCCCGAGGCGTTTCCTGTGCTCGATCACGTAATTAAGTGTGAGTTCTAGACGAGTATAGGTAACCATATTTCAGAAGCAAATCATTTGTCATTTGCTCAGCAGTTATTACTTTGTGATTGCTTAGATCTGTAAGGAGCAGTGTGTTTCCTTATTTATGGCATGTCGTGTTTTCCTGGCATCCGATCGATACCCCATACAGAGTGGGTGACTTTACATGGTTGTGTCCCGGGAGTCCTGGGTGGACAGGCTCTGCCCTTGGAGTATATTTAGGGCACCGGGAAGGACAGAGTGAGCTCTGGCTTTAACCGTCATGAGCAGGGCTCTGGCTCCTCATGAGCCCTGATTTAGAGCTGGCTCCCTGTTACTGCCATATTTGTTACTCCGAAATTCTGGACCCAGATAATCAACGACAGCGTTTTTACATGGAGTATGAAGCAGGTGTTATACAGTTGCTTTTCATCTCTTTCTTCAGAGAAGGTGCTGGTTCTGCCCATGGACAAGCACTGACTTGGGGAACTTATTTATTCTCTCAAGGGTGCCTGGTGGCACCTCTTGGTTTGGAGTTCTTGTGGGGGCTCGGGAATGTCACAGAATTAACAGCTTTATATCTGGGGAGGAGACAAGGAAGGCCACTTCTGAGGGTGTTTGACGGATGAACCTTTTCTTGCTAAAGAGAAATTGCCTCTGTCATTGTGGTCCCTGTGTCTGATGCCACTGACTGCAGAGTGTGTGTGGGGGGGACATTGACAGCAGGTGTGGCCTGATCTATCCCTTTAGGTATCTTTCCTCCCTCCCTCTCTGTGTCTTTCTCTTTCTGACAACACTGACACATTGGATCATCTCTCCTCTAGTTGATTACAAAAAATTTAAATACAGAATACATGGGAAAATGTCACACATTTTAAAACTCTATAATCTAAGCTGTTTTTTTATGGGAATGTTATTATCTCCTAAATCTACAAACTATAATGTAATTTGTCTGTGTCTTTATCTTAGCTGCTAGCCAAAGAACATCATATTTTAGTTTATTGGCATTAAGTAATTAAGAATAAAAAAGCAAGGAACTGCCTTATAAATTGAACCTTTAAAACCTCTACAAAATAGATATAGTAGAAGTGGCATTAAATAAGATTCTACTAATTGCAATTTTTTGATAATTTGACCATAACCAGAAGATATTTTACACAATATCTTTTGAGAACAGGCCTGTGAATTTTGTTAATAACATTGAGGTGCAGGGAATATACCTGCTAAGAGAAAGGGTACTTTTAAGTATTTAAGAAGTAGCTATTTATTGTATTAATTATGTACCAGTATTTTGTACTGATTGTGCAGTTCTGTGCTTTCTTATCTATTCCATTTTAAAATCAAAATCTTGACCAAAAAAACAAAAGAAAAAACCCCCTTCAACATTTTGCTGAATTTCTTTCCTTGAGTATGTTTGTGTTTTAAAAGAACTAATTGTGTTTACTGAAGCTAGGTTAAAATTCAGTTATTAATTCAGAGCGATGTGACCATGGCCTTTTCAGATCAATGAGGTTAAGCTAATATGGGCTTTGTAAAGTCTCAGGCTCTACCAGTACTGTGTGGTATTACTGTATATGGGCGAAATTGGTTTCTCATGTTTCAGCCTCCTTGAACCTGTTCTTATCTTTGAGATTCTGAGCATGATTAATGAAGTCTTGAAATTATTGCAGCATGCTGGGGGGAAATGTTATTAGCAATGTGAGATAGCCAAGTAATTTGGTTGGAGGGTAAGGAAGTAATTTGGGGATATCCTAACATGTGTATATTATCAGATACTTACGGTCTAAAAAGAAGAGAAGGGCCCTGGAGCCTTGTGCAAGTGCACAGGTTGGTGATGTGGTGGACTTACAGAAACTCAGGCCGACGTGGGACAATAAACAGAATATTCTGTGCTTGAAAAGAATTAATATCAGAAGTCCTCTTAAGGAAAAGCACACAAAGACCTTGCGCATGAGATAAAGGAGGAATTTCATAAAACTGTCAGATTTTCATAATACCCAAGAAATTCTTATTTTCACAGGTCAGATTTAGCCACAAAACCAAGAAGGAGGTAATTCATAGGTCACGACCAGTGGGAAGAGCAAAAAGACCACACTGTGTTTTCATTCTCTTTTAAAATAATTATGTGGCTTTATAGGAAATGCAGTTGTCTTGATGAACATAGAAATCTTGATAATAAATGCAAACTATATGTGTTTAAATAAAGCAAAGTCACAACAGCTTAGTTCGTCCTATGTTTAGTGTTTCATGCAGCGCAAAGCCACTGAGTGGTGGATCACACTGGACCCTTCAAAGGATCCCACCAGGGAAGCGAGGCAGGTGGAGTCCTCCAGTCTTACAGGTGGCAGACCTGGTTTTCAGAGTGTCTAAGCCATTGGTGCTGGAGCTGGGACCACAGTCTTTTGGTTCCTAGGTCAAGGTTCTTTCCCCAACATGCGGCATTATCAGTGCAGTCATTAAGATGAGAGCATAGAAAGTAAGATTCCCAAAAGCTCTGTTTGCTAACCCAGAGCAGAATTACCTATTTTTACAGTCAAGTTTGAAAGTAGCATTCCTAAGCCTGCACCCTTGTGGTAGATTTATATTATTTCTCTGGAATCTTTTAACATTTTGTGTTCTCTGATTCACTCATGAAAATGTTTAGTGAGCACGTACTATGTGCCACCTGTGCTAGGTGCTGGGTACCAGGGAATGCTCCCTGGCATGGCATCCATAAAACCCAATTTTGGTAGATAACTGCATTTAACACTTTTTTTTTTTTAAGAAAAATATCTTTTTTCTTAATTGCCAATTGGCAATTTCTCTTAAGTTTAAACCTGAAAAATATCTTGCTTGCATTTTGTATTGTCAGGGTGTTTTTCTGCATTTTTTATATTTACTCTTAGCACAGACAAAAAAAAATTATGACCTAGATTGTGGCACTTCCTGACCCTGTGTCCTAATTTTGTTCAGGATTCACGCACTTCCAGAACCCTATCACACACCCACATACATTTTCAAGTTCAAGTTAATAACATCCTCAACTGTGACATGAAAACCTTCCAAGGGCTATTTAGGTGTTGTGCACTGATTGTTATTTCTCAAATTTGCTGATAAGCTAGAGTGAGTCTTTTTAAATCTCAGGGTTATTGGTGTGGCGATAGTGAAAATAAAACAGAAAGCAGCTAGCCTCTTGTTATTTTGTTATCAATTATTTGTTTAATTGCAACAACAGAATTTTGATAGCTTTCATGGAATTTTTTAAAAGAGAAAAGCCACATGTGCTGGTGAGGAAAGGTACAATTTTACATGCAGGTTCTCAGCAACTCTTAGGCATCGTCATTCCCTTTCAGTGCCTCAAATACAACTTTGTAAGCATTCAGTCCTTGTAGGGTCTATTTCTAGCTGAGTGGTTTTGCTACCACTAGGTTTTATTTAGCTCTGTGCATATTAGACACTCTCCCTGCTGCGCAAACGCTGAGCTGCAGCTGGGTTTTGCTTGACCTTCCAGAGCCACAGTGAGTAAGGTTCCAAGCTGCGGTGTAGCACCTTTTATATCTATACTGTTTTTCTGCTTTAAAAGACAATTTTAAGTCTACATATAAGAAGCAGAATGTAAGGTAATAGGTTTAGACAAAAGCATTTGTGATTTCGATTTTCAGGAGCACCCCATGTCAATAAAGTTTTTAGCAAGAGAGATTATTATCACCTTTTTGGGAAGCAATTCAAAATTGAACAGATTTTTTTTTCCTTTGCAAATGGAAAAATCAGGAGACTGGATTAAATTACCTTAAGTATATAGTTCTTATACATTTGTAGTAGAAACTACCAAAGAAAAGCTTTTAAATAAAATTTACTGGCAATTGGATGTTTAGTAATAGTTTCTTAGAGACCTCTCTGCGATCATATTTGTACCTATTTTATGCACGCTTTGTAGAGTTTAATTTTTTAGCATATACTTTTTTCATGCAGTCATTTAGAAAACTAGACTTCCTTTTTTTTTCATGTATATTGTTAGATTTAGATACTCTCAGTTTATAAAATGGATGGAAAAGCAATCTGAAAAATAGCCACAATTCACATTGTTTCTAGGGTCATAGCATTTACCTGTCACTTAATAGCCCTGACATTCAGATTATCAATTTTATATTTTTAATTACATTTTAATTTCGAATTAAAATTTTTCCTTTCCCTTAGAGTTTTATCTGTTAAGCATTATCAAACTGATTTCTCTCAACTATGCCCATGCTAATATCTTCAATGTGACTGAATATTTAACATTAATAAATTAACATAATGAATATTTAAGAAAGAAAAGCTAAATTCTTCCTGTTCCAGTGGGGGGGGGAATTTAATTTGAAAAAATGTGTAGTCCTATAGTGCCCTCTAGTGGCAGGGAGGCCCAGAGCCCCGTGGGGTCTTTCCTTACACAAGCCATTCCCAAAGCCCATTTAACCCTTATTGATGCTTAATTTAATAGGGCCAATTAGGTGTAATAATTTTCTTCACATCATTTTGTGTCTAGGAGTTCTTCTGCAAGGAAGGCATGTTTAGCTGATAGTTTCTAAGGATATGCTGAGGGTGCTAGGGGATGGTAGGGATGGGGTACGAATACTAATATTTCAGGTAGAAGCAGCCATCTCTCAAGCGGGCTGGATGCTGGAGGTCGGAGACAGTTCTGATGGTTGAGAGGCAGCACCGAGGCTGAAACAGGGAAGGAAAGGAGTGTGGGTGAAGGGCTACAGGGCAGGGTGGGGCGTCGACTGGAAACTCACCAAGAAGCCTGAACCTGCACATTGACACTTGAATGTGTTAATAGAGAGCGAGGCCAAAGAATACAGATGTTTCCCAGAGAACACACTGCATTCGGTTCCAGTTTTTGGGGAAAATGGAAATAAGTTATCGATTAAAGATTAGCTGTATCAGGAAACATACGTAAGGGATTTGATTGAATCCACCCACAGGTCTTTGGAAAACACATTATCATAATATTTTTCTTCTTTCTAATTTGGGAAGCTGACTACTTCAGGGGAGTGATTTAAAATATTTATGCTTAAAAATATTTTAAACAGATTACTGCTTTGGAGTAGGAATGAAAGCATTTTAGACTTTTTTTTTTTTTTTTTTCAGAAACAGCATTAAGAGACAAATTATTAAAGAAAATATTTGCTGTTCAAGATCCTTGCTACTGCTTATAGCTTTAAAGTGTGTCCTCGATCAGTGATGTTCAGTGTTAATTAGTGAGAAATGTCTGGAACTTTTATAAGTCCTAAGACTTTTGGAAAAATTTTAATTTTATTGCTGCCAACAATTTGTCAGCACTTGTTTGCTTATTTTAGAAAGTTTTTACTGGATTAGTGAAGTTGGACAGTTTGTTTGCTTTTGGATGACTTTAGGGGAAGAGTTTTAAATTGTTTATGTTAAGACAGCACTTAGGACTTCTTTGAGTTACTCTGACGTTGAATGATGGTTCTTTAGAAAATATTTGGTGAAGAACTCTTTATAATTCATTTTGTCCCTTAAAGCTGACGTGCAAAGTGAATTTTTGTAGATCAGAAAGTATCTAGAATTCCATTTCTCTGCAAGTGTTGTCAGTCAAAGAGTATTTATTGTTTGATTGACAACACTTGCAAAGCACCATCACTCTGCTAGTTCTGATGTGCGATTTGAGCATTTAGGTTTCCCAACAAACTTCATAGCAGTGTTGACATGCCTAGAATTGTGTCAGAATTCAGCATGGGCTCCAATAAGGTTTTGATATCAGGATTTGCCCAATAGAAATCTATCCTCGAACTTGGATATTTGGAGATACAGACTGTGCTGCATCCGTGGTCGGCCTGACGCCAATGAACCATCAGCTGGGCCTAGGCGGACCTTATCCATGGGATGGATCTTATCCACAGCGGTTGGGATTTCCACTCAACCCTGAGGCGGAAAGTCCAGCGCAGAAACTGCTCTCAGGCTCGGCCACAGAAAGGCCTTTTCGCTCTCCTTCCTATGTATCCAGCTCAGCTCCTGTTCCCAAACCTCAGCACTTATGTCTGTCCTTTTCTTCATACAAAGCTGGTCATCTGCAGCTTCAGAAGTCTCAGGAATAAGTCAAAGCCATCCTGATGAGGGGCACAGGGGGGACAAATGAGGTGCCTATGTTAAGAGGCTAGGTGGGGTCTACTTGCCCAAACCAAAGCCCGCTGTTTAGAAGAGAAGGGGCAGGATGGGTCTAGAAAGAGGATGGGTCTCATAGCCCATGAAGATTAGGGAGCTGCTCCCCCCCCTTTTTAAGACTTTCTGATTCTTCTCACCTTTTAAATTTGTGAAGGTGGGGAATGTCCTCATTTCTGGGAGCCATCTCTTAAATGCTCCTCCCCCCATATATAATTGCTAAAGCTCTTAACATATATCCACACATTTGATGGAGAGCCACTGTGTAAAGATTCGTAATATTGACTGTCTCAAGCTAAACATCGCCAGGGCTCGAGAGAGAAAATGAGAGTTGGGAAATAAGATAAAGATTTGCAGCCACGCTTTTTGTGCAGGGTTATATTATTCTGCCCTGCTTTGTTATTAAAATGTTAAATGCAAAAAACGATAGTCATTATTGAGTGGTTACATGAAACAATCTTCAGTATTTTAACTAATTCGTTAAAGCACTGTAGTGTCCTTTAACATATGCACATTCTTTTAAGAATCCAGTTATGTAGTTCATAGTGCCCAGGAGAATCGGTATTCTTGTTTTCCCCTGAGGGAAACTGGGCCTTTTGGGGCCCTGGCCATGCATTTCCTCTCCCCTCCTCTCCTTTGCATCAATGGCAATATTTCTGCCGTAACGTCAGGCTTCGTGGCGTGGATGGAGCTCCCAGTGGGGCCTCGCCACAGAGTTTTTCCATGACCCTGTGACACTGACTGTAGCCTTCCCACCACTTTCCCAGCAGGCTTGGTATTTAGGAAATGGCTCTGCAGATGTCTGATTATTGTTGGGCTCAAGGAATTGGACTAGTGGAATTTTTGGCCGAGTTCCATAGTCATCCATTGACTAACCCGTCATTTGAAATCGTTTCATCACTGAATGCTTGGTGAGCTCTCGCTCCAAATGTAAATGCTTTCGTTCCCTCAATTATTTGCAGCCTTGTTGGGAAATGGCAACCTCAAGACACCAGATGACAGAAAGAAACAGCTGATCCAGTGTCATGTCCCGACCTCGGCTTTCTCCCACGTTGCTTCTCTGGCCAGGGGTGCATATGTTAGCCAGTCTCGAATGGGGCCCATGGGGCTTTCAACTGGGGAAGGGAGCTCAGGGATCCCATCCTGCCCAGTAACCATATTTTACTATGTTTTAAAGTCTTTCGGACACATAGATAGTGTCCTACTTCATGGTTAGCATCATGTTATAGTATTGGTTGGTTCGCATCCATTCACCAACTTTTATTGAATTTAAAGTTGGTGCCAAATGGTGTCAATGAATAAAACAATACCCTGCCTTTAAAGTATTTACTTCTAAAAAGTAGAAACCCGACGGCAAAATCTGTCTGATTAATATCGCTTTTTGGGTTTGTTCTGCTTTCTGGTGAATGAACCCAAGCACGTGGCTCTACCCTATAGTCAGGCCGCCTGTGGGAGGAAGCCCAGTGCTCTGGCAACATTTCCGATTCTGCTTCAGCCTATTGTAAAGATCCATGGTCAGGTTACTTTAAATGTGAAACATTAAAAATTTGACGACAGGGTTGTGATCCTGTGCTGACCACGGAAACAGGCGTAGAGTGGCCTTTGATGATGAGATTTTTTGTTGATGGCTTTTTCTAGATACATTTTGTGTTAACTTCAGTTTCTCTTGTTGGTAATCATATTATCCCCCAAAGTTAGGCGCTTCACAGTGTTTCAACTTCAGCCATCCTTGGAGCTTATTTGTATATGGATTTCTGACTTATATAGGAAGGGGGTTATAGTCTAGCATTTGATTTCCATCATGAACTTGTTTCCATAAGCATTTTAAGAGGAAGGGAAATAATTGGATATGATAACAGAACCTGTTTTTCCTATATTTTATGGAGTTTTTCAAAGTATATCCTAGCTTTAGATAATATATTAGGCAAAATTTTAAGTTGCTCCATGCATGAAACTCTATTTCATGCCTAATTTAGAATGGCAAATTTGATGCCAAGAATATTCTCCACGATGGCATTTTGCCCTTCCTCCTCAAATTTGAGGATACAGGGGTAATCACTTCTGTTGCTATATAAGATTTCTTTATTTTGATTAGTGCAGTGCATGGCACTGACGTTCAAGAATAAAACCGTGAAATGCCACTGCATCAAAACCGTGTCATATTTTAGAAGCTTCTCTTTCCCCCCTCCATTTTAAGTTTTCATTTCTGTGATAACAGTGGTTGTAGGTTTCATTTCTGTCTGGCGTGAATTATGTGGCCGCTATGTCCTCTGGACCTTGCCTTTAGCACATCACAGGAAACTGTTGACTAAGGGGTCCTATTTCTCAGGATTTTTTAACTGCGCGCATTCTGCCTTGAGCTCCAGCATAAGGGTGTTCACAGTTGTAGTATTGCAAAGCCTGGCTTAGAAACTCCTGGCACCAGTGAGCTTTGCACACTTGTCCTGCTCTTTGCTCCTCCGATAACCGCAGTGGAGGTTTGCTAAAAACTCGGAGGAATAAGTTGGCCTGCAGACAGGGTGTGATATTTGGCAGCTAATTGTTTAGCTCTTTGAATGCTGCTATCCTGTCTGTTTTCTCTGCTCTGGTGCCCACAGTAACCTTGAAAGGGGACGGGATGTTAGATTATTCATGTGCACTTATGTTGGAAGGAAAGATTAGAAAAGTTAAAAAAATACATGTGGGAGATGGCAAGAACCACGTCGATGAAAGCGTCACTTCCTTTCTGAATACTTAATTGCAAAACTCTTGGGATACACGGATTGCTTAAGCAGCCCAGTGACACTTGGGAAAGAATGTGTTCTCGTAGTGAAAGCAAGGACTGGGAATTGAAATTTCTGTATTCTGTTCCCAGGAGCATGCAGGGGTCACCCAGTGACATGTGACAGGTCAGCTAAGCACCGGAATACTAATTTCCCTATCTGTGAAATGGACATAAAAGGGACTAACTTAATGTTGGTGGATTGTTTCATGTTTTGCTGGGAACCCGCTTGCTCTAGTGACCTAGAAAAAAAATGGACTCTGGTTCAGGCTGACCTCATTTCTATTTTTGGCTTTAGAGCTGACTCAGTGAGAAACTTGTAGAAATCAGCTCTTTTGGCTCTTGGCCTCCATGCATTCCATGATCAAAATGAGAGTTATAAAATCTTATCTGCATTGGGTCTCATAACGATGCTGCCAATATTAACTAAGTCCTAAAAATACTCCATTAGAGGGCTTTTATGCTGACGTGCCTCTCACATTTCCTTCCTATCTAATGTTAGGTTATTTGGGGACACACAATTCAATGTTCATTAATTCTTTCAGCCAGCTGTTTGCAGTCCAGTCCAGTTCTATTCTGGGTGGAGTTTTCCCACATCTGAATAAAACGGGAGAGGTGGATGTGATAAGAGTGCAATATATTTGCTGTCATCAGGATCTTCTGCAGCTGTATCTCATTGTTACTCTTTTAGGCGGCTAATGATTATAGTTAAGGAGCTTCACATTTGATCAAGTCTTGGTCTGAGAATGTTTTTCTTTCCCAGCTGTCCCAGGCCTCAGAGAGGAGGAACCAGCATTCTGCATCAAATCCTATGCTGAGGGCTCTGGCGATATCAGCATCTCTTCTTTCTGGTAGATTCTCTGGATGCTGATGGTCCAAAGGGGTGTGCCAAAGTGTAGGGCCTCATTTTCTTTAATCCAGTTACTATTTTATCATATCCTCTAGAGCTTGAAAGAGCCTCCTCTACGCTTATTCACACGCCGTTTCTGGATCCCTGACCTACCTTCTCATTAAACCTACAATCCATGGGGGCCCAGCAGTTGGAATCCCAAGTTCAGATCCATTTTTCCGTGTTTCTAAAAATGCAACAGGCAGCTAATGCATTAGCAAGTCAGGACTGGCTGAGTGGTCTGGAAAGGAGGACACCTTTGAAGGTTCTTGCTCTGTCTCCTTTCATTTTTGCAACAACGAAACACTTAAGTAACTCCTGGTAATGTGCTATGTTGGGGGTAAATGTTTGTGTTAGGTAAGGTGTAGCTTGTCAGTTTATTTTTTACTTTGAACTAATACAGCTGTGAGAAAAGTACTGGGCACTAAGAAATCCCACCTGGAATCTCCAAGTGCCCTTTGCTTTTAAAAATCAGCTAACATCTCCCCACTTAGTATTGTAAGATTGCATGAAAGTCCGCAGACCGTAAAGGAAATGGGTTTTCTTGATTTCTTGTCCTGATTATGGGTGATTTTATTTTGGCAATCTCTCTAGATTTGGCAATGTCTCTAGACAGTCTTCCTCAAATTGCACCGATGCCTGCAGAAGAAATCATATTTCCAGGATCAAATATTGACGCCGTGTTCCCCCATGTTCTCGTCCCAGTTGTGTTTCTTCTGGTCATTTTCTTGGGCTCACATGGCCTAGGTGTTTACCCTCATCGCTGTCTGTGACATCCAGCCTGCATTTCCTTCTCCCTCCTCTTCACATATTTACTTTGCAATATTCTTCAAGGGCCAGCTTAAGGCTCAAAAACCCACACAGTCTTTCTGGCCATTCCTTTTCTTTTTGGAATGTATTTCAGCCATGTGTGTGGACCCTGAGTCGTAATTATTAATGTTAAAATAATGTCTCCTGTTTCTTTTTGCGCTACAAGGGCAGAGACCATAATTAAACTCTGATCCAAGCTTTGCAAAAACCCAACACACCCGCTTTTTAAAGACACTTATGAAAGCCCATCATCAGGCTGTTGATGGCACAGAGAATTCTCAGCATCGTGCTGAAACCCACACTATGAGCTCTGCCTACACAGCTCCTGAAAGGATCTAAAGGGAAAGATTGACTGATGGTCTACTCACACAATCTCAGTGCTGGGTCTCCTGGTATCAAGAGGATTCCACTAATTGAATGAGCTTATAGTCAATTCAGGGAAAAGTAATCCCCAGCAAATTATTTAGCATTTAGAATAGAGTATACAGAAAGCATTGTGCCAGGTATCATGTCCCTTCCTCAAACAGCCTTAAAAAATAGTAGAGAAAGGCCACCTGAAGTAGGAATTCATTTCAGCACCTGTTTTCAGGTGCTCACTGTAAGCTTGTGCACGGTTGGGTGATGCTTTGAGAGGCTGATGGCTTGATTTGTTTCCTCGATTTCTTTCAACCTGCCTTTTGTCTGACCTGCGTTCCTCCTCTACAGGGTGAAAGGGGCCTCCCAGGGTTGCAAGGTGTCATTGGATTTCCAGGAATGCAAGGACCTGAGGGGCCGCAGGGACCACCTGGACTAAAGGTGAGCTCGGCTGGGTGATGTGGGCTGTGAAGATGCAGATTTGGGGTCATTTATCTTGTTAGAACGAGTGATCATAATGGCTTTTCTGTTTTGTTCTAGGGTGATGCTGGAGAACCAGGCCTGCCAGGAACAAAAGGGACAAGAGTGAGTACCCTTGTCGCTTGTGTCGTCGGTGAGGGCTGTGGGTGGGGTGTGATCTCGCAGTACTTCTGGAGTGAGGGCTCTGTGCACTTTAGGCAGTCCTGAGGGGCCTTCCTTCCTCTCCTCTCCTACCTCGGTCCCTTTCCCTCTGCCTGTCTTCCTCGGGGCGTAGGGCTTAAAATGAGCCCGAGCTCACGGTTCCTGACCTCCAGTCCTTGCGACTGGAGCTGTGCCTAGCGGGGCTGCTGCTTGTACTTTTTTACACGCGTTTCCTCCCTCTTGTCCTTCCTCAAGGCCCTTGTAGACATAGTTGAACTTCTGGGAGGGGGGATGGTGTGTTTGCGAGTCTTTGAAGAAAGATGTCTTCATTGAATGTGAAAGGTGATGATATTTCCAGAGCTAAACGTGCTCTTCTTTCTTTTACTTTCTTTGCTCCTCCCATTCCTGGGAAATACAGAAATAAAGATCTTTGACAATAATCTCAAGAGTAGAAAAATAGAGAGGCACTGTAAGATGTAGAGGTTTCATTCTGTTATTGTTACTTGGTTGAAGGGGAGTGCGACAGTGACCAGGTCTTGCACATGTCCTTGGGGCAGAAGAGAGAGGAAATAACACTGGAGCTCTCTGGGATGGAGAAGACCCAGATTTCAACGGAAATGACTTGATTTCCCTCCCTGTAATGAGCTTACTTATCCTATGTATTTTTCTTCCCAACTGTTTGAGATTTTAATGTGAATTTTGTAGATATTTATTTTCTTACCTAGAAATTACAAAGAATGAAATGAGGGCAGAATTATATTGTGCATGGGCAGCCTGGATTTTAGAAGGAATTAATCATCAGCTTTTGATGTAGAACTGCTTCTGAAAGCCTGGGGGGGGGGGTCTGCCTCCCTGGGCTGGGCCCTCAGTTGCCTCCCCGGCAGGATGCCCTGTCTGCTTAGTGTGATGTTCTGAACCCCAGCAGTTAGGATAGACACCCTTAGGTGGATGCAGTGGGAGGAAATGAGGTTCCCCAGTGCTCACGGAAATTTTCTCCCTTCCATCCTTACAGGGACCCCCAGGAATATCGGGTTACCCTGGAAACCCAGGACTTCCTGTATGTATAAAAAACGCACCTGCTTCTTTTTGAGACATTTGACATGAGTGATGGCATCATCAGGTAATTTTTTAATTTTGGCGACTTTCCCACTTTATTAATTGCAGGGCATTCCTGGACAAGATGGTCCTCCAGGTCCCCCAGGTATCCCAGGATGCAACGGGACAAAGGTAAGTTTAGAACCGAGACCTTTACCCCTTTGCATGTTCACTGATTTTGTATCTTGAGAAGCCAGGCCAAGTTGTTCTGCAAACACTGTTTTAGTTGCTGTAACTGCAGAGTTGCTTGTCTTAACACTTATTTCTTTATTTGATTAGGAAACACGGTTTTCCTGTATTTAATGTTCAAGAATGACATAATCATGCCTTTCTTTTTTGTGTACAATTTTACCCTAAAATTGCTTTAAGCACTATATTTCTTACCTATAATCTATTACTAAATCAAACAAAAAGAAAACCCCTGCTGTTATTAATCCTGTCCCTCTTAATTGTATTCTCAAATATATGTCTTCCATTCTGAAGTAGCAATCAGCAACATAGATCGTAACAAACAATTTTCAGAAAATGATTTTAACCGACAGGTGAGGTATCCCTGATGGGTAGGACATAGTAACCGATGAGGGTGTCTGGAGTGAGGTCCCACTTGCCTTGTCTGGTACTTGTGAATGTCTTCTGCTGTCCCCTCAGGGTGAACGAGGGCCTGTGGGACCTCCTGGTTTGCCTGGATTCACTGGAAATCCTGTGAGTATGAGGTTAACTCAGAATTTCTTCCTTTGGCTATAATTTCTCTATTCTCATTCCATTTCCTTTCCTTACTCATTTTTTTTTTTTGCACTTATATATTAATCCTAATGACATTTTGAGAAAAACAAAAACTAACACCAACTTTTTCTTTTTCAGGGACCGCCAGGGATACCAGGAATGAAGGTATACAATGTTTTATTGTATTGGATTCATTACAGAAGTCTGTTTAAAACAGATGCTGTAAAAATAAATTTACTTTAAATCACTTTGGTGGGCCGATTGCCTGTTAACACATTTATCTAAACAATGTTACATTAAAAGGGTATATAAATCATATACACAAATTTAAATTTTAGAATCCAAAGTTTAGACACTAGGTACAATGTCTTAGTAGGAATACGCAGGAATAAGTAGCACGGTGTGATGGTCAATATTAACAGATGCGAGTCTAGTTCAGATTCCTTACCTGCATGGATATCTAAATGATGCTCCTTTTCTAGAGCCATGGGACATAAGTACAGTGCCACCAAAAAGGACAAAAATTGGTATCATATTTAATCCACATGGTTTAACTTAAATACAACCCTTTCTTCATGTTGCCTGTAATCTGGAGTCACTCCATTACACATTCCGTAATTATGGCAGGGACACCCCTAATTGTCTTAGGTCAGATCCTGGTGGCACGACCTCTTCATTCAGAGACAGTCCATGGCCCTTCTCAGCTTGCTTTTCCCTGTTCGTCCAGGTGGGGCCGAGGCCTCTCTGTACTGTGGCCTGGCCAAGTTAACACATGACGTTTACTCTCATACTCTCCCTGCTTTGATAAAAATGTTCATTTTGAGATGCTTTCCTTGAAATACAGTTCTTGTTTTGTGATGACTGCGTGTGGTCACATAGCCTCTCAACCAGAGACTGGGACCTGGTCTGGTATTTCTCTTGTCTGTGTGGGACAGGCACATGGAAGTGTCATAGATCCTTTCCCTTAGCTGTCTAGACATTCAGTCCTGGTCGCAGCCGAGTTGACTGTGCAGCGCTGAACGCTGGTCATTAAGACAGGAGCATGAACGATGAAGGGGGAGATGGCCAATCTGTATATTTCAAGCTTAGAGCGTCTAAACCCCAGACTTGGGCTAGTTCCATACCCGTAAGACATGCCTGATATTGGATAGGTTTTAAGTTTCTTCATGTAAATATCAGTATTCATGACTTTGTCTTATTTTTCATTCCACAGGGGGATCCTGGTGAAATACTCGGCCAAGTGCCTGGGATACTGCTGAAAGGCGAAAGAGGATTTCCTGGATCCCCCGGCCCACCAGTAAGCACTGGCTGAATAACTGTAATCTCATGCTGAGTTTCCTCCTGGTTTGCATTTTAATTCTTTCCTTTCTCAATACATTATAGGGTTCACCAGGATTTCCGGGGCTGCAAGGTCCCATTGGCCCTCCAGGATATACCGGACCACCAGTAAGTTTGGGGGCATGTTTCTCTGAGGCAGTCATTCAAAAAACAACTATGTTGAGGTGTGAAAATAAAACCTAATGAAAACTTGACACAGTGGCAACTCCCTTAATTTAGATTGGGAGAATGAATTTCTTTCTTATGAATATACCTGGCTGGCGCTTATGGTCCACATATTCCCAGAGCTGTGGGGACAGGTTCATAATAGTGCTGCATAACAAGACACCCCCAAAACAGACAACACCTTCATTACTCGAAGGGTGGCGTGGATGCCCGAAGAGGCAGGCTCAGCCCTGGAGGTGCACTTGTGAGAACATAGTCATACCAGAGGGTCTGCTCTTGGGGACTAAAGGCACAGACCAGGTGGCAGCATAGAAGCTGTATTTCAAAGACTTTGCAAACTGAGCACCCAGGAGGCTCTGCTGTATCATCGGCCTCCTTCACAGCTGATAATTCTCAAGAGGAGGACATCATCTGCTCACACATACATTTTTGGGACCACGAGACGGTTAATATTAACAGGACTTAATTGTGGAATGCCACGTTCACTGGGAATGAGAACATGCCTGACTCTGTTATCCTCACACTAGTCTGCCTGAGAGTCCTGAGATTTTTCAGGCTTATCGTTTAAATTTACTCTTTTTGGAGGGTGGGTAAAATTCAGCAATTCTAATTATAGGCATTCCTGCAAATGGAATCTCTTTTATGTTCTTGTAAATGAATAAAATCCTTTTTATGAGTAAAGAATGACTAATAACATATGGTTACTGGACTTATTGTGCTGATCACTTCGTAAAGTGCTGATCACATTCTTTATATGTATAAAAATGACTAGTTTTTCCTTTTAAATGATTATAGAAAACACTCTGAAATTTTGTTCCGAACACAAGTTTTTTGTTTTTTTTTTTACTTCACTATAGTCTACTTGCTTAAAAAAGTCATTCAGCTTTTTAAGATAAGAAGTTATATCCAAATTGGACAAACATCATTTCCAAACTGGAAAGTCTGGACTCATAGAGAGTTTGGCTGGTGATTTCATGTATTGTCTGTTAGCCTTTCATGTCCTTAGATCAGTGGATCCCACAGGGCAGTGCCCAAGATTTTTGAAGTATTTCCATCCCTGTTAATAATCATACAGGACTAGTTTCTGGTTACTTTAAAAGTTTTATAGTTCTAAGCACAGGAAAAAAATTAAATATTTAACAAATAAATTATCATGTTAACCATAGGATCTTAACATAATTTCTGTACAAAGAAGCATTTAAAGCTTATCAGGGTTGTGAACTGTATTTAATTAAGATGCTTTTTCTTATAGGGTCCCCCAGGCCCTCCTGGCCCTCCAGGTGAAAAGGTAAAGATTTTCGTCATTTGTCTTTCTTTGACATTAGTATAAGACTATCATGAAATTGCCATAGCTCATTCTTTAAGTCTCTGTTAAAAACTTTTAGAAACTTATAACTTCTTTATCTATCTCTGTACTTAACATCTGTCTTTCCACCGATCTATTTATCCATCTATCTAACGTATGAGTCCAATCGATTGATCTGCCAGCCATTGATCTTTTTTTCCATCTATCAACCCCTTACCCATTATTTTGGAATCATTGATTTTCACCCTAGTGTTATAAAGCCAGAGTTTAAAAACCTTAAATTAAGAAAAAAGGTTTTTATAGACTTCTTTTTCAATAATGCTTTTAAAAACTACTTTATAGACGTTGAACACAACACAATCACAGCATTCATGAAAACCTTAGGGCGGTTGTGGGATGAGGCTATTGCCTTGAATCTACTATCTTACTGCATTTTATATGATATTTGTTAGATGCTTTTGAGCAAATTAGACAACTCTACTAATGGAAACCCAATTTTCAATCAACAGGGGCAAATGGGCTTAAGTTTTCAAGGACCAAAAGGTGACAAGGTGAGTACACATTGCTTTGGGGTGTTTTCATGCTTAAAATCACAGTTCTAAGCACGATAGAGTTTCTGCCTCTGGACCTATTTGGGGGCTCTTATACCATAGTTACTCTTCTCTGCATGTTCTTGAGTTTGTTAGTGTCTTCCTTAAAATGCACAGCTAAAATTCGCTGAAGTCTATGTGTGATCTGACTAGCAGAGAATACAATGAGACCATTAATCCCAGTTTTCTGTATATACAGTTCAATCAAAATGTTCTCAGGCAATGATAAGACCAGACCTAGACTTTATTATAAACGAGTCCAATTTAGGACTTGACTGTTAATAGTGTAACTATATTGAATCCTGCAAAGGCAAAGGTTATCATACCAAAATTGGGAGGAAATGAGCCTTGAAGGCAGGGAGCCATGGACCAGAACAGGCAACCCCAACTTGGGAAGAAGGGAGATCAACAGTGTGTTCCTGATCTTCTGGTGATCTCTCCATTAGTTACACCAGTGAAATGGGCACTAGCCAAGTGGGGATTCTTGGAATTATGGCAGCTCCTGCCCCAGGGCCAAGGTTCTTTTCTATGGATGGTCAAGCCATTGTAGATGACAGCCACCAGAGGGCCCCAAGCCAACCGAGGCCTGGGCGGATGTGGACTGAACAGTTGGCTTCTGCTTTCCACCCAAAATTTTGGCCCAGTCTTTTCATAAACCTCACATGCAGTAAAGTAACCCTGCAGTTTATATAGTTGAATTTTTTGGACCTCACTCACTGTGCTATAACTGGGACTCACTGTACTTCCAATTGTACCCAGCAGGATGCCCAAAGAAGACAATTCTTGGTGGTTTGTGTATTGTTGGTTTACCTAAAGATACCTCCTTTCTTCCCAGGCTCTATTAGGCAGTTTGGGTCTTTTCTAGGCTGTCAAAATGCAATTGGACAGTATATATGCATATGCATATATATATATACATATATATATATATATGTATATATATATATATGTGTGTGTACTAGTATGTATACATATGCTGTTTGTATATACATACATGGTCTATATGTACATGCATTCATAGATGTGTCCTATAGATGATCAGGTTTCATTGTTATTACTTGAGACAGTGGCTTTCCTGATCCCTGAGAGATGAAAGTCTCCCCCTGGCTTTAGATACTAATAGTGCCATCTTCCTACTGAAACTTAATTTTCTGCCGAGGCAAGGATAGATTAGAAAAGAGTATAATAACACTTTTAAAGTAGATGTTTTATTTGAGGCCCCCTTCTGCATTTTTCTTCTCTGTATAATTATTTTTTGCCTAACTAGTTCCTAATTTTTGCATCAACAGGGTGACCAGGGGGTCAGTGGGCCTCCAGGAGTGCCAGGACAAGCTCAAGCGAAGGAAAAAGGAGAATTTGTTGCTAAAGGAGAGAAGGTGCGAGCTGACTTTGTCCACCGAATGCCATCTTGCTAATTTTGGACAAATTCAAGGGATAAAGAGAAACTGCATCAAAATTCAGTTTCTCCAGCTGCATTCACCCCTGACCTGGAAAACAGATTTGTAAACGATCCATCATGTAAAATATGAGCATCTGAGAGCAGAGGCAGCTGGTTCTGGGTAGGAGCAAGACTGGTTTGAGGCTGACCCACCCAAGTGAGAGCTTCTTCAGTGCATCCCAGTGGAGGATGGGCTGGATCAGCAGAAGGGAGACCAGTTGCTGTGGGTCAGGCATAGTTATTGCCCTTCTTAAATCCATAATCCAGTCAATGCAAGGATGGGAATGCTGGAGACCAATGTGAATTTCTTTGTTAAAATGTTCTTTATTTCCTTTTACATGTTCAATGTCGCATATAAAAATGATATAGCTGTTAGATGGTGCTGATCTCTCTCTTCCCCCCCTCCAAAATTCTTTTAGGGTCAAAAAGGTGAACCTGGATTTCAGGTAAGTACTAAGTTCTTGTTTATCAGTATTATTTTGTGTGAAAGACCATATAGTACATTGGATTTAAGTTACACATTTATTTCACCTTAAGTGTAATATTTACTTAATTTAGTATTTTGCTTAAATATATGAATGCATCTGACTCTTTCTCTTTTTGTTTTTTCAAGGGACCGCCAGGGTTTGGAGAGAAAGGTGAACCAGGAAAACCAGGACCCCGAGTAAGTGCTTTTAAGCATCCTTTATTCCTTATTGTAAAATCATTTTCCTTTCAGCCCTAGAGTCACAGGTTCAGGGACATGAAAGAATGGAAGAGAGTGGGAGGGCTTTTCTGGTTTCTCCCTTTCCTCTCCTGAAGGGCTTTTCTGAAGCCCTTGGGAGTAGAAATGAGGAGAACTGTCATTACTTGAAAAAATTCCCAGAAGGTCAGGCCCTTCGTTATTCATGCCCCCTCCTCAGAAAGCCTGACGTTGGGTGGGGGGCTCTCTGAAGAGCTGCCCCCCTGCTGGCTTCTCACTGAACGCCACCTGTCACTTGCTCAGAGTCCTTGGTGCCCTTTGCCGCTGCCTTCCCAGGCCAGCTCAGACCTCTGCCTGGGCCTCAGATGCACATCCCGGAGCGGGGATGCTCAGATGCTTCCCACCCCCTTAGTCCTGGTGAGAGGAGACTCCGCTTCCAGCAGCCTGAGCATTTTCAGTGTCTCCCCTGAAATAACGCAGGGAAACCTCCACTAAAATCAACCATCTGCATATCAGCTACCCAGTACTCACTTGCCAACAGGGAACCTCTCTGGTGTTAGCCAGGCTGCCAAATGTAATGGTACCTTAGGAGATTTGGAACTAATCAGGCTCCCTTTTTTTAACCATTGAAAAGCCCTCTTCTCTTGTAACTTTTTCGTAGTCAGTGTACACTGTCTTCCTCCCTAGTACAGAGCCATCAGCTTACACGGAGGTTTCCTATGCAGGATGGCATAGGAACTTGTATTTGAATCAGAACCTTGTTGTTACAGCATATTTACTATGATTATTTATGAAATACTGATGTGTAAATCTTCGTTGTTCAGGGAAAACCTGGAAAAGATGGTGAAAAAGGAGAGAAAGGGAGTCTAGTAAGTATTTCTCTGTGACTTTTGAAAGCAAGCTGTTGGCCTCCACTAGCTTACTGTTGTTGTTGCTTCTTCTTTCACTTAGGGCTTTCCTGGCGACTCGGGGTTCCCAGGACTCCCAGGACGAGAGGGTTTTAAGGTAAGTGGTGGCGCCACTTGGAGTTTTTACCTTCATTTTGTAGGTCAACTCAGAAAGTTTTACTAGAATAAAGGACTATGGACTCACAAAGAATGACAATTATTTATGTTCATTTATTTTCATTTTATTGTAAATCACCGTGTACTAATTCAGCTTACAAATGAGTCTATTAAAGTTCTCTGAGAGAGCATGCAGTCAACAGAACAGAATTTACGAGCTTGTTTGTAATGTGACAAATTAGCTTTCCATCTATGTTTTGTCGAAATCTTTATCGTCATATGTCACACTTACGCAAAGCAAAACGAAATGGATTTGCTTTTGTTACAGTTGTTACAGAGCACTTTAGGCTCATCAAAATGGGAGATAACCAAGGAGAGGAAAAGAGTATTAGTGTAGGTGGGCACAATCTATTTTTCCAGAAAAAGTAAAGCTTTAACTGTTTTCTGCAAGACACTCTTTATAGTTAAAAAAATACAATATAGTCAAAAATTGCTAAAGCTGTTTTTTTTCTTTTGTAGGGAGAAAAAGGTGAAACAGGTCTTCCAGGCCCACCCGGAATTGTGAGTAAGAGGAATGTTTGCTGGTGCGTGAGGGTTCGAAAGGAGGAAAGGAGAGATGGGGCCGAACAGTGGCCTATGCCACAGGCTCCACAGCATTCCCAGAATGACATTTTTATGTAAAGGCGCTGTGTATAAACCGAAATAATGGTTTTCTATTTTGTATGGAGTGGAGTTTGGGTCTCACTTTTTATTAAATTTTGATAATTTCTGCGTATCCTTGACCACTGAAAAGGAAAAGATTTACATGTGGGTAGGACTAGTAGCCCCACACTCTGAAACTCTTTTTTTTTAAATGGACCCTCAAGGAAAATGTTACTAAAAGGACGGGCCATCCGCAATTTCACTGCTCTAAGCAAAACGATTTGCGTTTTTGCAAGTAACATTTTACTCCTTGCGCATATGCATAGTTATACACACTTGTAATCCATGTATGTAACTTTTTTTAAAAAAGGACATTCTTTGTGTTTTTAATTTATCTTCCAGTAATCAGTTTCAGTCTTTTGTCAGTGTTATGCTCTAACTGTTTTAATGATTTTTCCCCGAAAGCTTTTTGAAACTGAAACGGTTACCGTCGTTCGTTGCCATGCCTGCACTGTGGTGATGAATGCTCGAACGCGTCATTGTGTGTGTGAGAGTGTGTGTGTGTGTGTGTGTGTCTGGGGGGGGGTTAGTTTGAGTGTTTTATCCTTAAGCTACATTTCCAGGGATAGGATCATTGAATCAACTTATCCAACCTTCTGAATGCTTTTAATATTTCCATATATATTTATGATTCCATTTTCCGTATTTGTGATCCCAGAGCAGCGTTCGAGTAACCTGTTTTTAGCTTAACCTCATCAGCAGATTTCCATAATATCCAGTAGTTTAATTGCAACAAAGGCATTATATTTTAAGGGTAATAATGTAGTAGTCGACTTGGTCATTTTCTTTGCATGTTAGTAATTTAGAATTGAGTGGACAGGTTCACTCCTTTTTGCCTTCTGTCCCTAGGGCCTTAAGGAAGTCCCCACTTTGGACCATTTAATACAAAAGAAAGCAGAAAACCTCTTCCTGTAAAAAAATTGGAGTTCTGTTACACATTGCTTGCGGAAATGTAAGGGTGTCTTCTAATAGCACTCTTTAAAGTAGAATATTCATGTTATGGCTTGTATGGGCATTTAGAAATTCCAGATAAAAACCTCAGGATTAATATTTTTCTAACTTTACCTCGTTGGCAAAGGTCCTTCCAGGCAAATTATTACAAAGGAAGCAGAGCTGCCAGGTGGAGTTTTCCGCAAGGAAGGCATTATGTAATATTCATTTCATTGGTTTTGATTCCCCCTCCACCACCACTAATTCTTTTCTTTCACATTTCATGAAATAACAGAAAAAGCGTTAGTTTCTTCGTTTGTGCTGCTGTTCTGCACAGCACCAGTCACTCTCATGCCCGTGATGACCTCGTGTTCTGTAATTCAGGTTATCGGCCCAGGACCCTTGGGAGAAAAAGGCGAGCGGGGGTACCCAGGGCCTCCGGGATTGAGAGGAGAGCCAGGCCCCAAAGGTCAGTTCCTTTCCTTTATCTCTAGCCCTCCCTCTCTTTCCTCCTCTCCTCCCCTACCCCCCATCTTTCTTTCATCCTTTCTTTCCCTTTCTTCCATTTTTGACCTGTACTCATTTCCATCTTGAAAACATCTGCGTGCTTTGCAGGACCATGCACGTGGTGACCGAGTCTCATTCGGGCTTATGTTTCATTGTCACACTGTCTTTTCTGGGGCCCTTCTCCTGGCATCTGTGTAGCTTCAGGGACACAAGTTCAGTCTTCGTGTTCCCCTTGACAGTGGGTCCTCATGGGCACAGAAGTACAAACCATAAATCACAAGTGGACCAGTTTCACTCTGTCCAACTCTTTTTCTCTTTTTAGGTTACCCAGGACTGCAAGGCCAGCCAGGCCCCCCAGGTGAGCATCTTCAGCTGATTCTTAAAGGCTGTTGTAAACCTTCTCTGCGGGTTATGTTCTGAACATATTTATCATGTACATTAGATATTTCTGTAAAATAGCTAACAGTTCTGTTGTACATTTTTCTAGTTATGAAAATAAGAAGTGTTCATAGGAAAGTGTTTATTTTGTAAGGTACAGGCTAGCATGTAGTTAGAAGCATGTATTTAATGGGTGGGACTTTTTATGATCTTTCCTTAAAGCTAATGTGGGGAAAGCTTTTGACTGTTGGCGTTTATATGGTAAGAAGCCTGCCAATTGAATCTGATTTTACTTGTCTAAGCAGTTCCCCTTTTAGTGATGGTCACTAGTCACTTTACCTCCACAGTTAAGAAAATTAGTTTGTGCCGTTGACATTAAACTTGTACTGTGATTATTTAGATGAGCTCTTGTTCTGGTTCAGGCATCTCGTTACCTGGGCAACCCGGTGCTCCTGGCTACCCTGGTGAACGAGGAGAGAAAGGTGACCAAGGCTATCCAGGGACGTCTTTGCCAGGACCAAGTGGAAGAGATGGACTCCAGGGCCCTCCTGGACCCCCTGGACCTCCTGGGCAGCCGGGCCACACAAGTAAGTCCCCTCTGGGGCCGTTTCATGTGGTGCCCCATCGAGGACAGGGTGCCAAGGCAGGGCTGGCCCAGGTCTTTGAGGATGCTCCAGAGTTCACATGCAGCACAGAAGGCTGGGGTGTCCAGTGACTGATGAGTTATTTACATGGCAAAATTAGCCATGCTACAGAAAGGAGTAGTAAAAATAAAATCACAAAACTGGTTTAAAGGAATAAGAAATATGTTAACCAGCTCTGAGTCTCCTGGCATCTAAAGGTGAAAAGTAAACCAGTTGAGTTGTACAGTTCTTACTGAACCAAGAACACATGCTAGCTTATCTAGAGTCACAGGCTGATACTAAGACACATACACGCTCACACGAAGAAGGGTTGTGTGGGTGCGGACTTCACGGTCTACGTGGTAACATTATGGAGGGCTTCACATTTTAAAGGTACTTTGCATGGATTTTTCTTATGACAGCCCTTCATCAAAGCTAAGCCCAGAACATTAAACTCTTTTTTTAAAATCCTCACCTGAGGCTGTTTTTATTGATTTTAGAGAGAGAGAAAGGGGGAGAGAGAAAGAGAAAGAAACGTGGATGTGAGAGAGAAACATCGATTGGTTGCCTTCCATACATGCCCCGACTGGCATAGAACCATGACCTAGGTATGTGCCCTTACTGGGAATCAAACCCACAACCTTTTGGTATGTGGGACAATGCTCCAACCAACTGAGCCACTGGGGTAGGGCTGTCATAGGGTTGTAATTTTAAATAGTGATCGGCAAAGGACATGAAGGTGGTGAGGGAACCATGGAGAAATCAAGGACTTTTTTTTTAATATTTGCAATTATGCCAATACTGAAATATGAACAAATTTCATATAAAGATATGAATTTTCCACTACTGTTAGTTGAGTAGAATGTGCTGGCTGAACACATTGTAGTATCTACCATCCCAATTTTCCAGGTTTGCCTTTTTGTAAGTTAAATGATTCATCATCATAGAACATTAATAGATAATTTATAACTGAGATTTTCAGATTTGAAGTATATGTTAAAGAGGCCACATCTTAAAACTAATTGCCACCTTGGGACCTGTCAGTCCCTCATTAACCATGCAATGCAAAGATTTCTACTCCCTGATCCTGCCCCATGTTCTCGTCCCATGTGGTGGCAGCCTGTAACCGCAGAGGCCCTCAGGGAGCAGCCAGTGTAAATCTCAAATTCCAACTTGCATTTTAGAGCTTATCAGAAATAAACATTAAATTCTTGCTTTAGACTTAAAATTGTTTTAAATTGTTTTTTCTGAGGGTAGAAAGTTGCTTTTTTACTAGGATGTGAAGGGATCCTGATTGAGGTGAAGCCAGAAGGAGATGTGTTCTGGAAAAGAAAAGTAATGGTTTTATGTCTGTCAATATTCATGAGGCCATGTTTCCAGAGTGAGGGAGATCACATGCCCTCGGCTTGCAGGCCTGGGGATGCCAGTTCTCAACAGTCAAGGAAGTTAGGGACTGCTCTTGGAAGCATATAAAATGGACTCCACTTTGTTCAAGACCAATGGGGTCAGTGAGCCAGGTGGGAAAGGAGCCAATGGAGCCAGTAGCCCTGTGACAGAATTATCGTCCCCTCAGGCCTCCTTATGCCTAAGTTTCTCCCCGAGGTCCCAGGAAAACAGAAGCAAGCAACCAGCAAACGAAGCCAGAACACTTTCTTCCTGGACTTCTATCGAACTTAGACATTTCAAACTACCTTTTTCCTCGGAGCTCTAAGCAAAGTCATAAAATAGGGAGGTTTGGGCCCATTTTTAGGTCCTCGTGATTGGGAGAGCCAAGCGGAAAGCCGGTGACTGCTGGCCTCTCTCCTTGTCCTGTCTCCATCCTGAAGAGAAGACAGTGCGGAGGGGAGAGGGGCCGAGGGGGACAGGAGCTGTAGCTCACGACATTTGGATGACAGCCATGACGGGAACACCCTCGCAGAGCTGTAGGTTAAGCTACTTTGTCATTTTCTTCAGAGAGATTGGAGAGGAAAATATAAATGATCACGGTGCGCCTCGGAACCCGCAGCAGATGGTGTTCGCCTTACTGCAGTTCATTCTCATGCTTTGCACATAAACGACACTCAGCATTGAACAGGGACAGTCGGGCAGTTCCCCACGGACAGCCTGCACCTCTGAAATAATGATGACTTTGCCGTGGATTTCCTTAGCAAGAGTACGAAATGAAGTGGTTCAAGTCTTTGCTTTGATTTCACAGATGTGTGACGATGGAGAAACCGCCTCACTTTTTTGACCCTCCGTTTCTTAACCTGTGAAATAAGGGTGATGGCGTGTACTTTGCAAGATGATGAAATAAAATACAGGACAGGGCTGATGAGATTTGCTTTAGAATCGTGAGATAGAAATTCCAGAAGTGATGGCTTGCAGTGGCGACTAGATGCTGTGTGTGCTGGTCATGTTTGTAAGCAAACTAAAGCTGGATTTCTAATACTGACCAAATAACCTAAAAGTTTGGTTTTATAATAGAGATTGAATTACGGGGGGGGGGGGGGGGGGGGTGGATTCCCAGCTTCAGTTAGGTAGGAATGATAACTGTAACTTTAAAAATCCATTTCAGATGGAATTGTGGAATGCCAGCCTGGACCGATAGGTGATCGAGGTCCTCCCGGAATTCCAGGGCAGCCAGGATTGTTGGGCGAAGTTGGAGAGAAAGGTAAGAGATTAATTAAAAAAAAAAGATTGTGTGTGGGTCTGTAATATATGTCTCTGTACTTATTGGCTTTGGGTGGACGTGGGTGTGTTCTCCCTTTATTTGGAACTACCCTCAAAGTCCATTCTAGGATGTGTCTCCCTACAACTCTGCTGGGACTGTCCTCTTGTTGGGATTTTGAGAGACAGCTCTCACCTGGGAGGCAATGGGAAGACATGGCCCTGGTGTCAGAGTTCCTGCCCTTTACCCTCTCCACGGCCAGCAGGTTAAACTCTCAGATTGACATCTTACTGCGATCTTTCAAAAGTTCAGAGTTTGAGAGTTCCCTTTTCAAAGAAGGCACATCTTTCTTTCAAGTGAAATCTCAAATGCACACATGGAATGCTCATCACCCTTGCAAGCCATGTGCACATAATCAGTATGAGAAAATCTGCTCTGCATCAGCTGACTCCACCCAGAGCTCTCAGTTTTATCTTTATTCTATCCAAGTTTTTACTCTACCACCAACACAGGACACATCATAATCCCTTCCCCATCTTGGAAACAGAGTGGATAATCACTGCACCAACAGTCCTGTCTTAGAGTGTAATAAACAGGGGATGTTCTGATATTTATACATCCCTGAGTGCCCAAGGGTAGAACAAATAGGAGGCTGCCCCCCAAATGTACTGCATTGTGTACCATTTCTGGCTTTAGATTGCTAAGAATTTTTGCTCTTCAAAAGTTGAAAACACAAATGCTTCATGGAAACAGTTTCAGCTAAATCTTAGAATTTTGTTAGCCACGAATCATGGGGGGGGGGGGCAGGGTTGCCACCAGTCAGAGGTCATCTGTCTTTCAGTGACTCTCTAGTTGCCAGGTATTTAGTACTGTCTAAGATGGGCTTCTACATTTTATGACAGAGCCAATGGTCAGAAGGTCCTTTGTGCTGAGATTTTACTTATCTAGTTCCTGAATCCTAAGAGAAGCCTTTTTCTCCCTGTGTCTTCATGCTCCTGCTAGGGAACCGTCAGCCTGCCCCATGGCAGTGTTGGTGCCGCTCCCCGCCTGCCCCTGGGCTCACGGCAGACACCCGCAGAACCCCAGGGCATCTAGAACTTAGCTGCGTTGTTAGCAGACTTGCACTACTGTGTCTGTCCCACCTTTGGGCTGCTGTTCTGCCCCGGGAAGAACACAGAACGAAGCAGTGGACCGTGCCCAGAGTTTAGGGACACGAGGCTGCCTGCATTGGTCCCCTTTCTGTTCCTGACCATGGGCCAGAGTGCGTAGCAGCGGTGCCTGCGGCTGGGAGCGCCCTTCAGGGCGACCGCACGAGGATGATGCCGACCAGCCTCAGTGATTTCCAAGCATGGATGTCTCCATGTGTGCTCTGATCCATGTTAAACCTGATTTGTGCCTAGAAACCAGGCATCTTATAGTTTAGGACATGGGTGTATCTAAAACCCCCTAAGGCCTTTTAGCTTAGTTTGAAAGTCAAAATATAAGGTGTTAAAACTTCCAAAGAAAAGGCATTTCCTTCCATTTCTGTACTGCGGTCTCTCTACTTTTCCGTCTCAGTGTCAGGTCTGGTATTTGTTCTTGCTTTCATGGCTTCTTATACCCAGTGGCCATCTGTCAGCTTGTTACATGGGTTTAAGTCCAGCGGCGATATGTATTTTGCTAACAAATATTTAAAAAAAAATGGGAAGTTTTAGAGAGAGAGACAAAATTATAGCAGTTAAAACTTTTCTGGCTGATAGGCAAAATTGAGTTCTGGATCACTTTGTAGTGATGCGTTGAAAGTGGTTACCTGTGAAGTGTGCCCAGTGACAGGGACACACAGCAGGTTAACAGAGGTGTCTAGCACAGGGGTTAGGTAATCGAGAAAACACATTTGAATACGTCACTATTAGGATAACAGCCTTCTTTGCCCTTTCCTATTCTGTCACTACATTGCAGAGACTTCTGTTCACATGTCACATAAAAGTACTCGTGTGTTTCCCTTTTTTTTAGGTCAAAAAGGAGAGGGTTGCCTTATCTGTGACACAGAAGGACTTCGTGGACCCCCTGGGCCACAGGGACCCCCAGGAGAAATAGGTAAGATTCTATACGTGAAAAGGAACAGGTCAGAATTTGCTTCAGTGGGTTGGAACCTTCACAGTGAAACTCATCTTACTCCATGAGAGACCTAATTTTCTGCATTCAAAACTAAAGTGTAATAATGACAATGTCATGTCCTGCTTCCAGGATTTTGTCCACTTTGTTGAAAATCATCAAGATGGCCTATAAATTCCCTGTCATTAAAATGTCCTAATAAAAGGATAGCAACATATGGTTCACTCAGCTCTGCAAATTTCATTATCTCAAAAGACGTTAACTGAACGTTTTTACTGGAAATGGCCCGGGGTGGGAGGACTCGTCGCCGTCCCCCTTCAGTGTTACTTGTATGCGTTTGGGGTCTCTTTCCCTTTCTGAGCCAGCCCATCTTGAACATTTTTGTTATTACTTTCTTGAGATTCTTCAAGCATCATCCATTTTGTATAAACACCTTTGTACTTTGAATCTTTTTTTTGAACTTTTGAATCTCAAAGAAATTGAAAAGCTCTTGAGTTATTAGAAAGTGTCTCATCAATAAGGTGCTGTAATTTTTTCTCTGTCTCTTATGAAAGGTTACCCGGGACAGCCAGGGGCCAAGGGCGATAAAGGTCTACCTGGCAGGGATGGCGTGGAAGGACTGCCTGTAAGTAAGCCTGTCGGAGTTCATATCCGTACTGGAAGTTGCCACCAAGCAAACTAACAAAGGTGTCTAATTTTGCATTTGCAATATAGCTTCTGCCTTATTTGGGAGCTTATGAAAGTATCTGTTTGTCCTGTCATCTAGAATTACTCCCTGTGTCCCTCCTCACTCATTCACCTGAGAATGAGCGGGGCCGTTGGAATCCAGAACCCGCATCTCAGCCACCTTCTCACCTGGTCATAATTCAGGGGCCGCTTACCTGTGTCCAGGCGCAGCGCAATGCTGGTGTGTCCGTTTCCCACAGGGTCTCTGGGAGTTCTTGAAACCAATGGTGCCCCAAGAGTCACCTCTTAGCAGCGACACTGTTGAGTTGAATTGTCCTTCTGCACAGTCATTGTTTATCATACCAGATAGTCTAAAAACATGCTCATGGATATTTAGCACCAATCGTTTCTAGGGAGAGAGAGAGGAAAACTGACCTGTTTCTTTCTAGGAATTTGAAATATTATTTTTATTCTTCTTCTAACAGATAAATATTTTGAAAATTCCTTTCACTCACCTCTGTTGTAAAGATGCTTTTTCATATCTGTAAATGAAATATCTTGATCATATGGACATGAAACCTTTCAGTTAATCAAAATGCCAGCTTTTCACTTTTCTGCTTTGTTTTAAAAGGACCAATTGAATAGAATAGTAATAATCTTAAATATTGAAGGACATTTTATTTCATATAAGCAGCTTTATATCTAAAGCCCGTAAACCTTAGGACATTGTCCTCGTATTTTCTTGGTTCCTATAAGTTCTTTGAGCGTTAACCAGTTTCTACAATTACTTTTATTCTTGTTTCCCTTTTTTTTTTTTCTTTTGTCATAAATTGAACCGCAAATCTTTAGCATTATTGGTTTTTGTTGTAGCTCTTTAATATTCGTATTTTTAAAAAATATTACTGAATGCTTCTGTAAAGGCGGGTCAGGGATACAACGAGTTGAAATGGGACTGAAACAGCTGGAATTCTGCAGTAGTTTTCTCCTTTTGAAGTTAGGTCTTGAGATCCTGCTTTCCAGAGCTTTCCTGGGCCTGGGGAGATAAGTTAGAAGTTGCAGTTGTTTAAAATATTTCTAAATGCATGAGAAGTTCCCATAGCTGGGAAGCCTGGACTGGGGTGGCGATCAAAGGCGGAAGAACTTTGAAGCAGGCAGTAAAGGATGCTTTTAACCTCTGGACATGGTCTTTATCTACTTGGCTTTTCTGGGATCCTTCCTGCCTCCACTGTGCGTGAAACGCAGCCCAGACACCCGTTTCTCCGGCCTCACATCTAATAAAAATGGGTAATGGGGAAGCAGAGGAGGGAGAAGGATGGTTGCGTAGAAGCCATGATAAAGAAGAAAATAAAACATTCCACAAACATTTTAATCCCCATGCCTTCCCTGCTAAATGGTGCTTTGAATATTTTCCCTGCCGAGTTGGGACAGGAAAATGATTGGAATATGTGGCAGGCGCTCAATAAGTGGTAGCCATTCCTTAAATTTAAAGATTGTATGCATTTTGGGATGTTGTTTGTCTTCAGTGTCTTCCTTTGAGAAGTATAGATTACACATACACACATATGTGTGATTCACGTATATCCAAGAACCAGTTGAAAGGGAGTTTATAAAAATGAATTCAAATTAAATGAATTGTGAAGAGTTTTAAATTCTGCCAAGTCAGCAGGGAGGCTGAAGAGCTTTCTCTCAGGCCTAAGAGAACAAGTAAGGGAGACAGTTATTTGCAACCTTGGCTGTTTGCCTTGTGAACCCCAGCTCTCAGAGTGGCTGGAGGAGAAACCGACTATGGGTGTGGGCATTCCTTGCAGATTTAACTTTCCAGGAACTGAAAAATGTCCTGCGTTTGTCTCTTGGGAAAGTTGCTCAGAGTAATTTTAGAGCTGGCCCAGTGCTCGCTTCCCAGAGTGTTCTGTCTCCCTGGTGCCCTGGAATCCTTCTCTCTTCCAGAATTTGGAGCGTAAGCGTGAAAGGAGACCTGTACAATTTCAGCAATGACCACACTTAGAGAAAACATGGTCCTTCCTAGCCTTTGTTGACTCTTAACCACCAACTGCACCTAGAAGCCATTTCTCCAGTGCCTGAGCCCCGGATGTTACACATTCAAGGGCTATAATATTCTTGTGAATGTTTAACAGTTGTAAGGGACAGGAAAGTTACCTAAGAACTATTATATGATCTAGGTACCCAGTGCCACACCATTATTCCCCCTGTTGCATTCCAGTCTCTGTTCAGAATACATAATAATGTTTTTTGTTTTTTTTTTAAAAAAATATATATATCTTTATTGATTTCAGAGAAAAGAAGGGAAAGGGAGATAGAGACAGAAACATCAATGATGAGAAATTCATTGATTGGCTGCCTCCTGCATAACCCCTGCTGAGTACTGAGCCTGAAACTCAGGCATAGGCCCCGACTGGGAATCGAAACCACCATCTCCAGGATCATAAGTCAATGCTCAACCACTGAGCCATGCCGGCTGGGCATAAGAATGTTTTTTAAGTGTTTTTATGAGAAGTTAGGTCAGATCAGGGCTTAGTCACAGAGCTATTGGATGGCTCCTAGAAAAATGAATGAGGAGACCTAAACACATTGCCAGTTTTTAAGGAGGTAGCTTTTTGATTTTCTTGTTGACCTTGTAACCAGCATGAGTGGTGTCATAAAGTTTTGTTCTTGTAGGGCCCTCAAGGTTCACCAGGGCTGATGGGCCAGCCAGGAGCCAAGGGAGAGCCTGGTGAGATTTACTTCGACATGCGACTCAAAGGTGACAAAGGAGACCCAGGTTTTCCAGGACAACCTGGTATGCCAGGCAGAGCAGGCTCTCCCGGAAGAGATGGCCATCCAGGTCTGCCCGGCCCCAAAGGCTCCCCGGTATGTTTATTTCCAGACTTTGAACATGCACTTTACAGATGGGCATGCAAAGAATAAAGAAATGAATAATTTGTATCATATCTACCTATTTTCACTTAAATGGTCATTGTCATAAATGAACTTATTTTCTGGTTCATGGGAAAACTTAAGTCTATAAACCTATGCTGATGGTGTTGCCAGTGTTGACTTGGTAATTGGATGATAACAGATCAGTGTCTTCTGATGTATTGGAGGCGACTGAAAAGACATTCCTATGTTGGAAGGGTGGTGAAATTTCAAGTTAATGGCATTCATGCACATCCTTTAAAAGAAGATTCCAGATATAAATACCTCACTCTTTGAAGTGTCTCCTTCTGTAGGATAAGGGAGGGAGGAGGATGGCTCAGCTTAGAGAAAAGACTGCTGGTTTCATTTATTAACCACAAATTGACCTTTGTAGAAGGGTTACAGTAAATAAATAGCATAAGCCAGTTAAACCTTGGTACTTATTTACTACAGAGTGTGGAAAATGTGACACGGGCAGGAGTGTTGGTATGTCTGCTGATAACGTTTCTTTTTCTCTTTTCACATCAGGGTTTAGTAGGATTAAAAGGAGACCGTGGCCCCCCTGGAGGAGCTGGATTTCCCGGCAGTCGTGGTGACATCGGCCCTCCTGGGCCTCCAGGGTATGGCCCAAGTGGCCCCATTGGTGACAAAGGACAAGCAGGCTTTCCAGGAAACCCTGGACCCCCAGGCCAGCCAGGTGAGGCCTGAGGACCTCAGGTGCAGCTCAAAGATGCACAAGGTCTTAGGCTCAGTGATGTGGGTACATGGGTTTGGTTTTAGTTCTTTCAGGGGTGACCTGGGCAAGTTCTTCTTTGGCCTTTATGTACCTTTGTTTGTTTACATATAAGATGAGGCATGTAGTATGTAGGATTTGGCTGAAAATAATTAGAATATATATAGATGATTTTCCTTATAATAAATATATAGCCTATACCAGCTAAAGTCAACCTTTTATGTGGAAGTGATTCCAACATAAGCCCATTTCCCCCCCCATCTATTTCCTGGGTTTCCCCCATATACAGTCCATTTTGGCGTCTGGATATCCCACGCAGTACCCTGCCTGTTGACTAATTCTACAGCAGTGTCAATGTCACTGTTGATTTCAGTCATTTGCTGACTATTTTTTTCCGTGATTGTGTGTGCCAAGCCCTGTGCTGTGTGGTGATCAGAGAGTGATAAGCGAGACAGACCCAGCCCTGCCCTCCCGGAGCTCACTGTCCAGGGCGTGGCTGAGAACGTGGAGAAAGGATTATGTGAGGGTTTCCCACAAGCATTCTCCATTACAGCCTCATTGTCAGGGACAAAAGTGCACACGGGGGAGCCCCAGGCCTTGCACACAGTAGGCTCGCAATAAGGTATTAGTTGAATATCATTCAGGGTGGAAATGAAACACTCATCTTTCCCCAGAGAACCCTCGAATGAGAAGAGTAGAGGCCAGGAGTGGTGTGGGTATAGGAGAAAAGAGGAAGCGCATTTTCCTAAGACATGTTTTAAAAGCTGTAAAAATTGAATGGAAGGACTTTGGGTGATTAAAATTGTGTGACTAATAAACATCGAAAAACATAATAACTAAGTAGCTGGATAATCAATATATCATACAAGAGCTCCGTAAGGGCAATTGCATTACTGCTCTCTTGCTCACAGATTTACTGATTCTGTCATTGGTCATGTATGTAGCCCAAGTTTTATCAATTCCTGTGCCCTTTGGGAACTATTATTTCCTTATTAAGACATAGTATAAAGCTCATAAACACTCTGGCACAAGAAATACTAGCTAGTCTTTGATGGAAGTCCAAGTTTAGCATCCTAATGGATCTGTCATTATTCTCATTCTCATTGTTTGTGAGAACGCTGGTAACTTAGCAACAACTTATGACTCCACTGATAATTCTCTGTTTAGCGAGAAATGTCTTTTTTGTGACTCCTTTGGGGGCAGGGCAATACTGAGTTTGACTTAGAAAGACCCCCGCAGTCTTAGAAAAGAGACCTCTGATCACTTCCCTTCAGCTCCTGATTCCAAAATCAACATATTAAGTGTTCTTTGTACTTGTGGGATCTGAAAACTTACAGAGCTATAAAAAGGAATCAGACCTTCTGCTTGGCCAGAAACTGCCGTCAGAAAAACCAACTGGGGCACATACGGATACATCTGGCAGGATGGGGAGGAAGGTTCCTGAAGGAGGCATTGTTGACAGTGCTGTTGATTTCTGTCCACATTCTGTAGAGTTTCTTAGCCACCCAGACCTAGTCAGCTTTTGGATTAGAAACCCGACCTTCTTTGATCTGCCAGAACTCTGTTTACTCTGGTGATCATAAAAGTCTCATTCTCAGGGGGTAGAACTGATAGCAAATGTGTGTTGGGAACAGTCAGTAGGCATTTCCCACACTCTGTAGCTCAAGAATGTGTTGGCTGTTACTGGGTGGCCTACGTATCTTGAATTCTCATAAGGTATGTGAAGAGTCAGTGCACACATTCCTGGGGATGATCCCTTTGGTCCTTTCTTAACAGCTAAATCCTGACACAAAGCGGATCTCCTAGGTGCAAATGTCCTGGGTGCCAGGCTGACACCTCCTAGCTTGTGCTGATTGAGACAGCGCACAGCTGTCCAGCCTCACTCTTACCAGTAATGCACAATCACGCATTTAGCACGCCGTGAAGGTAATTTACCACCAGATGGACATAACTTAGGTTGGTCTCAAAGCAGCTCAGAATTAGTGCTGGCTGGAAAATTGAGAGACAGACTAATTAAGAAATGACCCAGACAGAGCCACCTTTTGTCATGGTAGACTTTTCAGTTCTCCATGACTCTTACTTTGGACCATTATGGAATTCTGTCAAACAAGTCTAGGTCACTTTGGACATGCATGAGTTTTGGGGAAAGAAGGAACACTCTGTGAAAGTTTCTAGAAAAGCAGAGGGAGGAAACGGAGGTGTGCAGATGGAGGTGTCTCTCCAGGTACACAGAGCACGCTCAGAGGACTTGATGCCGCGGCTCACACGATGTCCTTGCTCTTTTTTCCCAGGTCTCAGGGGTGAAGCAGGAAGAGTTGTGCCTTTACCTGGTCCCCCTGGAGCAGATGGACTTCCGGGTTCCCCAGGTTTCCAAGGGCCCCAAGGTACATTTCGAGTTCTTCTTCACCTGGAGATAGAATTGGAACCTTCTCAGGTTTTTCTCACACTGACTATTGGTCTTGCCCACAACAGGTGACCGAGGTTTCCCTGGAACCCCGGGAAGGCCTGGCCTCCCAGGAGAGAAGGGCGCAGTGGGCCAGCCGGGGATTGGATTTCCAGGGCCTCCAGGCCCCAAAGGTAAGCCTGTAGGGGGCACCCAACCATGAGTGGGACCGTCGCTCTGCCCATGGCCCATGTGGGCCCCACTGGTGTCGTTCGTCCCCTGGCTGGGCAGCACCAAGGGCTGTGCTCTCTCCATTCAACTTTACTTGAATTAACGAGAATAGGTGGCAATGGACGTGAAGACATTATGAGAGTAGTTGGGAAGTTTTGCCAATGGGCTGCACAGTATGGAAGGTGGTGATTTCAGTAGCCAAGGCCATAGGTTTATGGTGCCCACCAGCAGAGTGGTTTGGTTGGCAAAGAGTTGGAACATTAGGGGACTGGAAGCTGCCCAGGAAGCTGGCAGATGCTACATTTGTTTAAACCCACCCGGAGGCAGTTCTCTGTCATTAGTGAGGGGAATATACAGCCGGCTGGACATACACCAGCCTGGACGTGGAAGTCAGAGGAAAGGTCGAGGGGAAGGTGTGGGGCATTAGGAGGGGGCTTCATTCTTGGGGGCAAGGCCCCTACACTGTGGGCCAATATCTCCACAGAATGCTGATATTAGAATCAGCACTTCTTTCTGAAAATAGTGGGAAGTAAAGAGGACAATTTCACCCTTTTTTGTTGCTTTCGTATTTGGCTAGTCCTTCAGATAGACCCATATAGACTTGCCATTATGAACATGGCCCAGGACTGTGAAGGTGCTATGAGCGATAGGGGACATGTCTTTCTCATTTGGGTGAACATCCTGACTCCAGTTTTACCAGCTATTTGGCCAAAACTGAGTTTGAAGACTTCTCCGGTCTCCTGTCTTCTTGTCTAGAGACATGCATCACTCCCACTGTCATGGTTACAGTTTTGACGCTTGGAGGACAGGAGACAGCAGCCTGTTTCCTCCAGGAGCCACATAATAACCACCCATGCACGTGGCTACTTCTGTGAGCTGTAAAGGACAGAAGGCTTTTGGTGACCCTCCAGGGTCATGGGGGACAATGCATAGGCCTTCTGCATGTTCATGAACCCCACTGTACTCCATATGAGAGCCATACCATTGCCATCATGACAGGTAGAGTTTATCTGATAAAGGTCTCCTTAATTAGAGGCCCTTTGCCCACATCTCATGAAGCTGCTTGTTGCTGGTGGGTGGTTAGGTCCGCTCTCTGTCCAGGCCCCTTGGCACAATAGCCACAGCAGGTATGACTCTGGTTTGTGCTTCTGCAAACTTACAAATGACTGCATGTCATGGTCCCCCACATCCCACAGGAGGGGTGTAAACCAGTGTCTCTTAGCCTTCGCTGCACATGAGAGCTGTTAGAAAGCCCGTCAGAACCTTCGGGTTGGGACCCAGTCTCTGAATGTCTCCACGTGCCTCCAGTGTTCTAAAGCGGTGCTTCTCAAACTTGAACGTGTCCACAAATCATGAGGGGTCTTGTGAAAATGTGGATCGGCTTCCATAGATCTGGGCCAGATTGCTAACAGGGTGACAACGATATTCCTGACGCATGGCCACACTTGGAGTAGTAAGAGTCTAACGTGCCATTCTTGGTCTGCAAACACCAAAGTGTTTACTTTATTTTGGGGGAATAAGACAAGAGAGAAAATTTCAAAGTGAGCAGAAGAAAAGGAAGGGATGGGGATTGGTGTGAGATAAAGAGGAGGGGCTGCAGGCACTGAGAGTGGCTCATACACCTGAGCTGCCCCAGATGGCACTGGTGGCACCACCATGACAAAGATGGTCTCATCTTCCTCTTAGAACCACCTGGATAGGGCTTCCTTTTCATAGGCCACCTCAAATCAGTTCAGTTACATTTGAGCAAGTGTAAAATAAGCGAAGAAAGTGGGCAATGGCATTATTACATTAATTATTATTTTGTTTCTTCAAAATAGGTGTTGATGGCTTACCTGGAGATGTGGGACAACCTGGGAATCCAGGTCGCCCAGGACTTAATGGCTTACCTGGCAACCCAGGTCCACCTGGCCAAAAGGTGGGTACTGAGTGTTTTCTGGATTGCCGTGTCCTGCATCCTTGTGATTAATTGGACACATAAAATGTGTGTTAGTAATCTCACAGGCTATGTGGGACCAGCATGTTTAGTTTTTTAATGAAATAGCATAGAATAGAAAATACCAAAATACCAGCACATGGTAGTAAATGTTTTGGGGAGAATCATTTGTTTCAGCTTCATGAGTATGTTCTTGCTTGTGTGTATACTGGATCTCAGCGTACAATGTCTGCCTTATTGTAAGTGGCAGAAGAAAGCTGTTTGAAAGCCACTGTCCTACAAGATGTACTAGCCCCCCAGAGGAGTCTGGCATAGGTTTTCTCAGCCTCCGTATTAATGACTTGCTGGCCTAGTGATTCTTTGTGGTGGGGGCTGTCCCAAACATTTGGGATCTTTAGCAGCCTCCTCTGTGGCCTCTAACCACAGATACCAAAGGAGCAAGCCATCTCCACCCCAGCTGTGAAAATCAAAAATATCTCCAGACATTACCAAATGTCATCCGGGGGTGCAAAATGGCCCTGGTTAGGAACCCCTGGGCTAGTGTGGCTTCAAGACTCTCCTTGCCCTCAAACATCCCTCTGCCCACTTGCTGATAGTTGAAATTCTGCTCAGTAAGTTTAGTTGACTGTTGGTCAGATCCTTTACTGTTCTGATTATAAGGAAGGGAAGTGAAATTCCCAGAAGGCATTGGTCCTAAGCTGGAGAAAGGGCCAAGGGGAATCCCTTGCCAGTGTAGACCTAGGCTGGCCTGTTTCCTTTCTGTTGGGAGGGCAGGTGAAGCTATGGGTATCTGGCAGGTGTGCATGGAGGAACATGTGCCTCAGTAATCCCTGGGAAGCTCCTTCCTGAGAAACTCCTACCTTCATGGTGTCCCTGCTCTGTGTGGCTAAGACAGGACAGAGGCCTTCAGATATCTGTTTTTATAGTACACTCTTAACCTGCACTTGGTTTGAAAAATTAGTCAGCAGTGGTGGCAGGTGGATCACCTTAACCATGTGGGGCTCATGAGACAGTAAACACCAAAGGGACTTGGAATTAAGGATTTGGTTCATGATGTAAAATATTATGCTTTTTCAAAAATCTCTTGAATTGAGTTCCTGCCGTTTTGCAAATTTCCTGCTGGGATATGTAAAGAAGTCACCAGTGCCCCATCCTGTCCAAAGAGACCTTATCTGGAAGTTGTCACCAACAGTGGACACTAGAAGGGCACCGTGATGGATGTAATGTCCACCTACTGCTTCAAACAGCCTGTTTCAGTGCCTGTATTGGGGCTGTTTTGAAAGCACTCTCAGGCCCTCAGTCTACTTCCTTTATTTTTAATCATTGGCATTTGTCAAAGCCCTTTGACTTATGAAATAGTTTTAAGTGTTTACTTTGATGTGAAAGCCTTCCTTAAAGCAAAATCTACGTAAATAGTGACCTGTTCCAGTCCTGGAAGTTTTCCACCTCTTAAGAAAATATCTAACAGCCGGTCACCAATCACATTTGGCATTTTGTCCAATATTTAGAGTCTGTTCTTCACAGACACAAGGCAGCAGCCAAGAGGCCAGGAGACCCGGTGGGAATCCTACCTTTGTGACTTTGGGCAAGTCATTCAACCATGGGGAACCTTGACTGTCCTCCTTTGTAAAATGAAAATGATAAAAATTGCCTACCTTTTCGGCTTGTAGTGAGATTGTAAGGAAATAGTAGATGTGAGGAAGCTTTTCAGACTGAAGCAGATTGGACAGATGTTATTAAATGCGGCACAGTATCAGTTAACTGTCTGCACTTCTGCTCTTGGCTTGATGAAATCATGGGCTTTGCCCATCAACTTCTTCTCTATGCTTTGGGGATTTCCAGGGAGACCCTGGAATTGGTCTGCCAGGACTCAAAGGATTGCCAGGTCTTCCAGGCATTCCTGGCACACCCGGGGAGAAGGGAAACATCGGGGGACCAGGCATTCCTGGAGAGCACGGAGCGATCGGGTCCCCCGGCCTTCAGGGAATCCGAGGTAACTTCTTACAAATAAATCTAAACTGTGGCAAAGACTGAGTCTGTTTATTTTGTGTCCCCAGTGTACCTATTAGGTTCTCAGTAAGTATTTGGTGAATGAATGATGAAAATCCTAGAAGGCCCAGAACATATGGTTTTCCTTTGCTGGGCTTATTGTTCAAGAAGGTAGCGTAGGCTGTGAAACACGCTGTGGTCCCACACAGTTTACTCATAATTTCTTACCCATCCAGGTGACCCGGGACCTCCTGGATTGCAAGGTCCCAAGGGAGCTCCGGGAGTTCCTGGAGTAGGTCCCCCTGGAGTGATGGGCCCCCCCGGAAGACAGGGACCACCAGGGTCATCAGGTGACGTAACATTCTTCCGGAATTATTTCTTCTCTAAATCATATTCATAACAGGATAGGAGCTGATGCTGGGGTCTCCACGAAGAGGGAATTAGCAGGATCTGTGAATAAAAAGGGAAAAAGTAACTTATTTTGTGGAAATAAGTTTGGTGTTTGCTTCAGTGTAGTCGCAGGTGTCTTTCTTTTCCTCCCACTGGGCTTGGTTTACATGCCCAAGAGACCTCCCCTTTATTGTGTAGTCAGTAACTTTCAAATTCAAAATAATTGGTGTGTATATCTTATCTTTCCATAGAAGGGTAAATGCGTTGTGAATAACTTAAACTGAGTCCACATCTACAAGCTTCTGTTGCCTTTAATAATTCTAGAACTAAGACAGTAATGGTGGAATATGATAAGATAATCAGGGAAAAGCTGTTGAAAAGAAGCTAGTTTTAGGTCTAAATACTGCGGAGACTGGGTGGTGCTTCAAGTGGTAATGACTGACTACCAATCGCAGAAAGGAGGGACTTTGTCCTGGGACATTGCTTATCCATTGACTGCCTCAGTGGCCCCAAACACCATTACCTGGGAAGGTGACAACTATCCAAACCCCCAAGGTGATCAAGTTCACATACTTTCTGCAGAAAGTAACAAACCCAGCAAAGTGCTTTGCAGAGGGTGCTTGCTTTAAGTTCTGCTAACGGTTATTTGCTCTCCACCCACCTTCAGGCCCTCCTGGAGTGAAAGGAGAGAAGGGCTTCCCCGGATTCCCAGGCCTGGACATGCCCGGCCCCAAAGGAGACAAAGGCGGTCAAGGGCTCCCCGGCCTAACAGGACAGTCGGGGCTTCCTGGGCTTCCTGGACAGCAGGGGACACCAGGACTTCCTGGGTTTCAAGGTAAATGATTTGTGGGCTCCTGCCCCAAATTGATGCTGAGGTGACACATTACCTCGTCTTGTTAATGACCCATAGCATCTGTCATCAGTGTTCATGGTCTTTCCATCTGGCCACAGGTCCCAAGGGAGAGATGGGCGTCATGGGGACCCCGGGGCAGCCTGGCTCTCCAGGACCAGTGGGCATGCCAGGATTGCCAGGTGCAAAAGGTAAGGATCCAATAACTTCAGAAAAGCCTGTCTTATGTCTATGTCTCAATGCCTCTTGGGAAATTCTCAAATGGTTGTACATCACATTTCATTTCAAGAGGCAAAGGAAAGAATGTTAAGAAGATCGAGCAAGGATCTGGAAGATTCCTCTTTCAGGAGGAGTTCATGGTGCAGTGTATGTGCAGTTAAAGGCTGTGCTCTGCCAACAAATCACAGAGGAGACAAGTTTCAGGTTTTCCTTATTGGCACAGTTGTGATTCTTATTTTTTTGAGAAATGGTGGAATCTTCAGTTGTGTGAGGTCACAGGAACTGAATCTTTAGACTCAAATGAACAAACTGAGCACATTTATAAGTCTTAATTTTTATTTCTTATCTTGTTACTTGAACTTGGTCCAAAGTATTTTTTTTTTTTAAAGAAATTTACTTTGAATGTGAGACATGAAAATGGTGATTTATTTAGTAGAAAAGGAATATTCCTATTCTGTTATTTCGTATAGAATTGAAGGGCACCATGAACAGGAGTGGTAAAGATATTTAAGAAGGAGAGAAAATCTAAATTATTTAAACTAATAAACACATATATATTAGAATTGTTAGCAAATAATGAATTCTAAGAAATGGACTTATTGTTCATTGATCGGGGATCAGATTCTTTTAGATAACTCAGACATTTACCATTTAATGCCATTTTCAGACAGTCTATTAGTTCTTTACACTTTCTTTATCAGTGGTTTCTACTAGCCAGAAAGCATGCCACACTTTGTCACTGCCTCGGAGACACTTGACCACATCTCACTGGGTGCCTTCTCTTTCCTCTACAGGTGATCATGGCTTTCCAGGCTCCTCAGGACCCAGGGGAGACCCTGGCTTAAAGGGTGAAAAAGGATCTATTGGTCTCCCTGGCAAGCCTGGGACCATGGACAAACTTGACATGGGCACCATGAAGGGTCAGAAAGGAGAGCAAGGAGACAAAGGTAACCTGGAAGGAGGTTTTTAACAGTGGAGATAGAACAACTTGCCTAACCAGTCGTTTGGTTCTCCATACATAATATCAAAGCAACCTGTGCTTCTGCAGCACTGCCCTATTTTAAGTAGTCATGGGTCATCATTATTTTTTGCGTATGTGTTTTGTAGGACAAATTGGACCAATTGGTGATAAAGGATCTCGAGGAGACCCTGGAACCCCAGGAGTGCCAGGAAAGGACGGCCAAGCAGGGCATCCTGGGCAGCCAGGTACGAAATGGAGTTCAAATTTACCAGCATGGCAGGAGCTCATGCTGAGGAAATGTTAACTGGCATATTTTGTAGGCATTAACCTGTTTGGTTTTTCTCTTTATTATTCCAGGACCTAAAGGTGATCCAGGCATAAGCGGAACCCCAGGTGCTCCAGGACTTCCTGGACCAAAAGGATCGGTTGGTGGAATGGGCCTGCCAGGTACATTGGATTTAGAAAAGTAGTCTTTCTGGCACATGCACATGCATTGCTGTGGGGCAAGTCTGCAGAATGAAATCCACTGCTCTGAGCACGTAATCCAGGCAGATGTGTTTTTTACACACACATCTTCAGTTCTTTATGGTCTCTTGCCTAGGGGTGGGTGGTATTTGGCTGGCACTATGACCATTGCTAAAAAAACAAAAATCACAATTTAATAACAAAACATGGGCTGTACACCATCAACATTCGCTGATTTCCAAGTGATTATCCAGCTGGCTGTTATCTCCCCAGGAGATGTTTAGTTTGCATTCAGTTTTGTCAGCACAAGTAGCTCATGCCTCTAAAGCTCTTTGACATTAGCTCAGCAGAATGCTCTGGGCCTTTCTGCCCCAATCCTGAGCTGGCCTCAACACTTTGCTGTCAGCATTTGCTCCAGGAACAGCAGCCAGAGAGGAGCCATGTAAAAGAAGGCAAAGAGCTCAAGAGTCTGGATTGGTCTGGGTGGTAATGCAGACAGGGTGCTAAAGGGTAATGCAGACAGGGTTAGGTTGCTGGTTACACTTATTTATAAAGAGGTCTGGCTACCCACGTACATTATGAAACCAAGTACACATGGGCTTTTCATGGCCTGCCTCATGCCCCTCTGATTCGTCCAGATAATGAGAGTTGATTGTAGACTATAGAACATAAAAACCATTTCTTATATTGTTGTGAAAGTAAATATGCTAAGTGGTTAATATATTTCTTTTCTTTTTTTATGAAATGATTGTCTTTAAAAGGAGAAACCTTTTCTTGTGTGGCTTTAATGGGTTTGGGTGGCTGGCATCTGCCAGGATGACTTACAGATGAATAAATGAAGGGATATGTATTCTTTCACCTTACTCTCGGTTGGTTGTCAAGGTGCATTTTCATTTTTGTTATTAGCACCTGCTCGTCACACATGTAAGTTTCCTTTGTTTGTGTTTATAGGAACACCTGGCGAAAAAGGCGTGCCTGGAATCCCCGGCTCACAGGGGGTCCCTGGCTTACCTGGAGAGAAAGGAGCAAAAGGGGAGAAAGGGCAGGCCGGCCGACCTGGCATTGGGATTCCCGGACAGCCTGGGGAAAAGGTAACAGCAGCCTGCAAGGGAGCTGCCCCTCCCACCCACGTGGAAATCCTTCATTGGGAACTTTTAGGAAGTATCTGAGCACATTAAGTGAATCATAACATAGAACAATGTCCCTCAATTTGTTCTAAGTTGCTTTTCTTCTCTACTTCTATTCCTGACCCATCCCAAGGAAAAATCTGGAAACTTGTTGAGAGGCAAGGGCAGCAAGCTGTCACTGGAGAAAGCAAGAGAGAGGGAGGGTGAAGAGAAACATGAGACTTAGAGACAGACAATTGGCGCTTTTGCTCTGGGCTTCTAGTTTTTCCTGTTTTCAGATGTGGACTTTGATTCTTTGGTTAGAAAGCTGGAAATGAACCCCTGCAATGCAACATGTATTGCACCAAAATGTATAGGATTATCTAGAAAGTGTCTACAGACACATGTTCAGGGACAGATATAAAATTAATGGGTCCAGCATGGCTCAGCAGGTGAGCATCAACCTACGATCTAGGAGATCGCACTTCAATTCCCAGTCAGGACACATGCCTGGGCTGCGGGCTCTATTCCCAGTTGGGGCTGTGCAGGAGGCAGCCGATCAATGACTCTGTCATCATTGATGTTTCTCTCTCTCTCCCCCTCTCCCTTCTTCTCTTGGAAATCAATAAATGTATTTTTAAAAATAATAATAATAATAATAAAATAAAATTGATGGGTCTGATTTTTACTCACAGGGAGATCAAGGGGTAACAGGTTTTCCAGGAAGCCCTGGAGAGAAGGGAGAGAAAGGAAGCATCGGGCTTCCAGGCATGCCCGGGTCTCCCGGCCCCAAAGGATCACCAGGAAGTGTTGGCTATCCAGGTGGGTGAGCTGGAGCCTTCCCTGGAGCTGGGGTTCAGAGGTGACAATGAAAAACTCAAAGTCATGGGCATTCTGGTATTTTGTTTTTGATTTAGGGAGCCCTGGGTTGCCTGGAGAAAAAGGTGACAAAGGCCTCCCGGGATTGGATGGCATTCCTGGCATCAAAGGAGAACCAGGTAGAGACCACTTTTTCAAACACAGATTGGGGCTCATGGAAAAGAGGCCAAGGTGATGGCCAAGGAGATGGGACATCAAAGTTTCCAGGGAGTTACCCTCACAAATGGCAAGTTATGGGCACAGGATGTTGCTGAGTGACCTCTGGATGACCAGAGACAAGCCAGGCCCACCCCTTCACTTTTCAGATGAACAAACTGAGCCTTGGGGGCCTTACAGGGCCTTTTCAAGGTCTGGCCACCAGTTAGGAATTAAAACCAAAGTCTCCCAACTGGTTTTATAGTTGGTTCCAGTTGGTTCTAGGAGGAGTTATACATGGGTTGACAAGAGAGTTTGATGTACTTTCTCTCCACTCTCACCATTGGTTTGGGATCGGAGAGCAGTGGTGTTGCTAGCAGCATGGACGGATGTCAGGCGTAAACTCGGGGGCACCAGGCGTGCTTGGAATGTAGCATTTTTCACGCGCACCAAGGTACTGCGAGAGGTTCCATGCGTGACTGACATGACCTTTCTCTTTGAGGTCATCCTGGACAGCCCGGCTCGACTGGCCCAGCTGGCCAGAAAGGGGAGCCCGGCAACGACGGAATTCCAGGGTCGGCGGGAGAGAAGGGTGAACCAGGTATGTCCAGCTGCCGTTCTCTTTCAGAATGAAACTGTTCTCTGGAGTGAACATCTCCCAGAGACTTACAGATCATGCTAAGTGACCAGGGCTGGGTACAGAGTGGTCCCTGTGCCATTCATTCTTATAGCCATTAAAACACCAGGGTGGACAAGGGGAGCAGGCTTGGATAAGACAAGGAGAAAAGGGGTAGGGGATTGTTTATTTACTTACTTCACAAATACTTATGGAAACCTTTTCTTGAAACTGCTCGAGCTCTCTGTAGTGAGTGACAGAGACACACATGGAAAGTCCAGACCACCGCCTTCTCTGCCCGGGCATCTCCCTCTTTAGAGAAATGGTCCTGGGATATTTGCTGTTTCTTGAACCTGCTCTTGTCACTGATGGAGGATGCAACTTAGGCAAAAGTGCTAGCTGCAAGTTCGGAGGATGACAGTTGCGTACATGCCTGTACGTAGCAAGAGGTTACCCCCAGTGAGGGGATGGAAGGAGGAAAATATCACTGGGGAGGAGCATCCAGGGCCTTTATTGCTGTTAGTGCCAGCCTCTTTTTTTAAGTTCATTTTTTCATTCTATATACCTTGTGTTTATATTATGTACATTCATTTTTCTATAAAAAGAATTCTTAATGCTTCCACATCTCCTTCCCCCCATTTTAATCTTCCCTGAAACCCTTTACTCACATTTGTGGGCTCCCCAATGTCTGCTTCCCCAGATGTCTTTGGCTCTCCCCTCCCTCTCTTGAGAATAGCTGTTAGTTGGATGGTCATCTGAGAAAAGCCAATTTGCGAGTCTCCAGACGGTAGTAGGAAATAAGTACTCATTTGTACAGATTATTTCTGCTAAATGTCATAATGGTTCTGAGCTGAAAGGTACTTAGGAAAAAAAGTACTAAATTATATGTATCCAGTCAAGGGTATCTTAGGACAACTATAGGAATGTAATTTTACTTCGGTGGTGCAATTAACTTATTTCTGGGTTCTGAAAATGGTACAGGGTATTGGTACAAAGAGCTGGTACTGCTTTGTACTGTACCTGCGCATTGACTGTTTTAGGAAAGATGAACACTACTTCTCACGCTCATCTTACAGGTCTACCTGGAAGAGGATTCCCAGGGTTTCCAGGGCCCAAAGGAGAGAAAGGTAACATTTGCTCAGTGAGTTCTTTCTTTTCAACTCACCGATGATGCACACGGTGCCTGCAGAACAGGGCGAACAGTTTTAAGGAAGCAGTTGGACATGGATGAGAGACACTGGGTTTGGGACAATCTAATTGACATGTTTACTGGCCTGTGACAAACCACCACACGGTGTACTGTGTTTTGGATTCGTTGCTTTGTGAGACATAAGAGGGAGAGTCAGGAGGGGGTCTCCATGATCATTTTAGGCAATGACCCTCTCTCCTTCCCTTTTTATTTTTTCCTAATCACTTTGAAATAATCCTAGAAGTTTTGTATTTCATTGGTAAGTTCTGGGTAATATGTTTAAAACTAAACATACAGGGGTTTTCCCCCTAAAAGCTCTTACTTAAAAAAACTTTTAAAATAGTTTTATCACTATTGAGATACAATAACTGCACATATTTAAAGTGTGTGATTTAATGTCTTGATATATGTATACATCCATGAAAATATCACCACATTCAAGAGTTAACATACCCATCACCCCAAATGTTTCCTGTGCTGCTTTGTCATCCCCCCTCCTGTCTCTTCCTGCTCCCAACCCAACCAACCATTGATTTGCTTTTTGGCACTATAGATTAGCTTGCATTTTCTAGAATTTTACATAAATGGGATCCTACAGTATTTTACTTTTGGATCTGTCCTCCTTCACATAGAATAATTAGTTTCGGATTCATCTGTGTTGTTGCTTGTGTCAATAATTCATTTTTCTTCTTGCTGAGTGGTGTTCTTTGGTGCGGATATAACATATTTTGTTTATCCATTCGCCTATTTGTGAAGCCAGCCTTTAATTTTAGCAGCGCTATTGCTTGAAGGCTTATCTAAGCATATACTCAAATGCCTTTGATATAGAACACTTCCTTTAAAAAGTATAAAGAACTTTCGATAGCCAGGCTCTTGTATCCTAAGCTTACTCTTCTTTAGGTTGGCCATGGTAGGAGTGTTATTTAATGAAAAAGAGAGAAAAGGGCACCCAGCTCATTTTCCTCCTGGTGCCTCTGGAAGCCCCTCCCTCCTGTATACTGGGGCTTCTCTTCTTCCTTGCCTTTCTCATGATCTCAATCTGTTTTTATTGTTTAGGTTCAAAGGGTGATGTGGGTTTCCCAGGATTAGCTGGGAGCCCAGGAATTCCTGGATCCAAAGGGGAGAGAGGATTCACGGGTCCTCCGGGGCCACAAGGACAGCCGGGAATACCTGGAGTTCCGGGCCGCCCTGTGGAGGGGCCCAAAGGAGACCGGGGCCCCCAGGGACAACCTGGCCTGCCAGGTAAGGGTGTCTAACCAGGGGCAGAGCTGGGACTGAGACAGAAGGTACAAATATATGCAAGTGTGAAAGAGATTTAAATACACAAATTCTCAATTGAGTTTTTATTTACAAGTTTGCAGCGTTTATTTCAACTTGAAACTGCTTAAGACATTCGGCATTTTGTATTTTGTTCTACACTGGTCAGTGCATTTCTTGTGTCCTTTCTCTCAAGGAATTCAGTATATATGACAAGGAATTAGGGAGAGGAGAGAAAGGACATTGTGGAAAAGGACTGGAGCACAAATGCCACCTGTGCTGGTTGTTTTAAACCAGATGACATTCTGGCAAGCCCCCCATCATGGCCACAGTGACTACTGCAGCACAGCCACCCTTGAGCACAGCAACATAGGGCATTTGGAGATGGCAGTGTTAATATCAACATTTTCCGCCCATTGAGCAGATCAGATTCTTCCTTCCAGGGTGCCTCGATTTCTTCAGGGTGCACACAGCTTGATACAGTGTTGCTATATATAGTTGGGGACAGTTGAGTGACGATAGGTAACGGTGGTGTTGTATATACAGTTGGAGACAGTTGGGTGCCAGTGATGACAGCCATGGGCCAGTGACACTCATACATAAAATCACCCTCTCACCTCACGTGTATGACTTTTGTGTCTCCCCTTAGGGCCTCCGGGACCAATGGGGCCTCCAGGGCTCCCTGGGCTTGATGGGCTGAAGGGTGAAAGAGGAAGCCCGGGCTGGCCAGGGGCGCCTGGTGTTCCAGGACCCAAGGGAGACCCAGGGTTCCAAGGCATGCCTGTAAGTTCTCCGTTTGTAGGTCTTGATTTTGAAAAGGATCATAAAATAATGTGTGTGTGTGTATAAATATGTGTTACAATCCCAAATCCTCTTTGGACCAGTTCCTCCTCTCTTGCCAGTCATCAGCCATCTTTATTGGCACTACAGTAGGCAACTATTAAACATTTTTTACAGTAACCATTAAAGGGAAATGTTATACTACTCCAAAACAAGTCTCAGTAACATAGAAATATACTCTCCATTCCTAGTCTCTCTATATACTTATGTATAAATATATGTACACATATGTAAATACATATATATGTGTGTGTGTATATATATATACACATACACACACATATGTATACACACACACACACACGCTTACATATAGTTGACTCTTGAATGACACTGGTTTGAATGACACAGATCCACTTATATGTGGATTTTTTTTGACGAACAGTCAGCCCCCTGTGTCCCCAGGTTTTGCATCCACAGATTCAACCAACTATAGATTGAAAACAGTATTTTTAATGTGTAGTTGGAAATTCACAGATGTGGAGGGCTGACAGTATGCCCTGTTCCACTGTGCTGTTTTATGTAAGGAGCTTGAGCATCCTCACATTTTGGTATCTGCAGTGGGTCCTGGAACCAACTCCCCATGGATACTGAGGACAACTGTAGTTAAGTTTTGGGGGAGTCAAAAGTTATACATGAATTTTCTACTGTGCAGGGGTTGGCACTCCTAACCCCTGCATTGTCCAAGGGTCAACCGTATACATTTGTGCATGTTATTTTGGTTATAGCACCAAAATGAGATAAAGCAAAGAAACAACTATGTATAAGAAACAATACGATTTTTTAATATATTGAGAAAGGAACTAGAGAAAAGAACAACTGTATTGAGTTAGCTAGAATATTTTTAAAATACATGAATATTCCTGTATGATAAAGAAAAATAATCTTCCTTTAGTATATTTTATCTTCTTTCCATATTTCAAATCACATTTTCAAATCTTTCCATATTTCAAATCAGATAAGATACGAAAGTAATTCTAAAGAAAAATCACTGCGCTTGAGGGTTTAGAGGAAAGTTTTCCAAAAAGGTACTTTGGTATTGGTAGATTGACACGCTGCCATGATAAATGTTTGGGGAGTTCCGACTCTGTTCACGGCATTGTGATGTGGGGTGGGCACAGCAGAATGTAAGACTTGTACCTGCTCTTGGAATTTACCGCATAGATGGAGAAGAAGAGGGGACACAGTTAATGGAGCAAGTTGATTTCATTACCTTGTTTAGACACACACAGAGGTTTTGTCATTCTTTTTACATCATTCAAGATACCACAAGACACCATTTATCCACAAAGATACTTTGCAGAACATTGAGGGGCTGTCCTAGCTTCCTGATGACCAGTTACTTGAGAGACTTATTGTTCATCTCTTGAATGATTCCCAACTGATGTTCTCTTTGTGTGTCTAGGGCATTGGTGGCTCTCCAGGAATCACAGGTGCTAAGGGTGATATGGGACCTCCAGGAGTTCCAGGTTTTCAAGGTAAGACAGTAAAAGTGATGCTGCTTAAAGACACATTTACCTATTATAGAGCTTCCTAACCACTGGCACTGGCACTTTAATATAATAGAACCAGTATAATTATAGAACAAGGTCTTGTTCTTTTCAAATTAAAAATGCTATTTCTGTGTGGCAACCCAATTTGTATAATCCTATGAATGGCTGTATAAAGATATTATGATTTTCTTACTAAGAATCAGTGGATCCATTTGGGTTTCAATTATTTTCCTATCAATAAGAAGTCATGGATTTTGTCCATTCATTAATTTATTAATGTATTAAGCAAATATGTAGGGGGTGCCTAACAGTTTTCAGGCACTGATTTTTACTGCTGAATCAGATACATATGAATGAAAGTTAAGCAAAACAAGTTCTCAGCCTGCAGGTGTTTTGTGGTCTATTTGGGGACATGTGTAAACCAGATTGTGACTAAAAACAGTATCACGTGCCCCTCCACTGGTTGTTACCATTTTGAAGTTTGTTACGTGTTTGAAAATACCACTTTCGGGTTCTAGAAAGGAGAGTTTCATCAAAAGATTTATAGTTGACCAGAAGTAATGCTATTTTCTTCCACGAGCCTAAATTGGAAAATTTTTACTATATGAGTGTGTATGTGTATATATGTGCACATATGCATGGGTGTATACATATATGTATGTATATGCACACATGCATGTATATGCACACACTTGTGTATATGTATATACATATGTTCATGTGTACACACACTTGTATATCTTTTGGAATTCTGTACGAAGATAATGTTTTGCTTCCTTCCAGGTCAGAAAGGTCTCCCTGGTCTTCAGGGGCTTAAAGGAGACCAAGGAGATCAAGGTTTCCCTGGAAGTAAAGGTAAGAGAATGTGCTGTATTGGAATGTGCCTTATGGATTTGAGGAAATATGAAAGCCATTGAACTCACAGAATTAGGGTGTTTAGTTTTACCAGTGTAAAAAGACTCGAAGATCATTAGAAAATCATTAATTAACCAAATTCTTTGGTAGCTTGTCAGGATTGCTGTATTTGGCTAATCTCATAGACATTTTTACCAGTGACTTACCTTGAAAGTTGTTTGTTAAATCTACGACAGGTCAACCCAGGGGAGAGGGTATGACAGACTGAAGATTCACAAAATCTCACAGGTTCTGAAGGTCAACTGGAAATCAGTGACTTGAAGTTGTAATAGGAATAACATCAATCTTGCACAAATAGGCTGAATAAACCTGCTTGGACAGTAAGGACTTCTTCATAGAAATGGGTCTTCCTCAGCTTCCCAGCCACTAGGAGGCGACAGTGTGCAGTGGATCCAAAAAGCACAGGATAATTTAAGTAGTTTAAGTACAGCATGCATCCCATTGTAGTCTCTGCTGATTGGACCTTATTTCTAGAGCTGTGGTTAATTTTTTAAGCCATGTTTCAAGGGAGAAAATGAGCAACTGGAATGCAGTGAGAAGTGGGGTGTTGAGAAAGAAAATAAATAGGGAAATGTGTATGGAAGGAGAGAATTAGAGATGTTTGGCTGAAAAAAGGAGATTGAGGCAGACCTCAGAATCCCCTGCACACTCTTTATTATTGCACATATTTCAAGATCTGTCACACAGAAGAAGGATTAAGTTTGTTCATCATTAAAAAGTAAGACTGGCAGTTTTCGGATAAGTGTGAGAAAAAACTTTCTAATTGCAAATATGGGAGCTATCCAAGTCACAAGAGAGACGCCTGGGAGGGTGAGCTTCACCCCTTGGCAGTGTTTGAGTGAGGGCCGGATGGTGGTCGTCAGGGAGGCCAGACAGTTTGCATCAATGGCCCTAGTGTCTCTGGACTCTAGTCCCCAGGACTCTGGATTTTAGGTGAAATAATAAAGGTGTGCAGATACATGTATGACTTATGAGGATCTGATTACTTGTGTTTTTTATAATGATTTTTCATCTGAGAAACATTCTGTTTGGATTGGGTTTCACATTGGACTCTTCTGAAGCTTTCTCTGCCCCCCGTGTGTGGACCATGAAATTGATCAGTGGCATCCCTCTTTCCCACAGGTCTTCCAGGTCTCCCAGGACCCCCGGGTCCCTATCAGATCGTCAAAGGGGAGCCAGGGCCTCCTGGTCCTGAGGGTCCTGCCGGTATGAAAGGGTTTCAGGGACCTCCAGGCCCCAAAGGACAGCAAGGTAAGATTAACTGGGCTGTGCAGGGAAGAGTGAGGGTCGAGAGGGAATGGGGGGGGATTTCCTCCTCACCCATGTATCTCTGGGTAATGACTACACAAACACCTATTTCAATATGATTTTCTTACCTTTCTTTAATGTATATCAAAACCAAATAAAGTTTTTGAGTGTACCTAGAAAAGCCAGAACGAAATACAGGAAGAGCTAGAAGAACATACAACTTAGCACATCTGTGTTCACTTAGAAAAACATGGGTGAAAGGAACATCATCTTTCCCGGCTAGAAGATAAGGGGTGGCAAGGAGCAGCAACCTAAAGTAGCAAGGACTCGTGTTCTCGGCAATTGGTCCAGAAGCTCTACCCAACTGGCAAAGACTTGGGCTAATTTCTCTTGTTCCAAGACATCCTAACCTAGAATCTTTCTGCTTGTTTGGGCTGAACACTTCCTGTTTCAAGAGCTATTGGTAAGAGGTGGGTGGAAAATAAAGGAAAATGAAAACATTTAGAATTGAAAGGTAGCTTACAATTTGTCAGTTGCTTTGGTGAACTGTGTACAGGGCTTTGCAGGAAGCAATCGTACTTCTCTGGGGAAACTTGTATCTGCAGCCAGAGGCCTCGTGCTCGCCTTCCAGAAGGCTAGAGAGGACATTTCAAAAGGGAAGAAAAAGATATAGCCTCCTGCTCTCAAGGCCCAGATCCCAACTTCTTTTTCTCTTCCTTTAGGTGTGACGGGATCAGTGGGTGTACCTGGACCACCAGGTAGTCCCGGGTTTGACGGGGCCCCTGGCCAGAAAGGAGAGACGGGACCCTCTGGACCTCCTGGTAGGTTTGCTGCAGCCTCCCAACCTTACTACCCTCTTCCTCTATCTTTGGGTTAGAAGCAAGGCCCAGGCATATGGAAAACTGCAAAATGGAGTTAAAAATGTTATTTGAAAGATTTCCAAAGAAGTCCGTTTCTTAGAAGAAATTGGATCCTATAAAAGAGCTAAAGGGTTGTCATCACTTTTTCTGTGTAGGGAGGCAGACCTTGATCAAAGCACAATGTTTTCCAGATGTTGTTGAAAGAAGGCCAGTAGTGATGGCCCTGTGTGGTTTCCTATGAAGGAGGCAGGCAGCAGCTACAGAATCTCTATTTCAGCAACAGACAAGGGAAAGTAGATAATAAGGCCAGTTCTGGCCAAAAGGCCACTGTCTGCCACGGAGTGAAGTTGGTCTGCTTCCCAAGGAAGCAGGCACTCAAGTATCCCACAATGACCGAGATGCTCAAGGCTCGGGGCATCGAGCAACTGAACAAGGGGCATGGCCCAGCAGAAGGTGTGTGAACAGTTTCGCAGGCAGCACAGTCACCCCAGGGGATGAAAGGACCCACTGCATGGGAGCTTTCTTCCTGCCCTGCTTCCATGCACAGGCTTTGGGCTGATATGGAAGGGAAGCCACTTGAAAAGGAGGTTGTTTTAATAATTGTATAATAATTCTTTCTCAGAGGGGCCCCCGAATGCTATATGCATTACATGCATGGAATCATGTCATTTATTCCATTTACTCGTGTAATCCTTTTCACATATTTTATTTTTTCATTGGACTAAATTTGTTGAGCATCTGCTTTGCTTATAAAACATCTCAAGGTGGTATGTAAAAAGGAAAAGCTAAGACAGCAAGAAGAAGGTGGGTTGTTGTATTTGACTGGTCTTGCTTCAAGCCTTTCAGAGGAACTTATCTGTGACCAGGGAAACCAATTTCTCTTCTATCTTCCAGGTCCAAGAGGGTTTCCAGGACCACCAGGCCCCGATGGGTTGCCAGGATCCATGGGTCCCCCAGGCACCCCATCTGTCGATCATGGCTTCCTTGTGACCAGGCACAGTCAAACAATAGACGACCCACAGTGTCCTCCAGGGACCAAAATTCTTTACCATGGTTACTCTTTGCTCTATGTGCAAGGCAATGAAAGGGCCCACGGACAGGACTTAGGTGAGATGTTTACAAATGCATGAATCATCTACCGTAGATTTGTTGAGCCTCGGTGGTATGGTGCTGTATTTAGCTCTGGTCCCGTAGCTCAGGGTGGAATGAGGACCTAGTTCATGAAAAGAGGGCTCAGCCCCACTTTCCTTCATCCTTGCCAAATGAGCCATTCAAAGTAACACCTACTGTATTACTGTGGGGAGCCAAGAAAATTACAGGCTGAATCTTTGAAAATTTTTAAATTAATAAAGCTTTTGATCTCTACTTCAGTTTCTCACGTAGGATCCAGATTTCTGAAATACACACTTGAAAGTTGGCACTGATATTTTTAAAATAGAACAGCTTTACTTTGGCTCTTAAAAAAAAAAAAAGTCCCATGTTATTCTGTCCAAATTTTTTTCTGCGTGTTCTAAGCTGTATCCCTTCTGTTAGTTTAGATCAGCAGGAAGCTTATGTCTGTCATCATTTTCTTTGTCCCCTCCAGTTAGCCTCCACCAGATATCCAGGTTAGGTTTAATGTCAGGCATCTCTGACTTTCCCTGAGCTTGCAAACAACAAGCAGCTATAGAAAGAGCAGTTCTGCATTTTTGGCAAAACGATTGTTAAAGACACTATCCACTGCGCTCCTATCCATTGTACAAGGAAGCCCATGTTAAATACCTTCTAGAATTCAATCAAAATGTCCTACATAATTCTTTATAGTTTCCCTTTTGCCGTGATTACTTTACGTTTAATTTAATGCTCATTTATAATCTTACTAGTCAGTTTAGTATACTTACTTCTATTTATAATTTAAAAAAGTGTTCCCATTTTAATGGTTAGGTTGAGTATATCTTTCATTATTAGCCAGCTCAAATCCCTTTTACACAGAAATAGCCAGTGAGTTAGAAAGCAGATGCTCCACACTGTCATCTCTCCCTGTGCCTCCAGGCACGGCTGGGAGCTGCCTGCGCAAGTTCAGCACGATGCCCTTCCTGTTCTGCAACATCAACAACGTCTGCAACTTCGCCTCCCGAAATGATTATTCCTACTGGTTGTCCACTCCGGAGCCCATGCCAATGTCTATGGCACCCATCGCCGGGGACAACATTAGACCATTTATTAGCAGGTGAGTCCAGCATTTGTAGGAGCAGATGTATAATTGAAGAAGAAAAATTGCTTGCCGTCTAGACAGAGGTTTTTGGGTTTTTTACGAACGCCAGCTTTGGAACAGAATTCAAATCTCATGTGACTCACTGTGGTGGTTGTCTTTCCTCCTGTGAGCAAAGCAATGTCACTGGAGTCCTCAGGAAGCATTAGAACAGCATTCTCAACTTTTTCCCCTTAAACAATGATCTCCCTAAGGAGCCTTTTAAGACACTTTTTTTCTGAATTGCCTCACCCCCATGAAGTTTTAAAAATATTTAATTATTTTTAATTACAGTAAAATACACATAACATTAAATTTTTTATAACCATTTTTAAGTGGGCAGTTTAGTGGCACTTAATGCAGGGGCTCAAATATGGGTGTGAGGTGGTCCCCGTGAAATGGTACCATCGCAGACATACTGTATACCTGTGCTTTATAGGTAAAAAGATTGTACACATTTATTGTATACATTAAAATGTATGCATTCAGATTTTTCTCATATTCCCCACTTCCACCAACTTGTACTGTCTTGGGTGATATTGTACCCACTGTAAATGTGTGCATTTGCCTAAGCGACTTCCCAAATTAAGTGCTTTCCACACTAATTAATATCTGGGGTATGTTTTCAAGTCCCCAAGAGTCTCCCTGGGAGGAAATAAGATGGGAGATTGAAATTATTATGACTGAAAAATACACAATTGTCCTATCTTTGCCCCCTACCTTCTAATTAAAATGATTCCTTAGCTTTACTCAGATGTAATAGAAAAGTGGCAAATGAGTAAATTTACTTGACTAATAAGCTATTCTATAGTTTTACTTTTACCCACTAAGAAAATAGAGTAACAAGACAGAATAAATTCGCCCTAGGAAAGTGAGAGTAAGAAAGAACTTAAGCTTTTCCATAGGCCTTTTAAAGAAATAGGCAGCTATTGAATATGAAGAAAGATGTAGCGTATTGGCTAAGAAATGTGCTGCAGTCAGAGGGGAGAGGGAACAGGAGGTGAGTGCTCGGAGCCAGCCCCGGGAGCCCCTGCGGTACTGTGGCCATCAGCCACGTGGTCACTGCCTGTCTGGGGGAAGACTGCAGTTATGGTGTCTGTGACTCCAGCAAGTGGGAAGGCAGTGCCTGGCAGAGCAGTCTTATTAGAACAGTACCATGTGGGACCAGGAACAGAAAGCCTGGGAGATGCCTAATAGGTAGGAAACCCATAGGTTTTTTTTATTGCCTTACATTAAAATACCTCCAGACTACTTTCTTGGATTTTTCTTTTCAGCTATAAGAAAACTTATTTTATGAGTCTTAAATGGGAAAAATCATGCATTACCCTTCCAGAGTGGCACTTTTCAAAACACAGATAATACTTTATAAAGTCAGTGAGGGCCTGTGCCCTGGTGTGAGACTTTTCTAGCTCAGAATCATGCTGAATGTGTGAGAAGGAAAACTAACCGCCTTCGTGTTTTCGTTTAGCTTCCGTTGGACAACAGGTAGAAAATAATTTTTCACTTTTGGTTTCTATTTGCCTTTTTGATAAAATTGACATTTGACCTTGATTTGATGGAGAACACTGGACTCTGGGATACATTTGGGATCTTCTAAAAATAGGTCTTTAGCAGCCTGTGTCTTAGATTTGCTTTTCTCTGTGGACCCATTAATTTCAGTAAGAAACCCCTGCTTCTGTAGGCATGAGTTGTTTAAATGTCCCAGTACTGCACATTTCAGGCTTTTGATGTCTTTCTGTTAACTGACCCATAGAAACTCAGTGTGGAGGGAACTTACAAGTCCCATCCTTTAAGCCTGCTACTCCTTAAGCCATCTCACATTTCCTCTTTGTAATAATGCTGTCCATTCCTCCTGGTCCCTTCAGAAGCAGGTTTCCATGGTTACTTTACTTAGGTTCCCAATGATTTCTCAGGACGTACACGTTTCTTCTAAGGGCTTCTAAGTACTTTCTGGCTTTCTAAAGGCAAGAATCATCATAAAGCTATGGATTGTTTCATTGTAGTAGAAAGACTACTGGTTTGAGAGCAAGAAGAACTGAGTTCTGGTTCTGGCTTTGACACAACTATGACCTCAGTCTCTTCATAAATTATATGGAGAATTAGACTGAATTTTAAGGGACTGTACAGCTCGTTAACTCTGTGGCTCTGTTTCCTAATCAGCCATCTGACAGGGCCAGGATCACCTTCTCTGCAGCCACTTGAATCCCGCTAGCCCAGAGAGCCTTTCCTTCATGCTATAGTTCTGGCTTCTGTGCCTGGCAGGCAGATGGTGGCAGATGTATAAGGCCAATTTCAGTAACTGTCGTTTAACCGAGCCTTTTAATTCATCTGCATTTGTGTGAAGAAAATAGAAAATTGCACACACCACTCACACACACCCAAGTCCATGGAAAATTGAATGACTAATTTAGGCCCCCTTCCCACTCCTCATCCATTTTCATGCAAATGTTCCGGCATAACTAGGTGTAATTATTAACATCATTTATAGTCATTTATCAGCAGTGTTAACACTCTGTTCATTTTGTGACTTGAATATAATTATTTTCCTGCTGGTGTTAATTTTTTTTTTTTTTTTACAAAACATTATCTCTCCATCAAAGGGTTCCCTTAGTTGAGCAGGTCTGAGTCAGAACATTGTGGGTTGTTTTAATTTATTCTTGGGCAGCTGCGTGTGAGGCAGCCTGGCTTGGGAAGTGTTGGTCCTGGGGAGGATTCTCTGGGACTAACTCCAGCTTCAGGGGTCCCGATGACAGCCTTGGCCCAGGGCAGGGTCTCATTACTGGTCTGTTGGCTCCAGGTCTGGAACAGATATCCTGAAAGAGGCTCACGTGGACATCCAGCCTCAGGTGCATTTTTTGTCTTGGCTGTTCTAAGTCACCTTATATCTCAGGTGATTCCTAGCTTAAAACAATTTGCTGTGTTCTGAAAGTGTTAGCCCTTGGATTTCACCAAGCGTTAATTGTGTTTGCTGAAATATATGCTTATTGTTGAAAAACTGGAAAACACAAAAGAGGAAACAGAAGATATCTGTAGCTCTGGCCCCTCTGGGAGATGGCCACTGTTACAACTGGGCCTTCCCATTGTCTTCCTTCAACAAAGCGGATAGTTAAATCACATGTGTTGGATATATTTTCAAATTTAATATCTTAAGTAAATATTTATAAAACCAATGAGAAGCCTCCATGCTTTGGAGTCCAAGCAGTGGGAACATTATCCATTTGATAAACATGTAATTGAATCAGAAAGACTGAGTGAAGAGATTGACTGCAAATAATGGGAAAAGGAATGAATAAGTAAAGGCTTCGTCCTGGGCCGTCCCTTCAGCTGTGCTGAGCATCTTTGTTCTGGCCCCTCCAGGTGTGCGGTGTGCGAGGCACCGGCCATGGTGATGGCCGTGCACAGCCAGACCATTCAGATCCCGCCCTGCCCCAACGGGTGGTCCTCGCTCTGGATTGGCTATTCCTTTGTGATGGTAAGTGTTTCGGGGACTCCATATTTCCCTGGAGGAGCCATCCACTGGCACCCCCACCTCCTCCCTCCCATGCTGCCGCTCATGCTGCTTAGGCCTGTCTTCCACTGAATCCCCAGCAGCCTGGCCTGCTCCGCTGGCGACCGGTCCCAGTGCCCAGCCAGCGTCCTCCTCTTGCCTTGGGAGCTACTGCTGTGGGACTAGGTAGCTGGGAGGACATGGTGCCTTTCCCTAAAGGCAGGTGGGAGAGTCACACGCGAGCCTGCAAGCAGACACGCGAGTCGGGAAGGCAGCAGCAATGTATGGGCTAACCACACGCTGCCTCCTCGGCTTATGGCCGGGGATGTGAGCGTCCACGCCCTTCCCATGGGGTGAGACTGCCCACCTAGCACCCAGCTACGCCAGCTGCCAGACGCCCTGGATGTTCCCTCCCCTGAAAAACCAGTTAAAACAGGACACATGGTACCTGTTTGAGGTCCCATTGTAGTTTCTTATTTTATTTTATTGCCTCAATTTAAAGTATATGAAATTGAGTATATGAAAGGTCTGAACTTGTAAGATCAGGTTATACTAGAATGACCCTTGGGTCAGTAAATGACAGTAAATGACCTTACACAAATACTTCTTCCACATCACCATTGTGAGCCATTAGACCAAAATGCAATTTAACAGTTGCAATAGTAGTTATCTGTTTCTCTCCTTCTTGATAAATTTCCTCTTTTAAAAAAATGGATAATTTGTCTTTACCTTCTAAAAGGATATAAAGCATCTAATCTAGCAAATACAGAATTTTGATTATACTATATATAATTTCATGTAGAAAGTCTGATTTCATATCAGTTGGTTATAGCATCATTTGCACATTTTGGCAGTTGCCTCGTGTACCAACTGGGAAGAGGTTTCAGTGTTTCAAAAATAAGAGCGAGAACAGCATTTCTTTAAGTTCTGATGAAGCTGGACTGGCATCTCCTATTTTGGGAGGAGTGGTTGCCTGGTTTCTGTGCCATGGGGAGTCCTGCCGTGCCCCGTGTGTGGAGCAGCATCCAGCTTGCAGGCTCTGAGCAGGGTGGGCACCAGTGTGTTCCGTGGTGACTGCATGAGGCAGAGAGCAAGCTTTCTGGAAGGGGGCACTCTGGCTCCTCCCTGGAAGCCGTGGCGCCCTCTGCCGTCTGTGAGTGGGAATTAATTGCTGACCCATGGTCCGTTTCTTCTGCAGCACACCAGCGCTGGTGCCGAAGGTTCTGGCCAAGCCCTCGCATCCCCCGGGTCCTGTCTGGAAGAGTTTAGAAGTGCTCCATTCATCGAGTGCCACGGCCGTGGGACTTGTAATTACTATGCAAACGCTTACAGCTTTTGGCTTGCCACTATAGAGAGAAGTGAGATGTTCAAGTAAGTCGGAACGACCCTCTCTCCTAGGACCCTCACCCCCTTCGTGGTCTTCATTTTTAATCATCCATGATTCTTATACCTTCCAGTGCAAAGTCTCAAAGATGGTTATAAAGCAATAACTTAGGAACGCTTCTACCAAATGTAGTAATGAATATTTGATTCTGTTCTACATGGGCAGATAACCGAGACAATTTTCAAAGGCAGAGCTTAGGTGATGGGCTTAATTCTTTCACTGACTGAAGAACCGTGAAAGAAAGGAGGTCATTTTTCATTTTTCTGGGTGAATCCACTGAAATGTACTTAAAGCAATTAAAAACTTCAAAGAGCATTTAAAAATATTGTATCTTTAACACTCAATGAGAGAGGAAAGTGAGCAGTGTTCATTTTCATTGCATTTATAAGGCTGAATTTAATTTGTTGTTTGAGTTCTGAGTCGCTTAACACGAGTTTGTTTTGCAGACACATACAAATAAAAATAAATTTTAGTACAAATGCAGCTGAAATGGAAAGGGAAGGCCCCTTCTTTTCCTTTCTTTTCTATTTCCAAAATTTCACCTTTAAATGACTGTCCCAAGAGGTTGCTGCCTTGTTGAAGTTAATTTGGAGACTGGTCTGGTCCCTAATGGACAGAAGCACATGATGGGTCCTCTTGCCATTATTTAGTACCAGCTGCAGCCCCTGATAGAGCAGATGTAGGGGCCAATGGAGCCTGAACAGTTACTTACTATTTATTCCAGAATAAATGCTTCTCACCCCTGGAGATAAGCTTTACCTTTTTAGAGAGAATTTTGTGGAATTCTCCTATGACCCCATCTCCTTGTAGCTTAGATAATAAAAGGTGGAGCTACACACTTGCCACTCATGGTTCTTGAAGCATCAAAACATTACTAGGTGCCTAATAGGTAACATGCATAAGACTTTTTAGGTAACTGGAAACGACATCAACTTTACAGATAGAATTTAACCATTAGCTACCAAAATGGGCACTTAATGCATGTATCAGCTCCCAGAGCTTTGTGTTACAGGGCAAATAGGTAAAAATGGGGTATTTTTGAACCATATCCTGGTACAATGAACTCAAATGATTTCTTGACAAAATTAGGTAATATCCCATTTACTTTAATGTACTTGGGGGCACTATGATTTTCACCAAAAGTTGCTAAATTTTAGGGCAAAGTACTCTTACTATATGATTCCTTTGATTTTAATATAATTTGATTACCTGTCAATTTTCGTTCAGTCTTTACCTTTCTGGTAATCAAAACAAGGTAGAATTTTTAGGATTAAGGAGGCATTTGGGCCACTAAATGTCTTCCCTTCTCTTTGGCCATCAACAGACCACCTGCATATAAATCCTTCAAAAGTTATAAAAGTATTTTGAGGTCTAGTTATTTTCCAGATTTGTTGCTCATTACCTCATTCTGTAAATATCTGATGCGAACTTACCATGTGTGAAGTATTTCAGGGGAGAGCAATATCTTCTTTCCCTGGAGGAGTTATAGTCGGGTTGAGAAGACAGAGTTAAGCTGCAGTTCAAGGAGGTGGGGTGGTGCAATGGGGAGTGGTTGGGACTTCGGAGCCAAACAGTTGAGGGGTGATTTTAGCTGTGCCTTCACTCTCTGTGTGCACCTCAGGGCCGGGGATGGGGAATGCAGGTGATAACTTGCTTTGCTCCATGCGTTAGGAAGGCCATGCCATGCCCCCTCTTAGAGCCGGGCTGGATAATGGTGGCTGTTTGTCATGGGGCCAGAGCCCATCCCCGTCTGATGTCTGATCCCTTGGAGATCTCCGAGCAGGTGGCAGGGCTGAGGAACCTGCCTGCCTTTTTGATGAGCAGCGAAGTGACGACTGGTTGTTTTTCACGCCCTAGGAAGCCCACGCCGTCCACCTTGAAGGCTGGGGAGCTGCGCACGCATGTCAGTCGCTGCCAAGTCTGTATGAGAAGAACATAATGAAGCCCAGCTCTCAGCTAACGTCACAACATGGTGCTACTCCCTCCTCTTCCCCTTCCTCTTTTTTTTAACAGCAACGAACCCTAGAAATATATCCTGTGTACCTCACTGTCCAGTATGAAAACCGTAAAGTGCCTTATAGGAATCTGCGTAACTAACACACCCTGCTTCATTGGCCTCTACTTGCTGAAGGAGAAACAGAGACATCGATAAGCTGTCAGTAGTGACATACCAAATGGCACTTTTGACGAAATAAAAATATAAGTCTGTTCTACAATCCGGTGCACTGATGTGTAAAATGAGAACTCCATCAGAAAACCAAAGGGTGCTAGGAGGTGTGCGGGGCCTTCCATACTGTTCGAATGCCCGTTTTCATTCCTGTATGATAATAGATTCATTTCTCACCCCCAGATGAAATGTTTGTTTATGTCACTGTCTAGCTGTTTCAAATTCAGGTCCCTTGGTCTGTACAAATAATAGTCATGTGAAAACGGTGTTTCGAACCTCCAAGTGGAATTACGGGCTCAGCGGCCGTATCTTCCAATCCCCAAGTATAAATTTAGGTCTTTCTGCTATGTGTGGTACTATGCAGCTGCTTTTGCAGAAATCACGAATATCCTGTGGAATAAAGATGGTCCAAAAGTAGGCAGAAATGAAATATATATATATATTTTAGTAATTTATATAGATGTCAGCAGTTAGGCAGGTCAAGTTTTTAGTTTCAGTTCCACTGTTAAAATAAAGCTTATTACATAGTTTCTTCCTTTAAAAACTGTGTTGTCCTTCAACATAGATTTTTAAACACAAGGGTATTGAATGTGAAACACCAATTTTTGTTGTTCACCTCCAAACCAAAAATTGTGTATTGCCAAAAACCAAACCCAGGTTCATGGATATGGTGTCTATTATGGTGAAACATGTACTTTGAGCTTATTGTTTTTATTCTGTATTAAATATATTCAGGGTTTTAAACACTAATCACAAACTGAATGACTTGACTTCAAAAGCAACAACCTTAAAAGGCCTTCATTTGGGTAGTATTCCTCATTCTGCAGCCCGGCGTGACAAACAGCTCCGTTGAATCAAAATATCAGTATTTTTACATGTCAGCACATTCAGGCGGCCTCCTTGGTTTTTCATGAGCTGTATTCAGACTTCAGCAGGGGAACGGATGGATTGCAGGAGAGCACAATCGGACCACTATGCCTGAAATGACATTTCACTAAAAAGTCTCCAAAATGGTTTTAAGACTACTAAGGCCTTTTATGTAATTTCTTTAAATGTGTATTTCTTTAAAAATTCAAATTTGTAATAAAACTATTTGTATAAAAATTAAGCTTTTATTAATTTGTCGCTAGTATTGCCACAGAAACATTAAAAGTTACCACACGAGCCACTAATAAATTTGTAAGCTTTGCATTCCTTAGATCATATTTAGTTTGCAGTTCTTCCAAACAAGGGTCATAGACTGAGTGTCATTTACAGAATTACGACAAAGAAAAAGAATGGTCTTCTCCTCCCCCCCTCCTTCCTACCCTCCCTCCCTCCCTCTCTCCCCTCCCCCCCTTTCATCTACCCATCCAGGCAGCCAATATCTATCTGTCCATCTCTCTATTCATTGTATGAATACCAAGGGTTGCCACTTTTCAAGAACTGGATAGTTAGAAGATAAACAGATTAATAACACACATATCTAGCCATTAAAAGTGGAATCATTAGGGGTTTGACCTGAGATTACAGTTATGCAATGGATAGGTATGAGGCAGGAGTTTGGATTCCAAATCTTACTTAAAGTAGGAAAGAAATGATATATTTCTTTTTCTCTGCTGATCTAAGCTTCAGTTTAAACTTGATCAAAATATGATCCATGTAGTGTGATACTGTGCACACAAGAAAAAGCTCTAAATATTGTTACATTGGTTTCATACCCACAGAGTTGCAGTGAGGATGAGATGGGATAAATTACAAGCATGACACCACAGTGTTTGATCAGGAGATACTAGTCAAGGTCTAGTTTTGGTCACATCCCTCCCATCACTGATAAAAGGGGAAAAGGGGTCATTTGGTTTCCTTGATATATAGTATTGGATATGAGAGAAGAAAACTAAAATCCTTAGGCTTAGTGCCTGTTGAAGTTACTGAGAAATATTAAACACCTACATATTGTAGCCATTTTAGAGTATTTTGTTTCTATGTGTTAAACTGATTTATCATAAATTATAATTTATTATATACAGTTTGGTCTACATAGGAAAGTACAAAGAAGATCATGTCATGCCTTGAATCTCAACATTCAGATTCTGTGCATTTTATATGTTATTCTGAAAGCAGTTTATATGTTTTATTTTTTTAACTCTCCTAAAGTAAAATTGACTTTTTATGTACAGTTCTATGAATTATAACATATGTATAGGTTCATGTAGCCATAATCAAAACCAGCACACAGAAGAGTTACATCACACCAAAGAACTCTCCCTCAAGCTCTTGCTACGTGGTCACACATACCCACCCAACCCGAGCAGCCAGCCACTGAACTTTTCCCCACCACTCTAGGTTTGTCTCTTTAAGAATGGAATACTAGAGTGTGTAACCTTTGGAGACTTACCTTCTTTCGCTCAGCAGAATGCATTTGGCATTCATCCGAGTTGTTTTGTTTATCAGTAGTTTATTCCTTTTTATTGCCGAGTGGGATTACATTGTAGAGATGTACCACATTTCATTTACCTTTTCACCTGGGAAGGACATTTGGGTTATTTTCAGTTTGGGGTGATTATGAATAGAGATTAACATGCATGTCCAGGTTTTTGTGTGAACATAAGTCTTTTTTCCTTTAGGGTAAATATCCTGTACTAAGATGGGTGGATTATATGGTTAGTGTATGTTTAATTCAAAAAAGAAACTGCCAAACTAGTTTCCAGAGTGGTTGCACCATTTCACATTTCCACCAGCGATGTACAAAAGCTCCACTTGCTCCACAGTGTTTGGCATTATGAGCATTATTTTTAGTCATTCTAATTAGCATGCAGTGCCATTTAACCATGTTTTTAAAAAATCATTTAAAATTTTTTCAGTTACAGTTGACATACAATATTGTATTAGTTTCAGGTATACACCCCAGTAATTAGACATTATAAAACTTATTAAGTGATCATCTGGAAAAATCTCATACCCATCTAACACCATGCATAGTTATTAGAATATTATTGACTATATTCCCTATGCTGCACTTTACACCCCTCTGACTATACTATAACTACTAACTTGTACTTCTAAATCCCTTCATCTTTTTACCTACCCCCCAACCCCCTTCCCATCTGGCAACCATCAAAATGTTCTCTGCATAGGAGTCTGTTTCTGTTCTGCTTGTCTGTTTATTTTGATTTTTAGATTCAATTGTTGATAGATATGTATTTATTGCCATTTTATTCATGCTTTTGATCTTTGTCTTCTTCTTAAAGACTTTAACATTTCATGTAATACTGGTTGAGTGGTGATGAACTCCTTTAGCTTTTTCTTGTCTGGGAAGCTCTTTATCTGATGGTCAAATCTAAATGATAGCTTTGCTGGTTAATCTTGGTTGTAGGTTCTTGCTTTTCATCACTTTGAATATTTCTTGACACTCCCTTCTGGCCTGTAAAATTTCTGTTAAGAAACCAGCTGAGCCCAGCCGGGTGTGGCTCAGTGGTTGAGTGTCGACCTGGGATCCAGGAGATCGGGGTTCGATTCCCGGTCGGGACACATGCCTGGGTTGTGGGTTTGATCCCCGTTGGGGGTGTGTGGGGGGCAGCTGATCAATGACTCTCATCACCGAAGTTTCTCTCTCTCTCCCTCTCCTTTCCTCTCTCTGAAATCAATAGAGATGTATTTAAAGAAAAAAAAAAGAAATCAGCTGACAGTCATATGGGTGCTCCCTGTAGGTAACTAACTGCTCATCTCTTGCTGCTTTTAAGATTCTCTCTTTGTCTTTAACCTTTTGCATTTTAATTTTAATGTGTCTTGGTGTGGGCCTCTTTGGGTTCATCTTGTTTGAGACTCTCTGTGCTTCCTGGACTTGTAAGTCTATTTCTTTCACCAGGTAAAGGAAGTTTTCTGTCATTATTTTTTAAAAATAGGTTTTCAATTTCTTGCTTCCTCTCTTTTCCTTCCTTTACCCCCATGAAGGGAATGTTGGTACACTTGAAGTTGTCCCAGAGGCTCCTTACACTATCTTCATATTTTTTTCTTCTTTTTGCTGTTCTGATTAGGAGTTTTTTGCTTCCTTATATTCCAAATCATTGATTTGATTCTCAGTGTCCTCTACTCAACTGTTGATTCCCTGTGTCCTCTACTGTTGATTCCCTGTAAATTCATTTCAGTTAGTGTATCCTTCATTTCTGACTGGTCCTTTTTCATGTTGTTGATGTTCTCAGTAAGTTTCTTGAGCATCCTTATAACCATTGTTTTGAACTCTGTATCTGGTAGTTTTCTTGCTTCCTTTTTACTTAGTTCTTTGTCTGGAGAGTTCTCCTGTTCTTTCTATTTATATATCTATATATATATTTAAATTTTATTTTTGTTTAAAATATTACAGAAGTCCCATTTTCTCTCCAATGACCCATTCCACCCAGTCCCATCCCCCTCCCAAGTCCCTCTCCCCACCATTGTCCGTGTCCTTGGGTTGTGCATATATGCATATAAATTCTTTGGTTACTCTCTCCCCCTCCACCCACCCGCCCTTCTCCATCCCTCTGACATTCATCTGTCTCATCTATGCTTCCATGTCATTGAATCTATTCTGTTAATGAGTTTATTAAGTTCTTTAGATTCCACGTATAAGCGAGATCATGTGATGTTTGTCTTTCTCTGCCGGACTTATTTCACTTCGCACAATTTTCTCCAGGTCCATCCATACTGTCCCAAAGGGTAAAACATTCTTCTTCTTTACAGCTGTGTAGTATTCCATGGTATAAATATCCCACAGCTTTTTTATCCACTTATCTACTGATGGGTACTTGGGCTGTTTCCAGATCTTAGCAATTGTAAACTGTGCTGCTATGAACATCGGGGTACATATATTTTTTCTGATTAGTGTTTCAGGATTCTTAGGATACATTCCTAGGAGTGGAATCACTGCGTTAAAAGGCAGCTCCATTTCTAATTTTTTGAGGAACCTCCATACTGTTTTCCATAGTGGTTGTACCAGTCTGCTTTCCCACCAGCAGTGTACTAGGGTTCCCCTTTCTCCACATCCTCGCCAGCACATGTCGTTTGTTGACTTGTTGATGGCAGCCATTCTTACAGGTGTGAAGTGATACCTCATTGTGGTTTTAATTTGCATCTCTCTGATGATTAGTGATGTTGAGCATTTTCTCATGTGTCTCATTGCCATCTGTATGTCCTCTTTGGAGAAGTGTCTATTCAAGTCCTTTGCCCATTTCTTAATTGGGTTGTTTGTCTTCCTCTTGCTGAGTGCTATGAGTTCTTTGTACACTTTGGAAATTAGCCCCTTATCGGATACATCCTTGGCAAGTATGTTTTCCCAGACCATGGGATTCCTTTGTATTTTGGGGCTGTTTTCTTTTGCTGTGCAGGAGCTTTTTAGTTTGATGTAGTCCCATATGTTTATTTTTTCTTTTGTTTCTCTTGCCCTAGGAGATGTATCAGTGAAAAGTCCACTACGTGGGATGTCTGTGAGTTTACTGCCTATGTTTTCTTCCAGGATTTTTATGGTTTCATGACTTACATTTAAGTCTTTTATCCATTTTGAGTTTATTTATGTGTATGGTGAAAGTTGGTGGTCTAGTTTCATTTTTTTGCATGTATCTGTCCAATTTTCCCAGCACCACTTATTGAAGAGACAGTCTTTACTCCATTGGATACTCTTGCCTTCTTTGTCAAATATTAACTGACCATAATGGCATGGGTCTATTTCTGGGGTCTCTGTTCTGTTCCATTGATCTATATGCCTGTTGTTGTACCAATACCAGGTCGTTTTGATTACAGTGGCTTTGTAATATAGTTTGAAGTCCGGTAATGTGATCCCTCCCACTCTGTTCCTTTTTCTCAAGATTGCTGCAGCTATTCAAGGTCTTTTTTGGTTCCATATAAATTTTTGAAATGTTTATTCTAGGTCTGTGAAATATGCTGTTGCTATTTTAATAGGAATTGCATTGAATTTATAAATTGCTTTGGGTAGTATGGACATTTTAATGATATTAATTCTTCCAATCCATGAGCATGGTATATTCTTCCACTTGTTTAAATCTTCCTCTGGTTGTTTTTTCAGTGTCACATAGTTTTCCGAGTACAGGTCTTTTACATCCTTGGTTAAGTTTATTACTAGGTATCTTATTTTTTTAGTTGCAATGGTAAATCGTATTGCTTTTTTAGTTTCTCTCTCTGAAAGTTCATTGTTGGTGTATAAGAATTTCATTGATTTCCAGATGTTGATTTTGTATCGAGCTACCTTGCTGAATTTGTTTATCAAATCTAGTAGTACTTTGATGGAGTCTTTAGGGTTTTCTATGTACAATATCATGTCATCTGCAAATAATGACAGTTTTACTTCCTCCTTTCCAATTTGGATACCTTTTATGTTTTCTTCCTGTCTGATGGCAATGGCGAAGACTTCCAGTACTATGTTGAATAAGAGTGGTGAAAGTGGACATTCCTGTCTTGTTCCTGTTTTTAATGGAAATGATTTTAGTTTTTTCCCATTGAGTATGATGTTGGCTGTAGGTCTGTCATATATGGCCTTTATTATGTTGAGGTCTGATCCCTCTATTCCCACTTTGCTGAGAGTTTTTATCAGAAATGGGTGATGGATTTTGTCGAATGCGTTTTCTGCGTCTATTGATATGATCATATGATTTTTGTCCTTCACTTTGTTTATGTGATGTATCACATTTATTGATTTACAGATGTTGTACTAGCCTTGCATCCCCGGAATAAATCCCACTTGGTCATGATGTATGATCTTTTTAATGTATTGCTGGATCCGGTTTGCTAGTATTTTAGTGAGGATTTTAGCATCTATTATTCATCAGGGATATTGGCCTGTAATTTTCTTTCTTTGTAGTATCTTTATCTGGTTTTGGGATTAGGATGATGCTGGCTTCATAAAAAGAGTTTGGGAGTTTTCCCTCCTCTTGAATTTGCTGGAATAGTTTGAATAGAATAGATGTTAATTCTTCTTTGAATGTTTGGTAAAACTCGCCTGTAAATCCATCTGGTCCAGGACCTTTGTTTGCTGGGAGTTTTTTGATTACTGCTTCAATTTCATTAGTTGTTATCAGCCTATTCAGGTTTTCTGCCTCTTCTTGATTCAGCTTCGGAAGGTTGTATGCTTCTAGGAATATGTCCATTTCCCCCATGTTGTCCAATTTGATGGCATATAGTTGCTCATAATATTTTCTTACAATCCTTTGTATTTCTGTTGGGTCAGTTGTTATATCGCTTCTTTCATTTCTGACTTTATTTATTTGGGTCCTCTCTCTTTGTTTCTTAGTGAGTTTGGCTAAAGGTGCATCAATCTTATTTATCTTTTCAAAGAACCAGCTCTTGGTTTCATTGATTTTTTTTGTATTGCTTTTTTGGTCTTTATGTCATTAATTTCTGCTCTGATTTTTATTATTTCCTTCCTTCTACTCCCTCGGGGCTTTTCTTGTTGTTCTCGTTCTAGTTCTTTTAGTTGTTGTGTTAGATGGTTCATTAGATCTTTTTCTTGTTTCTTGAGATAGGCCTGTAATGCTATGAATTTTCCTCTCAGGACTGCTTTTGCTTTGTCCCACAGATTTTGGGTTGTTGTCTGTTCATTTTCATTACTTTCCATGAAGTGTTTGATTTCTTCCTTGATCTCATTGGTAACCCATTCATTGTTTAATAACATGCTATTTAGCCTCCATGTGTTTGAATATTTTTGAATTTTTTTATAGTGGTTGATTTCTAGTTTCATGGCATTGTGATCCGAGAAGATGCTTGATATGATTTCAATCTTCTTATATTTGTAGAGACTTGCCTTGTGCCCTAACATGTGGTTTATTTTTGAGAATGTTCCATGTGCACTTGAGAAGAATGTGTATTCTGCTGCTTTGGGGTGAAATGTTCTGTAAATATCAATTAAATCCATTAGGTCTAGTGATTCATTTAAGGTCTGCATTTGCCTGTTGATTTTTTGTCTTGATGATATGTCCAATGATAACAGTGGGGTGTTAAAGTCCCCCACTATGATTGTGTTGCTGTCAATCTCCCCTTTAAAGTCCTCCAAGAAATTTTTTATATATTTAGGTGCTCTTATATTGGGTGCATAAATGTTTATAAGGGTTATTTCCTCCTGTTGGATTGATGCCTTTAGTATTATGTAGTGACCATCTTTGCCTCTTGTTATGCTCTTTATTTTGAAGTCTGTTTTGTCAGAAATAAGAATTGCTACTCCAGCTTTCTTTTCCTTTCCATTTGCATGGAATATTTTACTCCATCCCTTCACCTTTAGCCTGTGTGAGTCTTTTGCTCTCAGGTGGGTCTCTTGTAGATAGCATATATTTGGGTCCTGTTTTCTTATCCATTCAGCTACCCTATGTCTTTTGATTGGACCATTTATTCCATTTACATTTAAGGTTACTATTGATATCAACTTATTTAATGCCATTTTCCCTCTTTATGCTGATGTACCTTTCTCTCACTATTCTTTTTTTTCCTTAAAGCAGTCCTTTTAGCATTTCTTGCAATGCTGGTTTGGTGGTACTGAACTTCTTTAGCCTTTTTTTGTCTGGGAAGCTCTTTATTTCACCTTCAATTTTAAATGATAGCCTTGCTGGATAAAGCAATCTTGGTTGCATGTTCTTGCTTTTCATTACTTGGAGAACTTCATGCCACTCCCTTCTGGCCTGAAGAGTTTCTGTTGATAAATCAGCTGTCAGCCTTATGGGGGTTCCCTTGTAGGTCACTGCTTGTCTCTCTCTTGCAGCCCTTAATATTTTCTCTTTGTCTTTAACATTTGTCATTTTAATTATGATGTGTCATGGAGTGGGTCTCTTTGGGTCCCTATTGTTTGGAACCCTCTGTGCTTCCTGCCCTTGTGTGGCTTTCTCTATCACCAGCCCAGGGAAGTTTTCTATCATTATTTCCTCCACCAAGTTCTCTATCCCTTGCTCTCTTCCTTCCCCCTCTGGCACTCCTATAATGCAATGTTGTTTCACTTCATGTTGTCCCAAAGGTCCCTTAGACTGTCCTCATGCTTTTTAAGTGTTTTTTTCTTTTTGCTGCTCTGATTGAGTGATTTTTTTTCTACCTTGTCTTCTAAGTCACTTATTCTTTCCTTTGCTTCATTGAGCCTGCTTTTAATTCCTTCCAGTGCATTCTTGATATCAGACACAGCATTCTTTATCTCTGTCTGGGTTTTGTTTATGTTATGTATCTTTTTTTTCATGTTTTCACTAAGGTCCTTGATCTTATCATCTAGTGTCTTCTTAAGTTCCTTGAACATCTTCATAATCCATACTCTGAACTCCATTTCTGATAACTTGCTTAACTCCATCTCATCAAAATCTTTTTCTGGCGATTTTTTCTTTTCTTTAATTTGGGGGTTGTTTCTTTGTCTCCCCATTTTGGTAGGTCTTAGTGTTTGTATCTATATATTAGATATATTTGCTGTCTCCCAGTCTTGTGGGATGGGATTTTGTCTTGTGGGACCAGTGGAGCCCAGAGGTGTGTTTTCCTTATACTTCTGAGCTCTTTGCTCTAGGCATGTCCCTCTTGTGGGTGTCCCTTTTGTGGTTTCTTTATGTTCTCCTATTGTGATTGGGTTTAGGTTGTCGTTGATCAGTCCTTGGGAGGACCTTCCTCTCAGATTGGCTAACTGTGTCTCAGCCCCAACCTCATCGTGTAAGCTGTTGTATGTGTGCTGGCAATGCTGGACAACACACAACTGGACTTCCAGGAAACAAGAGGTGTGTTACAAAATATCTTGACAGTCACAATGAAAACAACCCATGTGAGAGTGAAGGGAGAACACACACACACACACACACACACACACACACACACAAATGCTTAAAAAAAGAGAGAAAGAAAAGTAATGCTTAGAGAGAGAGATATATATTGTTGTTAATAGTGGTGAAAATTTAGAAAATAATAATCAACCAAAATGGAAAAAATAGAGAAGCTGGGAGATAACAGAAGCAGAGAAAAGATTCTGAAAGAAGGGCCAGCAAAAAATTAAGGGAAGAATAGGAATAAGATAATAGTTGAAAATGAGTAAACAACAATACAATAAAGAGAATAAGAGAAACTAACAATTGAACAAAAAGACAGGAAGACAGAAGGGAGAAAGAATGAAAGAAAAGTAGAAAAAGAAAAAAGAAAAAGAAAAAAATGTTATGCCAATGGATCGAGAGGAGAGAGAGATATAGCCCAGGCAGGGAGGGAGTCCAGTAAGAGATTTGGTGGAAACTATAGAGGAAAGCTGCAAACTTGGTTATAATGATAAAGTCCCAGTCTTTAAGCAGGAATATCAAGAAAGTCTTGATAGTAGAAGCAAGGATAAAACAAAACAAAGCAAATAAGCAAAACAAAACTAAAAACAAGCTAAGCAAGACAAAATTCTTCTATAAAAAAGAGAAAAAAAATTTAGTTAATATATGTTTTTAAAAAAAAAATTTTAAAAATTATTATAAAATTTAAAAAAGAAGCAAAAACAAATTTTCCCCTTCTCTTCTTCCTAAGGAAAAAAGAGAAAAACAACAACAACAAACACACAAACAAAAAACAAAACAAAAACAAAAAAACCAAAACTAAAACAAAACAAAACAAAAAACAGAAGAATAAAAGATCATCAGTCAGGTGAGTTTCTTCTGGGCAGCTTATGTTGTCTGAGGGTCACTGTTTTGTGGGCTGATTTCAGTTCTCCTGGGAGGTGCTTGCGAGGAGTCGTCTAGGTTTGGCTCTGGTGTCCTTAGGTAGATGGTTGATCTGAGGCTCTCCGTGGACTACCTCCTCTTGTCAGCTATTTTGCAACCTTGTAGTTGCCTGGTCTTGCTCCAGAGTCTTCTGTAGAGTCTTTAGGGTGCAGGGTGGCTAGTGTAGCCCAGGGTGTCACTCCCGTTAGAGGTGTCGCTGTCAGGCACTCACTCTGCGGGAGTTAGTCTCTGCTCCACCGCCAGCTCCTCAGTCCCTACCCTGTCCTCTGATTCTAGCTCCCCAGGCTCTGACCTGCTGCAGCTTCAGACTGATTTCAGCCTGTTGCCTTTTCTGTCTGGGCCGTTTCAGCAGCCTGGGCTCAGTGGCTTCGATTAAGAACACATTCTGGTGAGCCCTTTGCCTGCCCTGCCCCCAGCAGGGGTTTTCAGTGTTTCCTCCAGCTCCCAAACAACAGTCCCTGAGAGTCTTATTCTTGTAAAGTCCTCCTGTGAGCTGCTCTCCCTTCCCCCTTAGGACTGTGCCCTGCGGGGTGTCTGGGGCCTCAGTGAGTGGGACCCGCCCCTTCTTGTTGGGGGCCATGCTCCTGGCTGCAGGAGAGGCCGGCGGGCTCCGCCCCTCCCTGCCCAGCTCTGGTTGGCTGGTAGCACCAGGCCCGCCCCTCAGACCATCTACTGTGCCCCAATCCCAGCCTCCACTGGTCTGTGTGCGCAGTGCACGCAGGGAAGGTGGGCGCCAGTTCTGGGATCAGACTCACAAACGCACAAAGAAACACACAGGCAGAGAGTCCACCCTGCAAGGTCCTGCTGCCGGTGCGCCAAGGCACCCAGAGGGAGGGCACCCAAAGTCAGCTCCACGCAGCTCCCCGCACTGCTGGTCTCAGCAAAGCTGGGGCGGCTCCACGTGCCACCACGGGGCCTCTCAGGGCCGGTCACAGATCCCAGCCTCTTGGCACCCGGGAGCTCAGGGCGGGAGGACACCCTCAGGGCTGGTCACAGATCCCAGCCTCTCCCACCAGGAGCTCAGGGTGGGAGGGCTCCTCCCCTCCCCCATGCCATGCAGACTCAGCGCTTTCTGGTGCTCAACACAGTGCCCTACAGGGACGCAGAGGATCCCCGTGTGCGGCTGCTCAGCGCAGTCCTCTGGTCCCTTACCACTCGGGTGCCACAGACCTTGGGACAGCCTTCCCTATGGTTGGCACCTGAGCACTAGACACCGGTTGAGACGCCACTAGAGGCTCTGTTCCCTAGGAAGGCGCCGGCCACCGTCGGAGGCTCTGTTCCCTAGGAAGGCGCCGGCCGCCATCGGAGGCTCTGTTCCCTAGGAAGGCGCCGGCCGCCGTCAGAGGCTCTGTTCCCTAGGAAGGCGCCGGCCGCCATCAGAGGCTCTGTTCCCTAGGAAGGCGCCGTCCGCCATCAGAGGCTTTGTTTCCTGGGAAGGCCCCGATTCCTCCGGGACTCACAGGTCCCCTGGGCCCCCCTGCCCTGTGAGCGGGGCGCTCCTTCCCCTCCCGTCGCTCCGGGTGTGGGATCCCCACTTTTGGATGCTGTCTGCACTCCTGAGGGGAGGGAGCTTTGCAGCCTCCAGGCCTCCGGATCAGAGCCCAGCACAGGCCTCAGGGAGGACTCCCCCTTCCTATGCCCCCCTCTCTTACCGGACTCCGTGATGTCTCTTCAGTGCTCCCCACTCGCACTCCGTCCACTCAGGTATGTTTCTCTGGTTTTTCCAAGCTGGCTACATAAGAATTTAGGAGGAAATCGAGTCCGTGGCTGGGAGCGGGGGCCTCTGCTGCTTCTCACAATGCCGCCATCTTCCCTTCTCCTCTCCTGTTCTTTCATTTGCAACATGGTTCTTTGTCTCCTCATTTGTCTGCTTCCCTGTGTTTGTTTCTATATATTAGGTAAATCTGCTATGTCTTCGGGACTTGGTAGGGTGGCCTGTGTAGCAGGTGTCCTGTAGGAACCAGTGGCTCAGTCTCCTCAGTCACCTGAGCTGGGCATTCCAGGTGCACCCCCGTGTGAGCTGAGTGCACTGTTCTATTGTAGTTGAGCCTTGATTGATGTTGGCATCACTGGGAGGGATTGAGCCCCCCAGGCCAGTCAGTTGTGAGGATTAGCTGAGACTACAGAAGAAGAGCGACTGTGCAGGAGCTGACCCTATGGAGCAGGACTTGCTTCAGTGGGACTTTGGTGCTCACAGAGTCCACCCCTTGAGTGTGTTGCTCATGGAGGTGGCAGAGTTGTAATCTGGCAAGGTCTGAAGCTGATCTCCAGGTGCACAGGCTCTGGGGCCTCCACAAGTGCAAAGTTAGCCACGGCCTGTGCCCTGCATGGGGCCACCTGGTCTGAGTTACAGAGTGATCTGCAGATAGCTTCTACTTATGTTGGGATTAGAAGTGTCCAGGAGAATTCCACTCCTAGGAATGTATCCTAAATATCCTGAAACATTCATCAGAAAGGATATATGTACCCTGATGTTCATAGCAGCACAGTTTACAATAGCTAAGATCTGGAAACAGCCCAAGTGCCCATCAGTAGATAAGTGGATAAAAAAGCCGTGGGACATTTATACCATGGAATACTACACAGCTGTAAAGAAGAAGAATCTCGTACCCTTTGGGACAGTATGGATGGACCAGGAGGATATTATGTTAAGTGAAATAGCCAGGCAGCGAAAGACAAGTATCACATGATCTTGCTTATATGTGGAATCTAAAGAACTTAAACTGATGAACAGAATAGATTCAATGACATGGAAGCATAGATGAGACAGATGAATGTCAGAGGGATGGAGGAGGGTGGGTGGGTGGAGGGGGAGAGAGTAACCAAAGAATTTATATGCTTATATACGCAACCCAAGGACATGGACAATGGTGGGGAGAGGGACTGGGGAGGGGGAAGGAATGGGGTGGAATGGTCATTGGGGAGAAAAAGGGACATCTGTAATATTTTAAACAATAATAAAATTAAAAAAAATAACACATGTATATAAATCTAGAACAATGAAATAATACTGCATATGGTTGATTGATCTATGTATATGTGATAAATGATTAAAAATCCTAAATTGGAAGAATGATTAGAAAATTCATAATGGAAAAGTAATAAGAGAAATGGTACTGAGGAATGACATAAATAAACTATTATCGTATTAAAAAAAAAAAAAGAAGAAGAAGAAGCGTCCAGGAGAGGCCAAGCTGTGAACCAAGTCAGGCTGCCACTAGTGCCAGCCCTGGGGCCACTTATTGAGAGGTATGGAGCATGCTGAGACTAGCTGCTGCTTGTTTGAGAGATTTTAGGAAAGTCAGAATCATGAGGCAAAAGAGGCCAGTTGTATGGAAAAGCCACTGGAAATGGCTTGAATGAGCCTGCAAGTAGGGAGGCGTGGGGTCTCAGGAAATCACCTGGGGAGGCAAAAAGTGTGAGTCAGGTTGATGGAAATTTGGATATGGTGCCTGCCTGTGACTCTGTGGGGGGACGGCTTAGCAGAGGAACAATGGCCTCTGCCAGCACTTCTGTCTGGGAGAAAGCTACGCCTCCAGCTCTTGCCCCAATTACAGACAAGTTAGTTCTTCCCCGACTGTCCCTGGTTCCTTTGAAGCTGCTGGGCCAATGCTGGAGCTCAGAGGGAGTAAGTCTGAGTAAGTCCATGTGCAGGCCCTTTAAGAGGAACTACCTGGGACTCCAGCAGCCTCTGTGTCCCTCAGCCACAATCCCCGCTGGTTTTTACAGTCTGAAGAAATGGGGACTTTTCTTCCCAGCACTGGAACCCTGGGCTGGGGGCCCTCGTTCCTCAGGGAAAACCTACACAGACAAGATATCCCTCCCAATTTTAAAACTCGGTTTTAGTTTGGTAGATACTTTCTATTGCCATTTTATTTCTTTATGCCTATGTTTCTCATTCTCTCTATTTCAACTTCTTAGCACAGCAGTTCCTTAAACATTTCTTGCAATGCTTGTTTGGTGGTGATAAACTCCTTTAGCCTTTTTTTTTTTTTTTTCCTAGTCTGGGAAGCTCTTTATTTCACCATCTACTCACCTTGCTGGATAGAGTAGTCTTGGTTTCAGATCCTTGCTTTTCATTACCTTGAATACTTCATGCCATTCCCTTCTGGCCTGTAGAGTTTCTGATGATAAATCAGCTGACAGGCTTATGGGAGCTCCTTTGTAGGAAACAGATTGTTTTTCTCTTGCTGCCTTTACGAGTCTCTCTTTTCTTGAATTTTTGGCATTTTAATTATGATGTGTCTGGGCATGGGCATCTTTGGGTTCTTCTTGCTTGGGACTCTCTGTGCCTCCTGAACTTGTGTGACTTTTTCTTTCATCAGGTTAGGAAAGTTTTCTGCCGTTATTTCTTCTAACAGGTTCTCTAACCCTTGCTTACTTTCTACATATTCTGGTACTCCTGTGATGCAAATATTGTTGTTTCATGTTGTCCCACAGCTCCCTTAAACTGTCCTCCTGGTTTTTGTTTTTTTCTTTTTGGTTCTCTAAGTGATTTCTTTTCTACCCTGTCTTCTAATTCTCTGGTTTGTTCCTCATTTTCCCCTAATCTGCTGTTTATTCTTTCCAATGTATTTTTTATTTCTACTATATCATTCTTAATTTCCTTCACAGTTTCCATTTCTTTTCTCAGGCTGTTGAGCATCCTTATGATCAGTATTCTGAACTCTATATCTGATAGATTGCTTATCTCCATTTCATTTAGCTCTTCTTCTGGAGAATTCTTTTGTTCTTTCATTTTGGGCTTGTTTTTTTGTCTCCCCATTTTGGCTGCCTGTTTGGATTTGTTTCCATGTATTAGGTATTAGGTAGGTCTGCTAGGACTCCAGGTCTTTTGGATGGTCTCTGGTGCAGCCTAATGTCAGACATTGTTTGTGACTGGCCTTAAGTACCCTGTTTGAAGCTTTCTGTACTTCACAGCTTGTGGTTCCCTCTGTTGGGGCTGGGTGTATTTGGAAAGGACCAAGATGCCCACCAAGGTCTGTTTTCCAAGCCCTGGGTCCAGAAGCAAATCAGGCAAAGACTCAAAGCACCCAGAGGCTGATTGTTATTCAGTCTCTTAATGAGCTTCAGGCTATAGAAACTCCACAGGGTGGGGCGGCTGTTTGTTATTCAGTCTCTTAATGAGCCTCAGGTTGTAGAAACTCCAAAGCGTAGGATGACAGGTTTTCCAACAGGGTAGGGCAATTGCTTCTCCCCTAGGCAAAAGCTGACTGCTGGCAAAGGTCTGCCTGAGAAAGATGTCCTCTGCTGCATGGGGGAATGACTCAACACAGGAATCCAGATGGCTGCCCTCTGAGCTCTATCCTCAGAGCCAGCTCCCCTAGATCCTCTTCACACAGCTGTATTCCACTCTGCCCTTCTTCTGCCGGAGCCCAAGGTAAATGGCTGCACACAAAACTTTGTGAATTGGCCATTTAAAAGGGGGTCTGCATTTCCAGCTATCTCTCCCTTGCAGACAGAAACCCTGCTGCTTTTCACAGCCAGGTGTTATGGGGGCACCTTTCTTAGATCTGGTGCTCTGGACTGGGGAGCCCAGCTTGGGGATTAGACCCCAGAGTTCTCAGTGGGGACCCCCCCTCAGCTTTGATTTCCCTCTGGAATTTTAGCTGCTGCCTATGGGAGCCCAGCCAGCCCTCTCATGCCTCTGCACTTCCTATCAGTCTCCATGTGGTCTCTGCTTTACATCCTTGGTTATGAGGGTGCTCTCCTGCTAGCCTTCAGTTCATTATTCACAATGGTTTTTCTATATTTTAGCTGTAATTCCAGTTTTGTCCTGGAAGAGTGTCAGTGTAGCTTCCGCTCAATCCATTACCATTTTGGAATCTGTCTAGGTCTGTTTTTGAACTCTGTTCTGTTTCATTGATCTATGTGACTGCCTTACCCAACACTAGTCTCTCTTGATTAATTATGTATTAAAATCAGTTAGTATGATTCCTCCCTTCCACTTTGTGCTTCCTTTTCAAAATTGTTTTAGCTATTCTAGTTCCTTTATTTTTTCCATACAAATTTGAGATTCAGCTACAAAACATCCTGAGATTTGGGTTGGAATTACATTAAATCCATCAATCAGTTTGGGAAGAATTTTCATTTTTACTACATTAAATCTTATAGTCCATAAACATAGAGTCACTGTAATATTTAAATTATCAAACATTTTTAAAAATTAAAAAATGTTGATTTTAATTATACATACCTAATCTATAGAAATATGATTTTTTTTGTGTGTGTGTTGACCTTGGATCCTGTGACTTTCTTAAATTCTCTTTTATAGCTCTAGGAGGACTTTTTTTTCCTTTGTTAAAAATTTTATATAAACTATCATGTTGTTTGTGAATAGGGACAATTCTATTTCTTCCTTTCCATACTCAGCACACCCCACCCCCCTTTTGATTTTCCTTGCCTTTTTGTGCTGACTAGGACATCCAGTAAATGTATAGGCATTGTAAGCAAGGATATTCTTCTTTTGTTTTTGATCCTAAGGAAAAAGCATTTAGTCTTTCACCATTCAGTATGATGTTAACTATAGGTTTTTATATACATGGCATTCATTATACTTGAGCATTTTTATCATGAATGGGTGTTGAATTTTGTCAACTGCTTTTTCTGTATCGACTACTAGGGTTATATTTCTTCTTTAGACTGTTAATTTGATGGATAATCAAACATTGATAATCAAAGATTGTACCAGTTTTACATTTCCAGGATAATTCTCACTTGGTCATGGTGTATTATTCTTTTTTCTATATTGCTGGATTTGATTCACTAATATTCCATTGAGGATTTTTGTGCTTTTGTAAGTGAGGAAAACTGGTTTTTAGTTTTCTTTCTTTTCTTTTTTTGTCATGTTTTTGTCTAGTTTTTGTATCAGATAATGCCTTTCTCAAAAAATGAGCTGGGAAATATGCCCTCCTCTTCCATTTTCTGGAAGAGCTTATGTAGAACTGGTGTTATTTCTTCTTTAGATATTTAGTAGCATTTGCTAGTGGAATTATATGGGCCTGCACATTTTTGGGGGGAGGTTTTTAACTATAAATTCAATGTTAATAGTTATTTGGAAGAATTTAACAGTTTTTCCCTTTAAGGAATTAGTCTATTCTGAGTTATTGAATTTGTGTGTAGAGTTTTCATAGTTTTCTCTTATTATCTTTGTGTCTATGGAGCCTATAGTGACATCCTTTCTCTCTTTCCTGATATAGATAATTTGCATCCCTTTTCTTTGTAAAACCTATTAGAAGTTTTTCAGTACCCTTGATCTTTCAAAGACATAGCTTTGGTTTCATTGATTTTTTTTTTTTTTTTTTCTACTTTCAGTTTCATTGATTTTTTTAAAAACTCATATCCTTATTATATCCTTTCATGTTCTTATTTTGGGTTTATTTTTGCTCTTCTTTTTCTAGTTTCTGCAGGTGGGCATGTGGATGATTGATTTGAGACTTTTCTTTTTTAATATAAGCATCGAATGCTATGTACATTTCCCTCTAAGCACTGATTTACCTGCATCCCACAAAGTTTGTTAAGTTGTATTTTTGTTTACATTCAGTTCAAAATAATTTTTAGTTTTTCTTGATACTTCATTTGATCCATAGTTTATCTGGAAGTGTGTTAATTTCCAAGCATTTGTAGATTTTCCTGTTACATTTCTGTTTTTGATTTCTGAGTTATTTCATTATTACCCTAGAACATACTATTTATTTCAATAATCTTAAATTTGTTAAGATTTCTTTTGTGACCTAGGGTATGATCTTTCGTGCAAATGTTCAGTGTACATTTGGAAAGAATATGTATTCAACTCATGTTGGGTAGATTGTTATGTAAATATAAATTAGAATCCATTTGGTTGGTGCTATTCTTTAGTTATTTTATATCCACGTTAAGTTCTATCAATTACTGAGATATCACTGTTGAAGTTTCTAATGTTTGTTAGGGATTTTAATTTATTTTTTCAGTTAAGACGGTTTTTGCTTTATTTTAAGCTCTCTGTTATTAGGTATACATACATTTAGTATTGCTATGTTTTCCTGGTAAGTTGACTCTTTTATCTTTATACTATGTGCCTCTTTATCTATAATAATAATTCTTTTGCTCTGAAACCTACTTAGTCTGATATTAATATAGCCACTCCACCTTTCTTCAATTAGTATTCGCTTGGTGTATCTTTTCTATTGTTTCACTTATTACCTACTTATATTGTATTTGAAGTGAGATTCTTGCAAACAACGTGTGGTTGCATCATGTTTTTAAAATTCATTCTGAAAATTTCTTTTAATTGGTTTGTTTATATTGTGTTTGTGTTTAATAGAATGACTGATAATGTTTGGTTTTAGGTCTTGCTTTTTATTATTTGTTCTCTGTTTGTTACCTCATTAAAATTATTTTTTTCCCTTTCCTGAATTTTTTGTGTTGTTTGTTTAGTTATTTAAACGTTTTCTAGTATGCTGTTTTAGATGATCTGTTGTGCTTTTTTACTATTGGCACATTTTTTAAAACTCAAGAGGAGAATAGTCTATTATATTTACCAGGTGTTTTCCATTTCTATATTTCTTTATTTCTGATGTTCTGAATTTTCTTCTCATATCTTTTTCCTCATGTCTGAAGAACTTCCTTTAGCAATTCTTTTAGAGTAGGTCTGTTGGCAAACAGTTCTTTGAGTTTTCCTTCATCTGAAAATGTCTTTACTTCACCTTTCCTGAGGATTTTTTCCACTGGACATGAAATTCTGACACTCCTTTTCTTTCAACAATTCAACACTATTGTTCACTTCATTATCTTCTGGCCTGCATAGTTCCTGATAATAATTCTCAGTCACTCAAATCATTGCTCCCCTATAGATAATGTGCTATTCTCTGGCTACTTTTAAGATTTCTCATTGTTTTTATAATTGAAATGACAGTATGACATTTCTGGGCGTGGAACGGGTTCTCTGAGCTTCTTGATTCTGTAGATTTATGTCTTTCTCCTAAGGAAAATGTTCATATTTGTGGCAGGTCATTGATCTGGTAGGGTTCCAGGCTCCAAGTTCCAACTCACTGTCTGTGGTCTGTGGTTCTAAAGTCAATTAGGTCTTGCAGTACTACAGGAATCTATCTTGCATGAACACTACCTTTCAGGCCTGTTTGGGGTGTGGTAAGTTGTCAAAATCATTGACATGCATTTTAGAGTCTGAGCTTTGCCTGGAAAGATAAAATATGAGTCTAGGAGTTCATAAACAATTTTGTAGGACCCCTTTATCAAGGTCTATCATTTTATGATCTTTCCATTACCTTCCTGTTTTCCAAAGTTCCTTTTTTTTAATTTTTTTGTCCAAAAAACTAGGTCTTATGTCTCCCTGATCACATTTCTTGTGACTATAGCCAGGCCTAGGCTGAATGGCAGAAAGACAAGAGGGGAAGAAAAAAGGCAAACTCCCTAGTGGTTTGGTGGCACATCTAAATCTGGGTTTCTTCTCCAGTCTGTCTGCTTCTATTTGCTTTCAAAGTCTGTGGGAGAGACAGGCTGGGGTCTGCTACTCAGTTTTATTGGAACTGGTACCAACCAGAACAGCACTTTAGAAGCATAAAGAGTATTAGTTTTGATGGTGATATGTATGATGATGATGTACAGAAGAGAAACAAATAGTCTGACTTTGCTCATTTTTAACATTTCCCCACTCTCGTTTCTAATGCTTAAATGCATTGTAAGTCACTGATTTAGTTACAGCTAACTATACCTTAAATCATATACGTTGGCTTAGGCTCATGTCCAGTACCATCATTTTCACATCAGATCTCACATTCTAGGGATTAGATGCTGGGTCTGTCCTCATAATCTGAGTCTGATCCCAAAAGCCTTTCTATTGTCCCATGAAGCTAGACTGATCTGAGTTCAGATTCTGATTCTGCCACTTACAAACTCATGATCTTGGGCAAGATATGTAACCTCTCAGAGTTCTGCGTAATCTAGGTCATTTTTACTTAGCAGTTCTACACCAGAACTGTAGACTGGGAGGAGTTTTTAGGAAAAGGAAAACATTGTTCTGCTGCACTCATCCATTCATCCTTCCACCTGTTCTTTCCATCTATCCATCTAGCCATCCATCCATTTCTTCATCATTCATGTACTGTGTGCTTATCATTTCCCTGGTACCAGGTTAGGTACAGGATAAATGAAAATGAATAATATCAAGCCCTTAAGAAATGTTCTGTTCAAAATAAATGAACAAATGCAATTGAAACAAACTCATAGGCGCAGAGACTGGACTGGTGCTTGCTAGAGGAAAGGGGGTCGGGAGACTGGGTAAAAGAGGTGAAGGGATTAAAAAGTACAAATTGGCAGTTACCAAATAGTCATGAGAATGTAACGTACAGCCTAGGGAATACAGTCAATAATATCGCAATAACTATGTATGGTGCCAGGTGGGTACAGAAAATATTAAGGGGAACACTTTGTAAAGTGTGTGATTGTCTAATCACTATGCTGTACACCTGAAACCTACATAAAATAATACTAAAAAATAAAAATAAATAAATAAACTAGAGAAAAAATGTCCTACTAAAAAGTCACTGTGGAAGAAACTTGTAACTCGTCAGGTATGTAAAATGAGGTTGTAGATCTGAAAACTATATACAAAAATGGAGGTGGGATTGAGGGTCAAATTACAAATGGAGATCATGAGAGCTGTCTGCTTCAGAATGTTGCCTTAAAGATTAAATGAGAGATGCAATGAAGTGAGAAACGTGCACAAGAAGATGCAGACAGGCTCTTTATGCATTCAGGTTCTGAGCAAGGCTGGGTGTGATGTCACTGCACAGTCCCGCCTGGGAATAGTCTAGGCCAGTGGGTCATTTTCCTCCCTCTTCCCTCAGCTTCCTGCCACACAGTTGCCTAAATCGCTTTGAGGAGATGTCTATATTCAGCCTTATTTCTACTTGAATCATAGCCTTCCCTAAACTTAATCCCCACCACGGAAAAAAAAGCATTTAATTTGATTAGATCTAAGATGATCACCCCGCAATATTAAAAGGTGCCTCCAGAGTCACTTTTAAGAGTTTGGGATTTTGTTAAGACCATACTCTTCAAGGTTCCTGTCCTCCCCAACCTTTGTGATTCCAGATTTAAGATGTTTTCAAGTTGTGTTGTAAGTGAAAACTTATCCTTTTCATCCTTTTAGTTGTGTTTGTCTGTTTCTACTCTTCTCCCTGTTGGTTTGATAAGGAAACGACATGTACCAGAGGGAGTCGATCAAACATTCCTTAAGAACCCTCTTATTTCTCCAGGCATTCTCCTGACCCCTCAGAGGGACACACAGTAAGAAAACCCGATTCCCCTAACAGATTCAGACCATTTGGAAGGTAAAATATACACACAACATATAGTTAATAATCAGGACCATGAAGGATAATGCTTTTGCAGGGAACTTTGAGATCTCAAGCCCCCTCTTTTCCCATCTCCGAACCAAACCCAGATCATGGATCCTGCCAGAGACTTGAGACTCTCTTAATGATTGATTTCAAGAGAGAAATATTTCACAGGCTGATTCAGTGACTATTGGAAACAGAACTTTCCTGTTGGTGCTCCATGGTTCATGACCCTGCTTGGAAGAGCTTTCTGCTTCTTCCGATAGCAGAGACCTTTCCCTGAAATGATACAGAAAACAGCCCATTGTGCCATTTATAGCCTCCACATTAATTGCTGCCCCCCCCCCCCCCCCCAGCCAACTCTTCTTAGAAGAATTTTTGAAATGATTCTTATTCCAGGACCTTTTAAACCGGTTGGGTCTGTCACTGAACCCCTTTCTCTGGGTTGTCCTTACACCTCTGGATGAGTGAACACCTGGCCCTGCCAAGGTGGGATAGAGAGGGGAGGCCATCCAGGTTTCTCCCTGTACATGCTCCTGGCACTCAGGCTGGTGCACCCCAGCCCCTCCCCTGACCACAGATCCTGGAAAAAGGAAACAGCTTCCTAGTGAAGTTTTGCAGATGAGTTTGCTTTATGTCAACGTTGGAGCAAGCCTTATCTTCCTGTAACAGGGTGTCTGGGGTGCAGTCTGACCAGCAGCGCCTGTGGGCTGGGGGACAGGGTCACCCTAGAGACACAAAACTCTTTTAAAGTTTGCTTGCGGCTTGGGCCTGTATCTCTCCTGCACCCACCTGCAGGAGGGCTGGGGGGCCTCTTCCTCTCCCCTTCCCCTGAATGTGGGAGCGCCTGGCCAGGAGAGGTTGGTTCTAGCAGCTCTGAATCATTTCTCACAGCCTCTGCGTGGGGAGTGTTTCCTCTCATTAACGCCCTCTTTGTACTTCCTGAGCTCGCTCGTGGACTGCGCTCCTCAGTCCCCATTTAATTGCCTGAAATAGCTTCGCACATTCGCAGGGCTTTGCATCCCCACAGCAGCATCTGGCCTCCCCCTCCCACAGCCTGAGCAGTCATGAGCGTGGCTGAGTCACAGTGAAACTGAATCATTCAGCCACGATCAGGAAATGCCTTTTATAGACTTCCAGTTTTAAGAGGAGCTGCAGGTGACTTCAGAAATTTGGTTCAGTATTTTACCATCTTTTCCCCACTACTGGTCCTTGTTTGCTTTTTGACTGGCTGCTCTGGGCAAGCTTCACACAAAAGGTACCCAGGCACTCCCCGTTAAGGGATATTTATTTTCTCTGATGCAAATGGGAAAATCTGTAGACTATTTTTGAAGCAGCCTTTGCTAGCCATTTCAGTGAAGCCGTATATATTTACAAATCAGATCTCTGGAGATCTGGGAGAAATTTCCAGGACAAACTGCAGATGGCGCTCCTATCTTCTCATAGCAGTGTTCCACCTCAGCGATTGGCTGGCTAAAATTTGCAGCAGCTCTGTCCCCCTTTATTCAGTGTTAAATAAACGAGGTTACCCTAAAGCAAATCACTAGGTGCTAATTAGGATCCCTGGCCAGGACCATTTTTTTAAAAAAAAAATGAGTAAGGTGGAGAATGGATGAAGAGTTATTTCAAATATACACATAAACTCATTCACCAAAATGTTTGTGAATATGAATGATAATGATAAAAATACAGTGAAAACACACATTTTAAAATAATTACTAATAGACATCATTTACACTATAGGTATCTGTTTTGGGAGGTTTCCTCTGAACTTAAAGAAATCCTGTCCCTGATGCCTGTGTCTTCCGTCCTGTCATTGCCAAGAGCGGTCTCCATGCCCCTGTTAAGTATAAGAATGATGGGGACCTAGCCCTGCTGTGTAGGGGGTCGGGGGGGGGGTGTCTTGGAATCCTAACAGAAGTTGGTGATTTGGTGAGGAGAAGGTTACCATGTGGCAGGTGGCTACTCAGAGGAGCCTTACTTAGCTCTTGCTGCTGGAGTAAGATGCTGAGTGAGTGGGACATTTCCTGCTGCCCTCATTAGGAATTAGAACCCCAAACTGCAAAAAAGGGCATGTCAACAATTGGGGGACAGGTTCTCATCCAAGTGAAACATCCTGGCTCCCCCACCCACCCCCTAGGCCTAACACCTCTTCCCAGAGGAGGGAAGGAGAATGGGGGCATGAACCCTCAGCCCTGAGCTGGGCCCTGGGCTTTCCTTTCTTCTTGGAGAGGAGAGGTCACTTGCCAAGGCCCTGCCCCCAAACCAGGAGACCAACGGCACCTTTCTGATTTGGTGGATGTCTCTAATAGGTATGGTATCTGATGCCCAGTTGGAATTTGGCTCAGGCTCCAAGCACCCTACAGAGTTGAGGAAAGAGGCAGAGAGGGACTTGGGTGAGGGGACACAACCTGCACACTCACAGCTTTTTGTGGCCTGGAGTTGTGAGCTTTGTGAGAAAAGAAGCTGACTTGAGTTGTCCTTTTCCAAAGTGGGTTGGAAACTGTGAGAAACTTGTGGTACCACAGTGGAGGCTGGAATGGAAAGAGACTAAGTGGAGTTGGCTTTTCAGGGCTGAGGGCCTAACAAGAGGGAGTTGAAGAAACTCATCCACAGGCTCCTTGCGAGCCAGCCTAGGGACCTCAGGAAGCTCAGAGCAGGCACGGGAACAGCTTTTACTTTCACAGCTCAGAAGGCTGTTGCTCCCTCCTTCCCTCAACCTGGTCTCAGCCTTAGAGGACCGAAAAAACAGGAGGGAGAAAGGAAGACCCAGCCTGCTGCCTGCTCAAGTCTCCCGTCAAGTACATCTTGTTTGTTTGTTTGCCTATCTTGTGTGCTATGGACAACTTTGGTCCAGTGAAGCCTGTGGAACTCTTCTCAGAAAAAAAAAAAAAGCTTATTTAAAAATGCATATAGTAACATACAGATGGGGTATTATAAAGAAAGCTATTATAATGAATGCACTTATCAAACTATTATAATTTTTGATGTAGTATTTGTACTTTTTAAATTAAATAAACGATTTAGAGGCAGAAATAAGTACATCTTAAAGCACTAATGAGCATAAATAATGTTTCATAATGCTTGAAATTCTTGTTATATAACATGATAATATTTGTGTTTTTTTTTTGGTGACCAAATCACAGATATCACTAATACTATAGTCATTTGTGGATTATAGTCATAATAGAAAGAAATGCTGCAGAGGTTGGGGAACATAAACCTGCACTTTTAAAAATCTAAGTTCAGGGATTCTGAATTCCATGGAGCCAAATTGAAGGATGGCTGAAGCAGTGGCCTGGGGAGCAGGTGGGTGTCCAACTGTACGAGAGGAGAGGTTTTATCAATGTAGGACTGGACTTTCCCTAGCTACTAGAGGAAACCTGGAAGGTCCATATCTCTCCAAGTCACTGTTAAGGGATAGGACATGTGATTTCTCTAAAGCACAGTTTGGACCAATTGGAGGACATGGGTGATCTGTACTGAGCTTATTTTGAAATATTGGATTTTTATTTCATTGTGTACATTCTTACAGTACATTGTGTTCAACAGAAATGTACAAGTTTTGAAACTAGATGACCTGTGTTTGGATTCTGAATGAACTTAGACAACTGCTTATTCACTCTGGCCTCAGTTTCCTCATCTGTCCAACATTGTAGCGTTGTGGATTAATTGATTGATCCATGTGAAGTGCTTAGAACAGACTGTGAAGTGTGGTAGATTATTGGGCACGTGAGTGAGTCTGACCCAGCAGACACCTTCTGGGTCTTTCTTCCATGTCCTCCCTTAGCTGCACACGAACCTCATTTCCCACACATCTATGGGTTTAAGGAAGCATCAAAAGGACCCTCAAAACTTCCCAGCACATCTGATGATCACTCAGCCGCTGCTAGCAGACTGGTTATAAATAGAAGGCTGTACTGCGATCCACGTCCTCTTGACGCTGTGTGATCCCTGGTGGCTCATATGACACAGTGTCCCAGGAAACTCAGCCTTCGTCACCACAAAATTACTTCCTAAATAGGCCAGTGGGCACTCTTAGTGCTCTAATAAGTTCTGTAGATTAAGTCATGCCTTATCAGGTTGTCTCCAGGAGCTATGGGCGATATAATTCACACATAATCAACACAGCAACCATCCATTTTAAATCCCCTGAATGTCCTGATTTATAATTTCAGATTTATGGGAAAATGACAATAAACCTTCATGGCCTTTCAATTTTCCCAGTTGTCTTAGATGAATTATGCAAAGCAAAGTCTCTCTTAAAATACAAAGAGCCCTCGTTTGCTGGTCTGTTCACACTCTCTAAGGTGTTCATGTAAGAGCACAGTAATCACAAAAGCCAAACACAGAGCCCTTGCTTTATATTTGTCTTGTTTTGTTTTACTTTATTATTTTAATGATAGATGCACTCATCCCACCTTGTGTTTCCCCCTGTCCTTTCCAAATGGAACAGTTCTGTTTGATTGAATATGATTGTGTAGGCAAAGGAGTTTATTGCTTCTAACAAAGTGAAAATTAGGCAATTTCAAATAATCTGTTTTTCAATCATATTGAAACTTATTTTCAAAATAAGACATCCTTATAGATCTCCTAAATTACAAGTGTAATTTTGGCACATTCTAGAGTGTTCCTGGACTTTGGTCCATCAAGGGAAAATCAAGGGCTAAATTCTGTTTTTGGTGTTTCACTCTTCCTCTTAGACTTTGTGTTAATCATTTGACTTTTATGTTCAAGTTAGCACCAAGGAGAACATGAAGATAGATATCTGTATCAGTCAGCTTTGCCTGTATAACAAACCACCCCAAACATATACTGAGACTACTTATTTGCTGACAATTCTATAGGTGGGTAATTTAGGTTGAGCTCCTTGGGATGGCTCTGTGTGTTGTTGACTGGGCTCAGTCATGCATCTGCAGTCACCTGATGGCCGGTGGTGTTGGCTGGGGATGGAGGCTCATGATTCTGAAGGCTAGCCTTGGCTCATTCGCATGGTGCAGTCATGGTAAACTGCCAGAGTTCCCAAGAGCAGCTAAGAGAGCACACAAGCACTTTTCAAGCTGATTGTTATGAACTGAATGTTTTGTGTCCCCCTCAAAATACATATATGGAAGCCCAACACCCAATGTGATGGAATTAGGAGGTGGGACCTTTGAGAGCTGATTAGGTCATGAGGGTGGAGTTCTTATAAAAGAGTACCCAGCGCGGCGAGCTCCCTTGCTCCCTACAGCCATGTGAGAACACCTCAAGAGGCAGACATCTATAAATCAAAAAGTGGGCTTTCACCACTCAAGGAGCAAGCCACTTCCTTGATCTTGGACTTCCATCCTCCAGAACTGAGAAATATATTTTTGTTGTTTATAAGCCAGTCTATGGTATTTTATAATAGCAGCCTGGACAGACTAAAGCATTGATGTTATATTGGCCAAATGGTCAACCCCAGATTCAGGGCCTGGAACAATACTCTACCTCTAGATGGGAGTCACATGGCCAAGGGTCATGAATATGGGCATAGAAATAAGTTGTTTTTCTTACCTCCAATAATATCCTTACATACATAATATATTGTTAAAAATTGTTCATACAATCCTAACAGAGAACAAGAATCATATAATCCAAATCTTTTTATAATATTATTGATATTTAAAATAATCATTTAAATTTTTAGACATAAAAATGAAAGTCTTGTAATTCCCAAGAATTTTTTGCAATATTTAAAATTATTTTCTTGGCTAGTTTTCCCCTTTACTAATAAGTTATTAAATCTTTTGGAAACACAAAGAAGAAACAAAGCAGTCCCAGGAATGCTGAAAAAGCAGCCTTCTCATCTATCAGGGCCATGTCAAAAGGTCAGTTAAATGTAGCATTGCCAGATTTTTCCTCATAGGTGAGAGCGTGCATGTGTCCCACATCACCAGGATTTGCTTAAAAATGGATACTATGTGTGAGCTTAAAACAAGGCAGAAAAGAAGTCGCACACGTGAGGTTTCCTGCCCCCAGTTCCTTCCTTCCCCTGCTCAGGGCACTTCTCTTCTGGTTCTCTGTGATGCAAACTCATATGCTCTAGTGTTTCTAAGTGGGGGATATAAGGAGTCATCTTTAGCAACTAGCATTTCTATTCGCACCAGTGTGAAATGGGCCATCATCCCTCTGCTGCATGGCAAACTCTCTCCCCAAGGGCCGCCCTGATAGTCCAGCCCAGAGCAGACTGTGCAGTATGCTGAGCCCCTGGTCCCACCCAGGATGCACCCCCAGAAGGGCTGTGGAGTCTGCATGTTCCATGAAGCCACTGTGTACTTTCCACCTGGGTCTCTAACTCTCCTTAGAGATGAGCCTGCACACTTGGTTCCTTTTTTCCTAGATGAAGGAATAATCTTTTGTAAAACAAACTAACTGAGGAAAGGGGTGTTTGAAAAGGGCAAATCAGCAATGTTAATGAGGTCACCACAGGAGTGGGACAGGGGAGACACACTTTGGGGGCCCTGAGTGATTGGCAGAACTGTGGGTATAAGTGGGGGTCCTGCTCCCCACTCCTCTCTGCCTCATGTTTGTATGAGAGGGACAGAGCACCGGGGCTCTGGGCTATGGCTCTGGGGTCGGGTCTCTGTCCAATGAGGCTGTCTCGTTCCTTGTCCCGCACTCAAGCTGTGAACCAGCGGCTTCTGGAGGAGCATTCTTAGCTGCTTGCTTTGATGTCTCCCTTTAAGCAGATGCATTCTCCCATGGTTTCCTGGAGTCCTGCGGTTTACTGAATAACATTTTGGGGTGATGAACTGTAGGCTTTTCCTGAGATGCTCAAAATTCCAAAAGTAAATGAAAAATCCCAACTGTGACTTTCTAGTACACTTGCCTACTTAGCCTTCGCTGTGACGACTGGAGGAGGGTTTTAGAAATGCTTCCCGAGGAATTCTTTTGTTTGCCCTGCAGGCCACCTCCAATCTCCACTCCTCGCTGCGCCCTGTGTGGGTTCCCTCAATACACTGGCTCCCACCCTGGCTTCTGCTGGATCAGGCCAACCACAGGCAAGGCAGGAGATAAAAGTACAAGAGGAGAAGGTGGGCAGGTGCGTTATTTCCTGCCCTGCCAGGGCACGTGGGTGCTGAGTTCCTCTCCTGCCACAGCCCTCTCATACAGTAGGGCTGCCTTGGGGGACTGTGGGCATTGCTCCTTTTACTGTCTTTCTAGTCCTAATACAGGTGACCCCGTTATTGTACTAAACAACACTGGTTTACTGGTTCCTCAAACCCTGCTCCCATCTTGGGCAAACCCTCTTCCATGTCATTACTGGGCCTGTGCCTTCTGAGACCTGCAGGGTCTTGAGTGGAACACATTAGACACCAAACACTGAAATGAAGACCAGAGGGAATCAAAACAGGCACCAATAAGGCAATTTTAAAAGGTCACAACTATGATTTGCACAAAACACTAGGTACTCTCCACTGTGGGCTGAATCATGTCTCCTCCCAAATTCCTGTGTTGAAGATCTGACCCCCAGAGTGATTGTGATTGAAGATGGGGCCTATAGGAGGTAAGTAGGATTAAGCGAGGTCCTGGGGTGGACCTAATCAATGGATTGGTGCTTTATAAGGGGAAGCCAGGGAGATTTCTCTGTGTGAGCACTGAACACCCAGGAAAGGCCATGTGAGGACACAGCAAGAAGTTGGCTGTCTATAAGCTAAGAAGAGGTTTGTGCCAGAACCTGACTAAGCTAGCACCCTGATCTCAGACTTCCAGCCTCCAGAACTGAGAAATGAATGTCTGTTGCTTAAGCTCCTCCCTATGTGGTCCTTGGTTATGGCAGCCCGAGATAAGGCACCCCCAAATCCATACGGGTGCACAGGTGAGCCACACATTTGATACTAAGATTCTACAGGAAATGAAATATAGGATTTTGTTATAGATTTTCTACTGAAGTCACCTTGCAATATAATTTTAAGTGCCTCTTTGTACTCCTAGTTTTAAACTATCTTTGGTGGAAAATATATCTGTGTGTGTGCACCTTAACACTTTTACATACAGATCATCTGTTTTGTGACTAGGATTTGGTTACAATTAAGCATCCATGGGCCAAAGCTGACTTCAACTAGATCCTGTTTAATTAGAAAATGACAGAGTAGAGATACATCTAATATATTAATGAACACTCTAAATGTTTTCAGCATGAACACCATTAAGTACAAGTAGAGACAAACAAACACAAAATGCTTTTTGAAGTAGCCCCAATGGGAGTGGGGGTTGACCATTCCTGCTAAATCAGGGACAGAGCCATTCTTCTTGTTGATCTGCTTCTCCTTGGAGGCTTGAGGGATGCAGCTAACACTTGTAGGAAGCAGCCAAGTTTGCCCAAGTGTGTGTTGGTGGGAAGGGGAAGGAGGGCAGAGGGAGACATAGTCTTCATCATATTTGGGATAATGGAGATGAGAAGGGCAGAGACCATGGCTCCCTGGGTAGTTCAGATCCTCCTGGGGACTCAGGGTGCCCAGAGGTTGTCGGATGTGCAATGTGGGAAATTTCAGCCGTGCCAGCCCACCATGCTCAAGGCCTAGAAGGAAGGCAGCAGGGTCCACAGTTGTGCAGAGGATGCTGTAGAAAGAGACACCAAAGGGCAGCAGAAATGAAAGCACCTCCCTCCCCATCTGCCCAAGAACCACCCCCGGCCCAAGAGCATCCAATGCACATCCACAAAAATATATTTAAGAGCATGATCACAACCATGTAATGACTCAAATGTGGGATATAAAACATAAAGCAGCAAATGAAGAAATAAAACAAACACACTCATAAACACAGACAACAGTGTGGTGGTTACCAGAGGGAAACGGGGGTGGGGAGGAACACGTAAGGGGGCCAAATACTTGGTAACAAAAGGAGACTAGACTTTGGGTAGTGAGCACACAACGGAATATGCACAATGTATTACAAAGCTGTACACCAGAAACGTGTATAATGCTATTAACCAATGTTTATCCCTTTAAGTTTAAATAAAATGAAAGAAAAAAGTAAGAGCCTGTTCACATCTTTCACATCAAGACCAAATCCCTCCGTGATGTTGAGGTCACGTATACACGCGTACTGGTTTCCCAGGGCTGCTGTAACAAAGTACCACAACTAGGTGGCTTAAAATAACAGAAACACATTGTCTTGTAGTTCTGGAGGCAAGAAGTCTGAAATCAAGGTGTCCCGAGGGCCACCCTCCCTCTGAGACTCAGGGTGGAATCCTTCTTTACCTCTTCCAGCCTCTAGTGTGAGCTGTCCATCCTTGGCGTGCCTTAGTTTATAGATGTATCCCTCCAATCTCTACTTTCATCGTCACATGGCATTCTCCTTTTCTTATAAATATGCCAGCCATATGGAATTAGGGCCCGTCCAATGCAGTATGTCTTCATGTAACTAATTATTACATCTGCAATGACCCTATTTCCTAATAAGGTCTTGTTCTGAGGTTCTGGGGGTTAGAGCTTCAACATATTTTTGCAGGACACAATTCAAACCATCATGATGCCCAAGTAGAATGATTTAATTCTAGCAAGTGAGCTCTCTGTTTGAGGAGTCTTTCTCTAAGGATTTCTAACAATAGCTTGTGTTACAGGTTGAGTTTATCTTTCACTCTAATAGTTTTAAAAATGTCAAAGCTTTGGCCAGTGCCATGGGTGAGTTTGTTTTTATTGTTAGGAAGGAGTCTGGGCTGCTTTCAGACATTGGCAAGTTTATTTTTAACTGGACAGGAAATGAATCTAAGCGTGCATTTATTTGTGGGCTGTCTGTTATTGAAGGAGTACTATTGTTAGACAATCACATTAGATTTGGAAATGAGTTTGGATGGAAAGCCACACAAATCTATGTTATAATTATACTACTCTCTGCTATAGATTTTCCAAAACAATCTTTCTGTTCATCAGAACCTGAAACCTTCCCAGTAATGGTTCCATTTATTATTCACAATTTGACAGCCTAGCAATTGCCATTGATTTGCCTTTAATTGAAAGGTCAAGAGGTTTTGATTTAACCTAAGGTTGAATTGAATGTAGGGTGTCCACAGAGGTGCAATGTAAAGTGAAAAATTTAAAAAAAAAATAAAAGTTTTATGTTGTGACTACATGATACCAGAGCTGTCTTGTTTGCCAAAGCTAAACATTCAGTGGAAGGGAAATAGTTCAATGAAGACCTTGCCTAAAGTTTTTGTTGTTTTAGAGGAGGGTTCTATGATATGGAGTAGTTTAGTTCCTAAGGAGAGGACCCATCTTTCAGACAAACTGCTTCTATTTATGGCTGATGCTAAGGATGGCCAATGTTTCAGAAAAGAGCAAGGTGATTCCATTCTAACTCCCTGATGAGGGTGGGAGTGAGGCCCAGGAAACTGGGGCTCTGCCTGGGAAATAACCGCCAGTCGGGGTATCTGGTTGGACAGGGGATGATTGTCCATTCTCTGAAGGACACCCATCTGAGGGAGACTCTGTGGCCCTTCTAGGTAGCTTGCCCTTAAGAAGCATTTCCCTGAATGAGGTCTGTTTCACCATCTTCTTCTTTAAGAGCTACCTGCGTAAACAGGGCTACCACTCTTACTCCCCAAACCAAAACTTTAACCATCGGTTGAAATCATATTTAAGGAACTGTTGACTGAGGACAGGTTGTATTTTCCCCTATCACCAAAGTCTCAACAAGTAGCCTAGATTCCACCCCACCCCCTTCTGTCTTGAGTGATAATTATGAATAACCCAGCCTTCTGGGTTGGTGAGGAAGGTAGTCAGGTTCACAATATACTGAGTGTTCTCTGTGCACCAGGTTGCCACTTACTGAGTGCCTGGTATATGCCAGGTCAGTATTATGTGTTTTGTATGCACTATCTCATTTAAGCTTTACAACAACCAGACGAGGTAGGTAGTGGCCTTGTGTCACCTTTACAGAGAGGCAAAGAGACTGTCCTGAGAGCATCCAACCAGCCACAGTGCTGAGGATTTGACTATCCATCTTTTATTTTTTTATTGTTTTTTGTTTTTGTTTTAGAGAGAGAGGAAGGGGAAGGGGGAGAGAGAGAAACATCAATGTGAGAGAGAAACATCAATTGGTTGCCTCACATAAGAACCCTGACTGAGGGCCGAACCTGAAACCTGGGCATGTGCCCTGACTGGGAATTGAACCGGTGACCTTTCGGTACATGGGGAGATGCTCAACCAGCTGAGCCACATTGGGCAAGGTGACCATCCATCGTTTTGAATTAGGCCATGACATTTTTGTGCTCAAGTGAAGAATCTGCCCTATTTCTTGAAGTTCTTGGAGGGACAGACAACTTAACTCACAGTATTAGGACAACTTTTCTCTATGCAAACAACCCAATTTCCCTTTTTAGGATGGGGGTTGTCTATACCAGAGAGACCTCTACAACCTCAGGAGCAGTTCAAAGTGAAATCACCTTCCGTGTTTGGGAGCATCAGCCATCACCGGAATTAGTGATTACTTATGGGACTCACTGCTCCCCAAATATTGTTTTAGCATCTCTGCTTCCCTCCCCTTCCAATTTTCCAGAGTAACCCTGAGCGGGGTCTCTGCCTTGCTCCTGTACTTGCAATTAGGAATGCACCTTTAAAGGTTCCCTCCAGAGAGGCCCTGCTGCCCTAAAGCAGATTATGCTGGAAGAGCCTCAGTGTCTTGTATTGTTCCTTCTAAACTGCATAGGGCACAGCCCCTCCTGGAAGGGTTACATGGGGACTGTTTATGTTCTAAACGGTGGCTCATATGACTCGGAAAGAGGCTCTGCGGGTTGACGCAGGATGTGCTCTTCCACATTTTAACTGCTTCCAAGAATGATCAGATAATTGCGTTCCTTTGAAAGATCCTTGAGAGTATGCTGAAGTGTCCCAGCAAAACAAAAGAGAGTCTCTGTGCGGTTTCTTTGCCTGACTCAACTGACAGGCATTGAATGCTCAGGGAAAGAGCAGGCTGATGGGAGGATGGGCCCCCAAGGAAAAGTCAGGTTCCCTCCACAAGAGATGTTAGTGAGTTATTCTAATTAAATGGAGAATGTGCCACTTCCACCAACGTGGGCCTCTTTCAGTGACACTTGTTGAAAGCAAGAGAAAATATGAAGGGGATCTTGCACCCAGGGGCTGGTTGGGCACGTAATTCATTGCCACCTTGTTGCAGAAATTCCTGCAAGATGGTCATTTTAAAAGGCTGGCTGGTTTTATACAGAAATTTTAAAGCTTAACCACGTTAGTAGTCAGATGTGACCATTTCTGCCTGTCCCTGTGGCCTGTTGGTTCAAACAAGTAGGCAGATGCTTTTGTAAGAAAAGGAAAAAAAGAAAATGCATTCTCATTATCTACTTCTTTTTGGTGATTTCTGTGCTTGTCAAAAGTACTGGGGAGAAGAGCCAAAGCAAGATTATCTGGTGTGACTGTGGCTTCCTGCTGAGTTCAGGTGTTCTTGTCTGCATTTCCAAAGGAGAAGAGATTTCTTTTTGTGTCCAGGGGTCAAAGGTGTCGCAGCTCAGTGTCAGCTTTGACGGCTCAGGCCACAGTGCACTAATGTAAGAGGCACTGTAGCACTGGACTCTAAACTTTTAAGGGCAGGGTCAGGTGTTAAATGTGCCCTTGTGCAGAGCCTGAAACATACCTAGTGGGCTCCCAACTGAGCGAGTCATCGGTATTTCAGGATGTTACAAAGTCAGGTAATGGGCCAAGACAGAAGCTCTAAGGACAAAAACAATGGTTCTCTAAGTGATTCGATGAGGCAGAATCAAGATGCTCGGCTCTCACAGGCTGGTGGTGGCCTGAGTGAAAAAAGGGTCTTTAGAAGGTTAAGCTCCACTGCAGTTGTCTAGGAGTCCACTGCCTTTTATTTTGATAAATCCTGTCTGCTGTTTGATTTAATAGTCCCTGTGTATCTCTAGTCCTTCTGTTATAAGGGCGAAGGGTCTGGAGGGGATTCAGTCACTGCTCCCAAGTCCTCCCTCCCTCCCTGGACTAACCTTGTCAGTGTGGGACCCTGTGGCACCCCTTACCTCCAGTGGGTGGGCCTCCTATAGGTGTCAGGATTGACCCTGTTCCGCATCAAGGACTTCAGGGGCTCCCCCCTCATGCTCTCCCCACATTTTCCAGGAGAAGAGAGAGTCTCAGGTAGCCACCAGAAAGGACAATGCCATGTGGAGCAGACAGCCCAGCCCACCCACACAGGAGCAGAGCTACTCCTATGGGCCTGTGAGTGCAAAAAAACCAAGGTCATATGAAGAAGCCTCTGAAATGTTTAGAATTCCTATTATGCAGCACAAACTGACTAATGCAGCGTCTTTGGATGTGTAGCAAGGAATCCTGGGTGAGCCTGTTATATGCAGAGATTTGGCCAGAATAACATGAAAGAAATTCAGCACTCGGGACCCATTACAACAGCAGGACCTGGCTGCAGAGCCTTTGACCCTGGCTGATCATTTTCTTCTCCAAGCCTGCTGAAAACAACAACAAAACAACACCACCATCACACACACACACACACACACACACACACACACACACACACACACACACACACACAGAGACATGCTGCTTCGTGCTTGAGGAGTTCCTTTCAGAAGGAACCACCGGGACACACTGCCATAGTGTCATTTGGGTGGTATGTGCCCTATTAATATTAATCATCTGGGCAGCATTGCAGTAACCTCCCCATGTAGCTGCCTTTTCAATTATCTCCATTGGATCTCCCTCTTTGAAGTGGGGTTTTAAAAGCAAATTGACAGCATCATTTGGGTGATTGGCCTGGCTATTGTCAAAAGGTTTAAGAAGATTAGCTCAGCTCCTCGACAAGATGGGTGGACTGCACAGCTCTGTGGCATCCAGTCATTAATCTGTCCTTAGAGCCGCTTCCAGAAGAGGGGGAGGCCTGGGAGCCGGCTGCAGCCACATAGCTCAATGGTGGGGCCTTTTGTCAGACGAGCATTCTCGCAGCAATCAGCCTCCGCCTGTGCAACAAAAGACATTTTCCTGAATTATGGGAGGCAAAGTCCATTAAGTGCAAAACCACGGTGAAAGGAAGGCTCTCACAGTTTCCTAAGAGGCAGCCCCTGTGATTAACAAATCTCAAGAACTTTCCTACAGGAGAGCTAGACCACAAATCCTGAATTTCCCGGGAACTCTGTCTTGCTAGTTTTTGTCAATCACAGTTTCTTGCAGTTCCAAATGGGTCCCCATAGTGTGCTTTTGTGGCTTATCACCACCTTTGTAATGCCATCATGCTGAGTCGGTCCCTTTTTGATCAAAACAGATGCTTCCCAGAGGACATAGGTTTTTATTCTTTGAAGCTTCATTGTAACGTTGGAGAACCTGCACGGACATGTGTTTAATATGCAAACACCTCACAAAGAAAACTTACAGACGAGTTGTGTTTCAAAACTGTTTTGAAATGTCAGACTTTTTTGGAATTCATAAAGCAAAGCTTTCTTATATAGACAAAGTCAGGAAGGGCTTTTACAGCAGGTAGGTGAAGCATGACCCTGAATTATGATGCCAGTAGTACCACGGAAACTAAACATATCATTGATGATTCTTCTGTCTGCACAAAAAGAGTTCCAGGTTTCCCCTGGGGACATCACGGGGACAATCTTCAGTTTTCCTTCAGTTTCCACAGTCCCTCCTGGCTTCCCTCCTCCTGCACACAGCTCTTGCAGGAACCATGTAGGGCTCAGCATCCTGGCAGGGCTCAGGCTGGAGCAATTGCAGGTGGGAACCAAGGTTCAACATCACTGCCTCTAATGGGCAGCAGAAAATGTGCCTCCCACCACCTACCTTGGCAGGGGCTTCCTAGGAAGTGTTTTTGGATATTTATGGATTTCGTTGGCAACTTCTTGCTGAGGGGGATCTGTGAAGCTGAGAAGAGCTGTAGACCTTAAATCACCAGCCCTTTGTCTGATGTCAGCTGTGATTTGAAAAGGGCAGTTCCCACCTCCTACCAGGCACCAGCCGGAGGTTCCGGAGCCCTCCCTGAGCCAAACGCTCCTCAGAGGTCTCCAAAAACTGCTGTTTGTGCTCCAGTTTGCAAACTCTTTCATGGAAGAGCTCTTATAGTTTTTATTTAAGCTTTTTTTCCACTGAGACCCAGCTAGTTACCCATGGGGCTGGGCCAGGGTGGGTGTCCAGGCGACCTCCCTGCAGAGTCTTTGTGACTGATCTTGGCTTTCAATTTCCTTAGAACATGTGGTTTCCTGGGAGTATGGCGTCCCCATGAAGGGAGCCCTGCTGGCCCATCCCAATGCTAGCTGGGCAAGCCCAGGCAGATCCGAACCCGCATGATTACGAGGTTCACCAGGATTGCTGCTTTATGTTCGCCGTGTAATCTGGGCTTGCAGTTCAGTTACTGTTTTCAATGTTTGTGGGGGAAAATCAGAATCCTACCCATTGCACGAGGGAAGGCTTCTTGTCAGACACTTCACCCACTGTATATATTCTTTAAAATTAGAATTATAGATTAGTAATAGAATAATGACTCAGTCTCTTGGACTTTTATCTAAACTAGCCGGCACGGAATTTTCAGTCCCCCAGTTATGTTCTATTCTGGGTTGAATTGTGTCTCCCAAAAAGATACATTCACATCCTAAATCTGGTTACCTGTGAATGTGACCTTATTTAGAAATGAGGTTGCTACAGATGTAATTAGATAAAATGAGGTCATGCTGGAATAGGGTGGGCCCTCATTCAGTATGATTGCTGTCCTTACACAATGAAGGAGCCATCATGTGAAGACAGAGGCACAGGGAGAATGCCACGTGCTGATGGAGACAGAGACTAGAGTGATGCAACTGTCGGCCAAGGAACACCAAGGATTGCCGCAACCCTCTGAAGCTGCAAGAGTCCAGGAAGGATTTTACCCAGCACCTCAGAGGGAGGGCAGCCCTGTTGACACCTTGATTTCAGACTCCTGGACTCCAAAGCCAGGAGAGAATAAATTTCTTTTGTTTTAAACCACTCAGTTTGTTTTATTTTTGTTACAGTGGCCTCAGGAAATTAATGCAGGGTTTGTTGAGCACTCTGACCCTGCCTGGCAGACTCTGTTATTTCCAGTTGACAGATGAGAGCACTGGCCTCAGAGAGGTTGAACACCTACTCAACATCACACAGCTCGTGTCTCCGAGCAGAACTGGTATTTGGGCTGTCTGTTATAGTTCTGACCTTTGTTTTGTTTCTTGATTGTCAAAAGTTTGTGAAGTATGTGAGGGAAATGATCAAAAATGATTAAACACAATTTTTGAGGCAGAATGTATAGGCATTAGTGTTAAAATGAGTTTTGACAAGTGCATACACCAATATAACCCAAATCATATCAAAATACAGAACTTTCCCCTCACCCAGAGGGTGACCTCCTTTCCCTTTTCAGTCAGTTTCGGCCCCCTCTTCCCATGCATCCGTGGGTCTGACATCTATATGCCTGTTCTCAAACTTCCTAGAGGAGGTACTCTAATTGCCTGGCTTCTTTGTTCTGCTTATGTTTCAGATGCACCCATGCTTTTAGGTGTATCATAGTTTGTTCCTCTGTATTGCTGGTAGTGTTTCATTGTGGATCCATTCTCCTGGTGGTGGACGTTTGGATGGTTTCCGGTTTGGGGCCTTTGTGTTTAAAGCTGCTATATCCATGTGGCATTGTGAATATTGTTTCCTTTCTCTTGGGTAAATACCTAGGAGTGAAGTTGCTGTGTTATTCAGAAAAGGTGTGTTTAACTTTATATGCAACTGAGAAATCCTTTATGAAAGGATTTGTGAAACCTTATGAAGATGAAGGTATATCTTGTTGCAGCTCTATAACAATTCCCTTTCCCTCCTACCACACAGACTCTGTATAATCATGGTGATATGGTCAAATGAGATACATTTGTCTTGGCACCTTGATGAAATATAACCATACTTACAAACAGGTCCGTGCCTGCCCCAATTTTCTCTGTCACGTGTTATGGCTATCTCTAGACTTTCATACCAGCCACTGGAGGGACAAAGCTAATAGAAATTTTTTTTTATATATAATGCACTTTGTTTTGCTTAAATATAGAATCTATTTCCTTAATTTCAAAAAACAGTCACCTCCTTTCTGTATTAATTCAAATATCACAAGAGCTAGAGTTTGAAAACAACGAGGGTTTAGGGAATGTCTTGGAGTGTCAGTTTATGAAGACCATTTGCAGAATGGACAGTTGACTCCATACTGGATTCTACAAGAGGCTGCAGGAAATAAGGGAGAGAAAGACAAGCTCCAGCCTCTAAGGAGCTTGCCACAGCTGCTGGAGAGGCCACTAGGAGAAAGGAAAAAGAGGGTGAAAGGTAGAAAGGGGAAGGGTGTGGGGAAGCAGCTGAAGGGAGTGAGGGAGGACCCGGTGGACTCAAAGAGAGGAAGGTCCAGAAGAGGGAGCTGGATGCCAAAAAAGATAACATAAAAGATGCTGAAATGCTCACCTAAGGGACTCACAGAGACTAGTTTTTTGCATAAATGCCTTAAGAGACCAGAAGAGCTTTCAGGGAGCACAGTCTGATAGCAACATACCAGGGAGAATTGCTCTTCCTGGGACAGGTTTCTGTTAATATTCCCAGATGCAGCCTCACCCATCACCTAGAACATGTTGGAGAAGCTGGGCTAAAGCTGATGACTGAGTCGGATCTCCAAACCGCAGCATTTCCCTGATGCCAGCTTTTCTGGGGATGACATGTCAGCACAAGAAACACCTGGGATGAAATGTCTTAGTGCAACATGGATCGGGATCCCTTGTCCGCCCCACACCCTGGGAGAGCAGTGGCATCAAAGCAACCTGGGATGACCTTGGTCTCAGAGTGGAGTTGGATCTGAACCCTGGCTCTGTATTAATTAGCTGTGTGAGCTTGGGCCAGTCTCTCAACCTTTCTGTCCCTCGGTAGATTCCTCTACGAAATGGGCAGTATAATATAATCATGGAGTATATGAGGTAACCCAAACTGCCTAACCCAGTGCCCAGTATATAACACCTGCTCTGTAGACACCACTCTCACTATCAGTGCTTCCCTTCACCACTTTATTATCGTGAGGGAAGGGACAGGAACAACCTGGCACTTAGCTAGAAAGTGTCTCATCTTTAGAGAGGTCGCATGGTACAGGGTGGGGCCACACCAGGTCTGGAACTTACCAGCTAAGATCTAGAAAAACTTGTTTAATCTACTGGTGAAAAAAATGTTCAATATAAATTTTTGAATGCATAACATATTTATATGGTTTAAAAATATATGAAAAGAGAAACATTGAGATATCAGTCTCCTACCGCCTCTTTGTGGCCCTCTCCGTCACCCCAAGAAAACACCATCATTAATTACTTATATCATCCCAGTGTTCATTAATACACACAAAAGAAAGTAAAAGACATGTTTTGATTTTTACCTCCTGCTATTTTAAACAAAAGTTGAAGTTGGTATAATATGTACATTTCCGCACATTGCTTTTTTATTATTAATTTGCTCTCCTTTGGAGACCTTGAAACACCACTATAAGGACTCTGCTTTCTTCCCACAGCTGCACAGATTCCCTGTGGTTTCAATGGTGGAGGAAAGGTTGACTCCAAGGATGACCAATTCTTGATTTTTTTCAAATCCTGTTTTTGGGGAAGACTCGTTTTCCCTTGATGATCAGGCAAATGGGGCCAACGAGGCAGCCAGGTGAGAAGTAATCAAAAGTGTTAAAAAGTCCTGACATCCTCCCTCCCGCCGCCCGTTGTCCGGAGGGGATGACAGGGAAGGGACACCCATCTCTTTCCTTCTTACTCTCACCATGGACGCCTAAGGGTCTTCCCGTGGCTGTTTTTCTTCATATTTTGTTTAAGCCAGACTTCTTCATAAACTACGTTGGGGTTGGAGGCAACACTGGTAGGATTTTTCTGGACTCCTTAAAGTTTCCAGCAGTGGCTCTCGGTGAAGTTGTCATCTCAACACAAGTTAGTTCTCAGCTTTGCAGGAAGATATTTTTTGCCCGTAGGTGGGCTGTGGATGTGTTTTGAGAATCACCACTCTATAAGTTAGGAATGGATAGTTATTGATCAAACCATAAAACTGTAGAATTTAAATGTGGATGAGACCTAGGAGTGCACCTGCCCCAAGAGCTCTGAGCTGCGTCTCACAGGAACCTGCATTTTCGGCTGGCAAAATGTCAAATGGTGGCAGAAACATACATAAAGAGGAAGTGAAATGAGTAGGTTTTTATTAGTTTCCCCTTAAATCTTTGATGCTGCTCCTTCTTTTCTACTAACACTCCATAAAATAAAATAAAAAAATAAAATAAAATAAAATACTCAATAGAAAGCAAACATTAATAGAAAAAGAGTCACCTTATCACAGACATATGTGTGTTCATGCGTTGTGTGGGTATACACTTGCAAATACACGTAGGTATATCTTATGCTAGTACAAATCACATGTCACATAATGGAAGGAAATATTTCACTTCTTTATGGTATTCCATAAAGGCTGAAACCTCCTAGAATCCCAGGTACTCTGCCGTTTGCACAAAGTGAAAATTTTGATCAGCTCCAGTTGCTTTTCTTAGGTTTCATTTGGATGATTTGCAGGTAGCATCTGCTTAAATGGTCAACATTTCAGGCAACTCCTGGGCCTTTTGGTACTGGTTATGTCTTACAGAACACAGAACACATTGATTCCTCACTATTTTCTATGACACCCTTGAAGTATTTGTAGACAACTTACACGTCTTACTTTCGACAGCTTTTCTTCAGGCCAAATAGAGGATACCTTGAAGTGAAGGAAAAAGAAGGGTCCAGTTATGGCCTGAGAAGTCACTTTGTCTGAGCTTCGATTTATGTGTTAACAAGGGAATAGTCCTGCCCTGCCTACCTCATAATGTGATGCGATTAAGTGGGATAATGGACTTAAAAATACGTTGTTTTTTTAAAAGAAAAGTGTAAGCCATTACCTGAGCTACCCCAGGTTCTTTACCCTTTCCTAATGGCACTCAGAACTAAGCTCATTGCTCTGGATATGGTCCAGCTAGCTCAGAATAGGATGAGACTGTTATCTCCCACCACCTGGATACCACACTTAGGACATCTTACATCTATATTTTTCTTGAAAAATGGCAAGAACTTCATGAAGGTGGAATCATCTCTTTGCACAGCAGGTAGAGTGTGTTACTCTCAGAGGTGAACCTGCTAAAAACATCTATCACAACTCACACAATTGCTGAATGCTAAGTATAAAACCAATGCTGGTGACAAAGGGAGACAAAATGGGTAGAAGACAGCGTCCTGCTCTCAGGAATTTATGGAACAGCTGAGAGATCAGACAAAGCACATAAAACAACCAGGCAGCAACAGAAGACACCACCTAGGGGAGGCTAAATCATCCAAGGCTAGTAGGTCTCAGAGACAGAGGACCTATGCCTGGACCCGAGAAGGTCAGGAGAGGCTGTAGAGAGAAGGTGAGCCTGGCGGAGCCTGGAGGGGTGGATGGGGCTGCAAGACAAAGAGAAATGAGACTGGCACATAGGAGCACAAGGGAAAAAACACCTTCAATCAGAACAAACCAGTGCTAAGAGAGTTTATATAAGATCTTAATATAAGCACACAATCGCAGGAAGTTAATGTTTGGAGGACAGAGAGAACATTTAGGAAGGAAACGTGCTCTCTTCCCAAACATCTCCTAGAGATGCTTTCAGAGACCCATCTTTTCTTATTCATCATTCATTTACCCTACATCATCGGGCCTCCCATCAGGGGATAGGTGCTGGGGGCTTGAGTAGAAATAAGGCACTGTGTCTCCCTTTGAGGAGCTCTCAGCGCAGCTAGAAAGAAAAACGCACACACTCCAACTTTATCATCATGGACTCTGAGCCTCACGGGAGGTGGCTCTGGAGAGATTTGGGGGCACTGAGAGAGGTCCACATAGCAGTAGGCTTTGACATTCGCTAAGAGTGAGTATAGTGTTCCCCAGACAGTGAGGGCAAAGGGCAGGCCAGGCCAAGAAAGCAATTGGGATGTCCCCAGAGTTGTTGCCAAGTGCACAGCATGCTGGGGCAGTGTGTCTCCAGGGCAGTTTTGCAGTCAGAGAGTGAGTCTGAGTTACACGGGGCATTTCCCCTCATACACCTGGGAGTGGATACCCCTCCTCTGAAGGTTTTGACTAGGTGGATCCTGGACATGTGGATTTGAAAAATCTCTCCACATGCTTTTCATTTAAGCTCTTGGTTGAAAAGCAAGGGATGGGGCTGAGGGCCTCATGGGGACAGAGGGATGCAATGGAAATGTATCCTGGCTCAACCTATGTGGTGATTTTAAAATATGCTCACAATTCTCTGATAGTCTGTCCTTCAGGAGGTGGAGCTTAATTTCCCTCCTCCCTGAGAGTGTGCCAGACTCAGTAACTTGTTTCTAACCAAGAGGAACAGGCAGATGTGATGGTACTTGAGTTTGGAGACAAGGCATATAAAGGCCCTGTGGCTCCCCTTTGCTTTCTCTCTGGGATCACTCACTCTGGAGGAAGCCAGATACATGTTGTAAAGACACTCAAGCAACCCTATGGAGAGACCCACATGATGAGATATGGAGGCCTCCAGCCAACAGCCGTGGGACTGATATTAAAAATGGGTCTTCCATGCCCAGCCGGTGTGGCTCAGTGGTTGAGCATCGACCTATGATCCAGGAGATCTTGGTTCAATTCCTGGTTAGTGCACATGCCCAGGTTTCGGGCTCGATCCCCAGTGTGCAGGAGGCAGCCGATCAATGACTCTCTCATCATTGATGTTTCTCTGTCTCTCTGTCTCTGTCTCTGTCTCTGTCTCTCTCTTTCTCCTTTCCTCTTTCTGAAGTCAATAAAGACATATTTAAAAAAGCAAAACAAAACAAAACAAAACAAAAATGGGTCTTCTGACCTTCGCCCGTGTTGCTCAGTGGTTAGACTGTCGGCCCAGGCACCAAAGGGTTGAGGGTTTGATTCCCGGTCAGGGGCACATACCTGGGTTGCAGGTTCTATTCCCTGCTCCGGCAACCCATTGATGTGTCTCTCTCACATAGATGTTTCCCTCCCTCCCTCCCTCCCTCCCTCCCTCCCTCCCTCCCTCCCTCCCTCCCTCCCTCCCTCCCTCCCTCCCTCCCTCTCTCTCTAAAAAAAATCAATGGAAAAACTATTCTTAGGTGAGTATTAACAAAAAAACAAAAAAACAAAAAAAGTGGGTCTTCCAGCTCCCTTGAGCCATGAGCCAGAAACACCCTATATTAACCACGCCATTTATTTTCTGTATTTTCTAATGTTTTGATATCTGGGGCCTTGCTGACATGGGAGAGACTGTCCCTCCAAGGGCAAGTTAATTCCTAGAGATAGCAAATGTCTTGGTCCAGGCGGCTATAACGGAGTATCATAGACTGGAGGCTTGTAAACAACAGAGATCTATTTCTCACAATTCCGAAGGCTGGGGAGTCCGAGATCAAGGTGTTAGTGGACTCCATGTCTGGCAGGCCTGCTTCCTGGTGCTTCCCCGCGTGGCTCTGTATGGTGTCATGTGGTGTGGTGTGCCCCCTCCTCTTGGGAACTGTGAGCAACACACTCCTTTCAATAGCAGTTGTCTTCAGAAATACCTGAATAAAAACAAAACCCGCTTTCTAAAACACACCCAGCTAAACTTTTCTTGAATTCCTGGTCCATGGAAACTGAAATACTAAGTGCTGTTTGAAGCAGTAAGTTTTGTGGTAATTTGTTATCAGTGATAGATAACTCATACAGGCCTATGACAGCCTACGGGTTTAGAAATTAGGCAAATGCCATGGTTTTAAGAAGGAGAGAAACATGCTCAATTTTTATTCGAAAAAGCACTGCTTGCAGCAGCTGGGAACAGTAGGAGAGGGATTGACCACAGGACAGAGACCCATGTATTGGACCTTCTTCTATTTTGGCCAATATAGCAAGGGTGACCCTTTTATCTTATCAGTATAACATCCTAGACCCTGGAGTCTTAGACTATAATTTTGGAAGAATGTACTGAGAGATAAAAAAGAACGTACAGAGGAGTTGACTTCTTGAATGTGCTATTTTCCTAAGCATTTTGTTTCACTGATGCATATTTTGGCAGTGTTTGTTTTCCTTTGGAAGGCCATCCTAAGAAGACCTAGAATTGACCAGTGCCTTCTCTCTCACCTTATTTTCTCCATCTGTTTGAAGAGTCTAAGACACCTGTGACTTTTTCCTTCTTTGTGGTTTTTGCCTTCTTTATTTAATTTAGTGACATCAGAAGACCTGACCCAAGTGCTAAAAGCTGGGGAACATTCGGTTTGTATAAATGGAGAGAGATTATGGAAACAGGACCTGGCAGGAAAAGCATGCAACTGGGGTTTCTTGTGGTTGGAAGGAGACTTAGGTTTGACTTAAGAGCGTGCTTCATTGTCCCCCAGGGCTCACTCCTCTGTGGAGGACAGGGCTGAGAGCAGCTGTTTGTCCCCAAAGAAGAAAGAACTGGGTGAGATGGCTTCATCCCCTGCTTGCGGGACTGAGCTTAGAAACAGGAATAGTTTTATGAATGCCATGGAGCACCTGTGCAAAGCAGAATTACTCAGCAGTAAGTCTTTCCACATAGTTATATCATGCTCTTTCGAAGGTTTAATCCATGTGTACTTTTAATGATTTCTTAAAACCTGCATTGTAGTATATAAGAAAAAAATCTGAACAGTCTGTTTTTAAACAAACAATACTAATAAGCCATCAATCTATGCTGTAAGCACTCTTTGAGGAGGCAGGGAGAAGTATGCTTTTAGAATTAACTAGATTTAAAAGTGATACAATGCCATTTTCTTGGAATTAGAGCAAGATAGAAATGTGTGGATCAGTGATTCTGGAAGCTGTCTTATTCCTATAAAAGGCTCCGGTGATTTCCAAGACATATTTGTAGGGCACCAGGATGTGCTGTGGCAGCTCCTGACAAAACAACAAAATGAAGTTTCATTTACATTCAGAGAATGTGCTTAATTCTTGACGACTAGTAGCATTGCTGGGGGATTAATTTCCAGTGAGGACCCGTGTGTTACTGAGGCCTTTGCCCTCTGAATGCACTAAACCAGCAAGCCCCTCACTCATGGGGTGGGCTAAGGTCTGATGGTTTGGGGATGGATGATACAAAGGGGTGTTTCTGAACGGACTCGGGTTCTTAGCTTCTGCCAACCTCCCGTAGGCCCCGACTCATCCTCGCTTGTCGGAGTCCAGAGACAAAACACCCTGCCCACCTCCTCCAAGTGGCTCTCAGCTCAGCCTGAATGCACCAGTGCCGCACAGGAAGCAAGACTTTCTCCATGGCGTGCAGGGGCCGCCCTGTCCTCTAGGTGGCAGCACACTCCGCATAAAGCAGGGCCGAGTCCTGGCCAGAGAAATGCCCTTTCCCAGGAGGATGGTTCTGCAGAGGTAAGGCCAGGTCACTACCCTGCCTCCCTTGCTCAGGGCCTGTGGCTGCTCCATCTTCCTGCCATGCCACTGCGTGCCCCACCCCACCCCTGGGGGGTTGGTCATGGACAAACACATGCACAGTGACACATATACGCACACACACATGCACAAACACATGTGCATTCATGCACATATGTTCACACACTTACACACAGTTGTATACAAACACACTCACTTATAGTCTAAATGTGCGAGCCCACAACAATTCACATGTTGAAATCCCCACCCCTCAAAGTGATGATATTAGGAGGTAGGGTCTTTGGGAGGTGATTAGGATTAGATGGAATCAAGAGGGTGAGACCCCCCATGATGGGATTAGCATTTCTGTGAAAGAGACCCCAAAGAGCTCCCTTGCCCCTTCCTCCAGGTGAGGACACAGTGAAAAGTCTGCAACCAGAAGAGACTCTCACCTGCCCAGCCTGGCACCCTGGTCTTGACTTCCAGCCTCCTGAACTGTGAGAAATGCATGTCTGCTGTTTATAAGCCACTCAGTGTGTGATGTTTTGTTATAGCACCTGAATGGACTAAGGCATTCACCAACACACACTCACACACATGCGTGCATGTGTGCACACTCGCAGTACACAAGCATTCATGCATACACACTCGCAAACACACACATACTCTCACACGAGCACTGCACACACGCGCAGCACCTCCCTAAGTAGCCTTGCTCTTGCCAGCTCTGAAGGTCAGTGAAATGGCAGCTCTGGCTGCCCTGCCCTTGGGTCAGTCCTAACTGTTTGCTAACATCGCGTTAATGACTCCTCAGCATATTAAATGACAGGAGAGTGTATTTTGCTTCCCGGGTAATCCCCAGACCAGAGGGCTCCAGCTCGTCAGAGTGACATGGGGGTGCTGACGTGAGCTGCTTGCCCTGCGCTCACATGCCAGGTCTATATAAGGGGCTGTGTCCTGGAGGCACACTGTCCCCACCTCCCCCCTGGCCATGCTCTTGACGTACGAAGGAGGGACGCCCTCTTTGGTGACTCACCCTGTGTCCACAGAGAGTAACCAGGGATGCCAGAAATGCCAACAACTCAATCACGGCATTTGGCATCACCCTTTGCACCTACAAATGCCTGAAGCATGTGGCCATGGGCATATGACACAGGAGCCTCCCTGTCCTAATCCTTACAGGGGCCTCTTGGATGGCTGCTGGCCCTGTGAGAGAGTGATCCCTTAGTGCTGGGCATGAGTGAACCTGGAGACCAGAGATGCAAGTAAAACCCTTATGAATTTGGGCACTGCTTGGGCAGATTGGAGAGGAAGGGGCTGGCATCAGAAGAAAGGTCTTGGGTCTGGCCCAGCAATGCCACCTCTGTGTAGACTGACCAAATGTTCTGGGTCTTACTGTCCTCATTTGGAAAATGAGGGTTATAATAGTTACTGTCTCCTTTAAAAAATATCGCAATAAATGATATAAATAAGAGAAATACAGTCTTGGGGGGCTGCCCACTGCCTGCTCCCTAGGGTCCTGAGGATATTCCTGAGCTGGCTGGAAGCTCTCTTTAGAGCAGTCCCGGCACCCCATCTAGTTTCCTCTGCCCAGGCATGACAGTCCTATTTTGGGGCCTGCTCAGCTCCAGTTTCTCAGGGGCCCTCAGAGGTTCGGCATTCCTCCAGGAGGGCTGAGGGACTCTGCAGAAGCGTGTGGCTGGAGCGACTCTGCCTCTCTCCTAGGGGTTAGCTGCCTGGATCTCTGGGAGATGGCCCAGAGCTCGGGTGCAATCGCAGCCCTGAGGGCACCAAGCATCTTATGCTCTAGGAGTGAGGTCAGCCATCCAGTCCAGCCTCTCTGCACCCTGTAATGCAAAGCCAGGCCTCAGAGTCGGGATAGCCTCTTGGAGATGCCTGTGGTGCCATTGATGGAGCCTTCAGCATCATGCAAAGTCGAGTCCGTGTGATTCCAGCCACCTCCCAATGCCAGGCATTGGGGATAAAGCTCCCCCTGTCCTATGTGAACACCCAGCTCTATTGTAACCTCACCAACATCTATAAACAAAGGCTGTTCTTCTCATCTTCAACCTTCAATCTTTCCCTTGGGCGGTATTTCCATGCTTTCTTCTTGATCTGGGCATCTTTAATGTAGGTGTCACCTCTGTGACGTGCTTGTAAAATACTTGTTATAGTTATTGTTGTCGTGGAGAGAGATCCACCTCTAAACTATGTAACCAAAGCCATAAGTCTTTCGACCAATACAAATAAATATGTCAGTAATTAATGCCACTTCCTCTAAAAAGCTGGCCATTTGATGGAAAGAGTGAGAGAAGCTGACAATAAATTGAGAAGTACTTACCATGAGGCTATTGGTTCCAGGACCTGAAATTGGGGGCTCTGAGGACAGGTGCTGAGTTTGGAATCTTGACTCCATCACCTACCAGCTTTGTGGCATTAGGCAAGTGATTAATCCACGCAGGCCTCAGTTTGACTATCTGTGAAATGGAAATACTAGCAGAACTTGTCTTATAAATTGGTCCTGTGAGGTAACCCATGAAAAATTTCTTACCATGTTACCTGGCACATGGAAACACTTGATAAATGTTGATTATTTATTAATAATCATACTCCTTAACAGAAATAAAGGCAGCCAAAAGGACAAAGGATAGAAAAGCCCAAATACTTGAGTTTAAAATGGACTCTTTCACTTTCTAGTTGTAGTTTCTGAGTTTCTCAGAAAAACTTATCTAACTGCTTCCAGCTTCAGTCATTTCAGTCTCTAAAATGGGATAACTGACACTCCTGTACAAGTGCCGTGCGGTTCCAGGGAGTGGAGAGATGTGAAAATGTCATTCCAAGTGTTATCATGAAAGAAATGCAAGGTCTTTCACATTCCTGAGAAATAGGTGAGACCATGTATGTTGATGACATTCCAAGTTGGTTAAGCTTTATACCATGTGAGGCACCTCGGTGATTACTGAACAGAGGAAACTGAGTAAAGATCATGACTGACGTCAAAGTTAGGCCTTGAAAAGGAGCAGAACCTGGCTGAGAAGCTGGGACTTTAGACTTGAATTCTGGTGACACATTCTTCTCAGTTAAGTGTCACAGTGAGTAGTTGTGCCCCTTTTGCATGGAGTTACTTTGTGTCGATGTGCTCTGGTCTAGCTGGGTGAGTGTTCGGGAGCCTAAACGCCACAGCAGCCTGTGTCCTGGGAGACTGGCCTCACATCCCTCCCACCCCACAGCTCCTGTCCTGTGGTTTAAAATAAGACATCTAAGAAATGCAAACAAGTCAGTGCACTGCGACATCTAACCTCATAGTGATGGTGTGCTTGGCAGGTCCCGAGATAGCTTTTAATTCAAAGTTGAAGGGGGTGCTATTTGAAGTTTTTTGCTATGTTGTGGGGAAAGATTTTTTCTAAAATAACATGGGAACTGTGTGTCAGGGATGTAAGACTTCAGCGGGGGGCACCATTAAGGTGGGAGGAAAAATTCACAGAGGACATGCTAAACACTGTATGACACTGCTAGACACTGTATGACACTGGGGATACTCTGAGAAGGTACAGGCGTCGATGTGGTGGCCTGAAATGCGGAGTTCCAGGGTATGGTGCAGCGGGCGGTGGGCTGTCCGGCTCCTCCCGAGGGGCATGCTTCCCCACTCCCCCTGGAGGTGATAGGGCAGGGAAGCCTAACATGCAGGCCCTGGAATGTATGGTCCCAGTGCATTCACGAGAAAGAGGACACCAGCTCTGGCTTCCAGAGGTCAGATGTTACATGTCCTCTCCCAAAAGCAAGCAGATGGTTTAATTCGGCGGTTCGCAAAGTGTGGTCCCTGGACCAGCAGCAACAGCATCACCTAGGACCACATGCTGGGTGCAGATTCTAGGGCCCCAGGCCAAAGCTTTACAGATCAGCAGCTCCGAGCTGGGAGCCATCCGTGTTTAACTAGCCCTGCAGGCAATTGGAATGTGCGCTCAGGTGTGAGAACCCCTGCATTATTTATACATCAGTCTGAAGACATAAATATTTATTCAGAAACTATAAGGGGTTAAAAGTAAACTTGTCTTTTATTCAGCTTTTCTGTTTCTAGGGACTTAGTCTATGGATGTAAGTCATGTAAGTGCCCGAGGGTATGGGCATGATTTCTATAAACAATGAACGTATCATAAAGGCCTGTCGGACAGAGCAGTGGTGAAGTCAGCCATGGCTCATGCATACGACGAAAGTCTAAGCTGCCTAATAATGAGGTGGCTTTATAGACGCCGGTCTATAAAGATGCTTAAGATCTATTGTTAAAGGGAAAAAAACCCAGTTGTACAAAAGTCTACAGAATGCAATCTCATTTGTGTTTGTAAAAGGAGGTAACATGAGTTCACATGCAAACACATTAGTTTGTGTCTGGAAAATACACAACGTGAGCATGAATTAATTTAATAATTTAAAAACTACCCAGTGGAAAGATATGAAAGCCAAAGCATTATGCAGAGAGAGCCCACAACATCGCCCTGGGTACCGCCCTTTCTCTTACCACCCCCGTCCTCTGAGCAGCTATTACTATCATTCCCATCAGGCTAACACATCAGCAGCTCATTTCCTCATGTCTGTCTTCCATGGAAACCGAGATATAAGGTTTCATGATGCTTGAAGATATTAAGCAGCCTCATAACATTTATTTCCAGACTAAATAGTTTAATCTTGCTGTCTAATTTCTCCTCAGGAAACCTTAGTCATCTCTAAGCTTCTTCAGAGATGGGCCAACGTGGAGATGTCAGGCTAAGGCATAATTAATTTCCCCAGATAGGTTAATTGTATTAGGGTAGTTATGGATCAATGGCTAATCACGATGACAATGCTCTTTGTGAACATTGGCTGCGGGAGATATTTATTTGATAGATAAAAGAGAAGTAAGTTTTCAAATGTGATGTGAATGAAGGAATGTGAGAAATTGTGAGAGAGAGAGAGAGATGAATGCAGATGTTTTCAGTGATCAGCCCTTGACCCTGACACTTGCTGAAACAGTGCTCTGACACAAAGCATCTGTGTGCATGGGGGCCTGGATATCAAAGCCCTCCGTGATGGGGGCACCCATGCTGACAAGATATTAAGACCATCTGTTAATTTCTGTTTGTTGGACTGCAAAGCACCCACAAGGATGGCTGCCTCCACAAAGGAGCCCTGATTACCCAGCTTCCTGGATCCCCCAAAAGACCCAGAGCAGAGAGAAACTATTAAAACCACAACCAAACCACTCTCTCTGCTCTGGCTCGGAAATGACAAGCCAAGTGAGCAAGGACACACACCTCAGTCACATCTATCTATGTCCAATGAGTGGGTGTGAGCCAGAGAAAAGTGATGACACTCAGTGATGAACTCATGTGATAGAAGGTATTCCAAGCCTATTAGTGATCATTTTATTTCATGTTACCATTATCTCTTAAATTCTCCTACCAGAAAGATATATTTACTCATTTATTTGGGGAAAAAAAGAAATGTGGAAATAGTAGTTAGTTTCCCTGGAAATATCCAAACCCAGGACAGTTTTCCTTTGGATTCTGACTGTGCAGCAGGGACCTTGGCAAATGTTCCAACTTAATAGCTTCTGAATGAGGTTCTTTAACTTGAAACTTGGCAAAATAAGAATGAAAGGATTGTGAGGTACCAAAGTGCCGTTTCGGGTGAACTGTATCGTGGCGTAATGATGGCTTTTAACCTGCTTCGCGCACACGGGACGTGTGTAATCCAGGGGCAAGCCCACTGCCCTGGGAATTGGTGACATTTTCTGGCCCCTAGTGGCCGAGGCAAAGTCCTATTCTTGGTGCTGACCTGTTTCTCCTCTGCATTCTGCATCATCCTTCCTGGGTTTCTTCACTTTGTTTCTCTATTAGCTATTAGTTGTTGCAACACAAACTACTCCCAAATCAGCAGTTTACACAACCAACAGCTATTATGTCCCATTTTCTGTGGATCAGGATTTGGGAGTGGTGTAGCCAGGGGATTCTGGCTCAGGGTTTCTCACGGAGGTTGCAGGCAAGGTCGAGGTGGTCTGAAAGCTTAACGGGCTCACTGCTGTCGCTGTTGGCAGGAGGCCTCAGTTCCTGGCCACATGGGCCTTTCTATAGGGCTACCTGAGTTTCTCAGACATGGCTCTCCCGGGTGAGCAAGCCAAGCAAGGGAGGAAGGAGGAAGCTGCGGCCTTTTATGTCTGAATCTCAGAAGCCACACGCTGTTGTTTCCAGCACATTCTATTTGTCAGAAGTGAGTCCTTGCAGTTGACACTCAAGGGAGGGACTCAGGCTCTTCCTTTGAAGGGAGGGGCGCTGAAGAATTTGTGTACATAATTTGAAACCACTACAGCCTCCATGGGATGTCACATTTACTGCATTACTTACTTGTTTGTGCATCCATCTGTCCATTTCTCCATTTATTGAATATGTTTTTCATGAGTGCCTGCTAGGTATGAGCACTGTGGCAGGTGCTAGGGCAATGATTGGTGAGGCAGATATGGAAGTCATCCCTCCCTTCTTCACCCTACCCAAGCTTATATCTGGTTGTTATTAAAATATAAAAAAAACCCCACATTTTGATGCCTGCAGGATTGTATCTTGCAGGAGAGGAGATAGTGGGGTCTTTGTTTAATTTGGGGCCCAAGTAGATACTCTCTTTTTAGAGGAAAGTAAGCCCCTGAGGGCTTACCAAGAGCAAGCTCTACAAAAAGACTACAGGACAGCAGGTGGTTAACTGCTCTGCATAAAAAGTGAAGGGGTTGGGATTTAAAAACAGAAACAAAAACCAAACAAACCCTGGCCAGCATGGCTCAGTTGGTTAAGCATCATCCTGTGCAAGGAGATGTCACCTGTTAGATTCCCAGTCTGGGCACATGTCTGGGTTGCAGGCTCGATCCCCAGTCAGGGGGATACAGGAGGCAGCCTATCGGTATTTCTCTCTATCTCCCTGCCTCTCCCCCTAAAACCAATAAAAACATATTTATGTTTTTTTAAAAAAAGAAGTGATTAAGGATGGGCAGCCAGACTCTGCTGATGAAGGGCACCAAGGTGAAGTGCCCAAGGGCATTTAATAACAAGGGATTTTAAAGTCCAGCTTAAGTGGTTTGCATTGCTGTGATGTAACCTCTTCCTCATTTCCTCAAACCCTTTCACTCCTCAAACCAGTGCCTGTGTGAGAGGTTCTCTGAGCCGGTCACCACATTTGGGATTCCAGCCCAGGCTGATGAGTGTGAATTTTTGGTGGCTCTGCCTGCTCTGGCCTAATAAATAGTATAAAAACACAGGGAAGTCAGAGATTTGAGCTTGTTAGGACTTTGTGAGGCAGTTGGGACAGACACACAATGACACAGGGAGTTGAGGCATTGCTGAGGTGGGGAATGTGTTTGGTCATGGACCTCGAGCAGAGAAGTGACTCTATATGGGCTACTTGATAGGAAGTAAGGAGAGCAGTTATGCATGGAACATTCAGAGAAAGTTGAAGAATTGGGAATGATAAAGGTAATGACCTAGAAGAGAAGGAGATTATTATCAGAGAGGTAAGTTTTAATTTATGATATCAGAGGTATGAAATTCTAGGGGAACATAAGGTCTTAAGTGTGGCCATGAAGTAAAAAGGTGAAGAATAGTAGAGTAAGGTGATCAGAGATGAGGTGTTCCAGTGACTGAGGTGTTGAATGGCATGTTTGTGAAGGAACTGGGGTCACCTCAAGGTCCAGCAGCACCTGAGATGAAGACCAAGTCCAGCCTAGCTCAAGGAAGGCCAACTGTCCAGTGCTTCAATGAATGAAGTGAGTAAGTGGGTAGTAGATAAGCAATAGTAGTGGGGGTGGAGGGATCAAAAAGGCAAGAATTTCAAGGGCACAGGGACTTTTTCCAGAGACTAGAGGGGTTATATTCAGACAGCTACAAAGAAGAGGAGGTGTGAAGACATGGTCTTTGCATCCAGACTGAAGTGTGAGAGGAAAGGCGTTTGGAATATCAGGGGGAGCACTTTTATAAAACAGTTCTGAGTCAGGTATATAGAAGGTATGAGTGATGTGACTTATGCTGGTGTAATATCTGAAGGAAGAGCCATCCACCACAGGTGAGGTGGTGGTGATTGGGAGCTATTACCTAACAGGTCAGTTATTTTTAGTCTTGCTGATCTCTGTGACTGCTATGGTGTCCAGTGGGAGCTCTGTCCTGCTTGGTATTGATGCAAATGTGGCATCTCCTGATTGTCACCATCCCTGCTTCTCTATCTGGTCTCTTCGCTCAGTGCTGTGGGGATTCTTTCATTTACATGTAAGACGTCTATAGAAATGCTTCTCAACATAGGGTCTGTGGACCTGTGTGGATTCTTGAACTCGTTTACCCACAGCAAAATATAAATATAGAAATCAAGAGTAAGCATTTAGAAATGTTTTTAGTAATCTGACATTGCCAAATCATCCTAGCACATGAACCATTGGTCCAAGCTATGTACATCAGATTAGGCAGGTGCTGTTGAATTTTTCTGGTAGGTTGAGCATGGCATGAGCTATTTAGTAGCCTGGTAGTACCACATACTGGTCAGTGAAGACTTGGAAACTTAAAAATATATAAATTATTTCTTTACTACGGGTACTTTGAAAGCAGTGATCTATATACCATTCAGTCCTTTATAATAGTATTTTTTTTCTGACTCAGTCATTAATAATTGCCAAAGGAAGAAAGATCTTGATAATAAGTGCACGTGTTCTCTTTGCTATTTATATGTAGATTCAGATTTTCCTATTCATGCCCTTGGTCCCTTTAAAGATTCTAGTGGTCACTCCAAGATAGTCAGATTCAATAGGACTGGGAAGGGCCGGGAATCTGCTTTGGCAACAATCTGTGCTCCCCACTCCTAACTGCCCCTCCACCTTGAACTTGGAAGGACTGCCTTTTGAGAAAAAGTGACCTAAAAGAGGAAAACTCTCAATGGTCAAGAAGTAAGGGGGTTCTTGGGGGTGAGTAAGAGCAGGCCATACCTAGTGTGTGCTGGAGAGGGGGAGTCATTGGATCCCCACTCTGCCCATTCAGAAGGCTGGCACTCTCCGTATCAGAAGGCACTGCAGTTGCAATCTGGAAGCCAAGGCATTTATAACATTTTTCCTGAAGAGCTGACTGACCTTCCATATGGAAAGCATGAGAGGCTTTATGCAGATCCATCTTAATTTTTTCAAGAATAACATGCCATGTCAGTAATGAGGTTTTTCTCTCGGTTACGGTGAACCCATAAAATAAGGGGCTGTGCTTCTCTTACTTCTCTTTTCTTCTTTAGCACCTGAACGTGAGGTTGTAACCATCCAGCTCTTTGTAAAAAAAAGGTCATGTGAAGCCGAAAGAAGATTTTTACAGGGTCTGGCTCTTCTGCTGTTGCAGTTTTCTTAAAGCAAAATTAGTATCCAGTGAAGTCACTGTCTCAGATTTTATTGTTTCTAGTGCCAACTTTAAATTTGCACAGAAATCCCCCAATTATTTGGAGTTAAAATAACAAGAAAGCTCAAACAATTAGATCATTATTTGTGGGGCTCCTCTACTCTCCATGTTTTTACATTACTGTTGAGATATCAGTCAGTGCACAGAGCACGAGGATGCTGTGACACCCACAGCCTTCATCCAGCACCTGGAGGAAGCCCTCTGGGCTATTCACTGGGGGAAGGAGTGCGAGAAACCAACCGTCCCCTTCAAGGGTCTACAAAGAGACAATTCCGCCCTCTTTCTCCATGGCACAGCATCCTTTCTCTTATTTTTGATAGAAGGGATTTGGAAAAATGGGATCATAACTGTGACCCAGTTCTAAAAAATAGGGTGGTGAGGAAGAGAGGGAAAGAGAGAGAGAGATGGAGGGAGGGAGGAAGTGTGAGGACAGGAAGGGAGAAAGAGAGGAGGGGGGAGAGGGCAGAGAGCGAGTCGAAGTTGGGATACCTGGGTTCGAGCCCTCCACTCTGTGCCGAGCTTCTCTTGTGCCCTGAGCGGATCCCTTGGACTTTCTGGACTGAACCTCTGTTTTCTTTGTTTTTCATGCATAATAAGGAAGAGTTGAACCCAATGTACCTAATTCAGTTCCAACTCTAGTTTCTGTAAATGAAGAAAAGAAACAGGTTCCTGCCTATAAAGTTTGGTGCTCCCAGCACTGTTTGTGCTCCTCCCAGGAGCATTTCCAGTTCCCCTTAGAAGTACTGTGACATTTCTACAGGGAAAAAATCATCACATATATAAAATCATCCCATTACATTTGAATGGTAGGATTTGCAAAAGGCAACCACAAACCAACACGGAGTTCTAGTTACTGATACGTATGTATATTTAGGGGTAAAGTGTACTTATGTTCACAACTTCAAAATATATAAAAATAAAATAGATCAACACATTGATAGATACATGAATAGATGAATAGCTGTGTGAGAAATGAGTATATGTGTGTCCATTGCATAATTCTTTCAATGTTTCTGATGTTTGAAAATTTTCACAATGTGTTGGCAAATGAGTAGAGTTGATATTGTGACTGTGTGTGGACAAAAGGACTGGACAGTAGATGGGGACAGGACATGGGGCACAGAGCTGAGGGATAGAGTATCTCGGGGGCTCCCAGCCCTGGGCATCTCAGCTCTGAAGCCTCCTCTCTAAGTGGGAGAACTTTCTGTCCCTGCTGCTCGGAGGCTGGTGTTTTTCAGAGACATAATGGAGCTTCTAAGCTATCATTTATCTAACAACACAGGGCTGGACAGAATAAGCATTCCAACAGACAAGCCCAGGAAGGTGTCTGGAGTCATGTGCTTTCGATTGTCTTCTCTTGTTCTCTTCATTCATTGACTGCCTGGTGTTTTGTGAGGACAGAGCAAAATTCCAAGCGTCATCCAGCAATCCATAGAGTTATGAGGTCATCCTCCATACATGGTGACAATCCGCTTGAGGGTGCCTGGCTTTGAATATAAGCCCTAGTCTCCAGACCCAGGGACAGAGCAGAGAGACTGATCAGAAGGCACAAACCAGAGATGGAAATGAGTGCTGAGCATACCAGCCTTGCGTGTGTGTGTATGTGTGTATGGTTGGATCCTGACCCTTAGCTGACAGGGGCAGGTGTGAGCAGGGATGGTAGCCCCACTGTCCACAAGTCTGTGGACCTCCTGCAGGTGATGGCTCTCAGTTCTCGGGAGCTGCGATCCAGTTCCAGCACAATCACTCCTTGTTCCTGAGAGTTCCAGGCCCACGCTGCATCAGCTTTCAAAGGGCTCTGACTAATACATTCCGAGTGCTGTGGAAGATTCTGAGAATGAACAAGAGGGAGGTAAATGTCACTATTGTGTGGGGCTGAGGTTTGTTTACCATTCCAAGCAGACCTGGCTGGCCTTGCTCAGGGCTCGAGGGACAAAGCATTATGTAATTCCTACCAGCTCTGAGGAGCTGGGGCTGGCAGGAGGGCAGGATTCACTAGTCCTACAAGAGAAAGGACTGATTAAGCCTGGGAGCCAGAGGTCAGCTAACAGCAGCCTCAAATCCAAATCCTCTCTTCAGCTGGATGTCCCAGATCAAGGTGTGGGCAGGATGGGTTCCCTCTGCGGCTTCTCCCTTTGGCTTGCAGATGGCCATCTTCTTATGTTCTCACATGGTCTTCCCTCTGTGTGTCTGTGTCCTAATCTCTTCTCACTGGGACACTAGTCATACTGGATTAAGGTCAACCCATATGACCTCATTTTACCTTAATTGCCTCTTCCAGGTCCTATCTCTTAATCCAGTCACATTCTGAAGTGCTGGGAGTTAGGATTTTGATATATGAATATTGGGAGGGCATAGTTCAGCTTATAGCAGTCTTCAAACCATCCTCGCTATCACTAACTCTCAGCAAACAAGCACCAAAGGGACATTGACTAGTATTGGGCAATGCACATGAAACAGTCTAATGTGACAAACACTACAGAATATAGGCTCACAGATACTAACACTGAAGGCCCTTAGAGATGTTTTGTTTCAATCAGCTTTCATTGATGAGGAAACTGAAGTGTGGAGGGGTGTGAGGATGTGGAGCAGCAGGAACTCTTGGTCTTAGCTGATGGGAATGCAAATTGTACAGTCACTTTAGAAGGTAGTTTGGCAGTTTCTTACAAAGCTAAACATGTTTTTTACCATAAAGTCCAGAAATCACACTCCTTGATATTTGCCCAAAGGAAGTAAATTCTACCAAATATTAAGATGTTCTAGAAAGTTTTTAAAAATAGACAATTTGAAATAGCTAGAAAGAAAACTAGTGATTATATTTTATCACTTTTTCCTATATACATACATTCTTTTCATAGTTATTACATTGTTTTTAAAAGTATTCTTGCATGATTTTATAATCTATAAATGATCAGCATTATGAATGAAAAGGAAATTTTCTTTAAAAAAAAATATGTTTTTATTGATTTCCGAGAGAGGAAGGAGAGGGAAGGAGAGACAGAAACATCAATGATGAGAGAGAGTGATCAGTGGGCTGTCTCCTGCATGCCCCCCACTGAGGATAGAGGCCCCAACCTGGGCATGTGCATTGATGGGAAATTGAACTGTGACCTCCTGGTTCATAGGTCAACTACTGAGCCATGTGGGCTGGGCAGGGAATTTTTCTTCTAATGGGCACTTTTTGCATTACAAATGAAACAAAAGATCCCATGAAAACACAAACAAAGTGACACATCAGTGAACTGCACTCTCTCACTTTAGGACTAAACCTATTTTATTAATGGAAAGCACTAATAATGCTTGATAATCCCACAACTTAAGTAACCACTTAAGTCATGATCAGGCAGGTCTCCTGAGCATAGAGAGCAGGAGGGAAAGATCCAGAACCATGGTAAGTAAGGAAGCAAATGAGCTCTCCGTGGAAAATCCACAAAGTGTGTAATCCATAGATGGCCAGTCAAGAGTCCACTGTCAACATGTTCACCCTGGTATTGGTGCCAAGATTTGATTGTGTTATTTCCTGTGGCCATGAAAGAGGGCTACCCACCTTGACCTCATGCTCTGGGGTGGTCACTTGGGGGGACACCAAGCTGCTGAAATCCATCAGCAGAAAAGTGGACGTCTAGGTTGTGGGTGTACAATCTACTGGGACCCCATCCAAAGGATAAAAACTGAGCATCCACTGCCCTCCAAAGACAGAGATAACAATCTCCCTTCAGGCTGTACTTATTGAGTGAAAAACTAAGAATAAATAGCATAGAGTCAGGGAGTGTCCATTCCGGCTGACCTAAAGAAGCCAGCTTTGTCTCTGATCTCTGAAGCAGCTAATTGATCGTACACATCGAACTCTCCCGCTTGGCTCTTGAATTGGCAGCTTCTCACCAGCTGTCTTGTTAGTTGCCCAAGGCTTCTTCAGGGAAAAGGAACTATTTATTCATGGGAAAAGTTCATTTCTGGGAACTTGTCTAAGGTTGCTGGTGCAGTACTAATATTACCCCTCATTTCTCTGATATATGTCACCCAAATGCAGGTGGCGTGCACATAGATGTCTCATGAGTTAGTGGAGCTGGAGCATTTCTGAAAACAGTCCCAGAGAACAAGCAATTAAGAGGCCTGAGGATTAGGACATTTTATTATGGACACTTTGCATTAGCTGGCCGTGTGGCCTTGACTGGGCATCTCTCAGACGCTCAGGTGTATTTCTCCACCTGCAAGGGAAGGCATCAGACAATGGCGTCCAAGACCCTTACAATGGTTCTGTTATAAGGTAGAGATAGATACATAAAGAGTAGCTGAAAGAAAACATATCAAACTGAAGGCAGGTCAAGAGGACTGGTATTTATTTATGTTAGAAAGAGGGAAGGAGGAACACAGTAGAGCCCCCAACAGTCCTCATGGCAGAGGCGGGGGGCGCCCTGCTGTAAACAGACTTCATTTGAAATCTTACGCTTTATCTTACCAGGCGAATGATATATTCTAAGGCATAGTGTATCCAGGTTTTTAAAATGTAAAATAAAGTTTCCTTAAGATGTTTCAGAAAGCAGTCCCATGTTTATCTTACAGCATCGAAGTATCATATGCCTCATTACCGACTACTACAGTTTGAGCTCCATGAAATTTTGTGCTAAACAGAAGTTAAAATCTAAAGTGAAATAATGTTTTCCCTTCCTCTGTCCTTCGGGAGTCTACTAACTGTTTTTCAGAGTTAGTCTCCTATTTGAAAACATTATTATGAATTGTTAATCAAGACCAAATACTTTAGCAGCTGTCACCAGGTGGATGCTTTGTGAATTTTTGTCTAGGAGTTTATTTGTAATGAGATTTTGGAAGATGTATAATCACAAGGAAATCTGTTGATTTTTAATCTCTTGGCATGGTCAATGGTCTCAGGGTATCTTATTAAACTGGCTTGTATTTATTTTTTTTATGCCACCCAAAGCTATAACTCTTTCTGCACAAAGAACTTGAAATCTCTTTTATAAGATCACAGCATCAGAGACCAAGATTCCCTGGGTCTTCCTCTATTTTCTTTACAGACCCAGATTGCATGTGCTCCCACACTTTCCCTGGATGATGGTATTAGTCCGCTCATTCACTAGAAGACCCGATGCCTTGATGTGTCACCAGGGGCTCCCCCAGGCACCTTCCCTCAGGTTGTGCAGAGACCCAGTGACAATGGGGCCTGGTTGTCTTCATCATAGGCATAAGCCAGAAACAGGGGAGCTTCTTGTCTACTGAGCACACTGCAGGAAAAACCAATTAGTGTCTGTAATAAAAAGCTACTTCCTTTTGTTTGCTTTTTAAAAAGCAAATTAAGTGTTCTAGTCATCATACATTTAAATTAAGAACAGGGAACAAAGAAGAAGCAAAAATTAATAAAGATATATTGTAGTTATATAATATGATCAGATAAAAGGAAAAGAAGTGTAAGAAAAGAGAAATGAAGGCAGATTCATATTCAGAAGCACAGACTAAGGGACAAACAGAGGCAAAGAAACATCTAAACAGACAGGCCTACAGATACTTGGACCCAGACACGTGGGGTACACTCAGTCAACACAATGGCGTCTCACCCCATCTTGTGTCTTCTGGGACACGGGCTATTGAGACTTTTAAAATCAGGTTGCCTTTTCACAGTTAGAGAGCTGAAGTTCCTGCTGGCACCTGCTCCATCTTTTGGAAGAACTGATTCAGTCCATCAGCACAAATTTCCCATTGCTGTCTGAGGGTCTTATGGGCAGAATTAGCAGAAATGTTACATAGCTAGGAGGTACTAAATGGTGAGGCATCTGGTGAGGGTCAAAAGTAACTTAGAAGCTAGTTTTACAGGGAAAAGACTCAAGTTATTATAGAACTAGAAATGAAGGGAGGAAAAATACAGGTACATGGACATTCAAACTCAAGGGGGCCATACCTAGGAAATAGCAAACTTACACTGTGTCAGGCTCCACCGTACCTTCTAGAGTGCTGAATTCGAATACTGCTACTTCTGACGCCGCATTGAATTGTAGGTCTCAAACACTGGAGCCCCTCCTACTCAGAGGGTATCAGGTTAAGGCAAAGCTTCAGAAACTTCAGGGCTTTTTGGCCAGTGTTGGGGTGTTTTATGTCAGAGCCCACCTAACCTGGTACCTAGATCATGCTGTTTCTGGTCCTGGTTTCAGATGCTCTTTGGGAATACCTCTCACTGAAGAACCCTTCCTTTGCAGGCTCCAATTCTTCCCTTTTTGTTCTTTTTCCTCATGCATACCGCTCCCCCATATCACCCTGAAACTCTGCAGCAATCTGTCTTACCGCCAGACAGTGACGCTCCCCAGTCCATTCTTGTAGCATCAGGGGGCCAAGGAGCATGGCTTCTGGAGTCAGGAAGCACTAGGCTTGAATCCCCGATCTGACGTTTATTAGCTGGTGGCCCTGGGTTGATTGTGAGTACTCACGATTTTTCCATCTATGAAGCAGAATTGTAGTGCCTACTTTTGAGACACTATAGAGTCCTGACTTGATGCCTGGTCTGGCAAGCATCCCTGTCTCCTCCAACCTCTGCCCCCTATCACTTCCTTACTTGGCCCTGTTTATACTGATGGCGGGGTGTTCTAGCTACAGATATCAGGGCGCATCTTTGGAAGGGGTCATAATGAGGAGGGTTCACTGAACAAGGCAGGGCTGGGGAGCACTGGACAAATAGCAAATGTGTCTGCCTGTGATGCCTCTAGGGAACATTCTCATCTATTCGCTCAGAACTTCTCTGTGGCTGACTGTAGCCTGGAACCAAATGGGGAAGGAGATTCTACGAAGGTAGTCCTGGCTCTTCCTCAGGTATAGAAGGGGTGTGGCAAAGTCAGGGAGCAGCAGTCCTGGGACAATGGAGCTGGTGAAACCATGCTGGGTCCTGAAGTCCTTCAGTTATAATATGCTCCAGACCAAGGTTCCTCACCTGTGCAGGCAGAAGATAATTCTCATCCTCAGGACTTTTGTGAGCAGTGGATGCATTAATGTATGTACAGTCCTTAGCGCAATGTATATATGTGTGTATATACAGACATACACACACTCATAGGCCATAAACACACACACATACACACACACATACGAAAGGGCATACACAAAATGGTAACTGTAGCTCTCTTGAGGTGATGGGAATTAGATTTTTTATTCCCCTCTTTCTTTGTACTCATCTCTATGTTTTAAATTATTATTTTCTACCCAAGTTAACAAGTTAAGAAAAATAAAAATAGAAAAGGAGGAATTTCTAAAAATTAGACCTGCACTTGTTAACAGGAAATTGAAAAACCCCCTCATTCTTTAAGATGTCTAAAATTAAACTGTGAAGTACTATAAAAATGCAGTCACTGACCATACTTAGAAGAATAAAATAGAAAATACTAAACTCCCGCAGCACAGTCTAAGTTGGACTCACCCTTTGCTGATTTCTCTGCAAGGCCAGGAAGTATCGTGGTCGTTTTGACACGTTTCTTTCTTTGCGCCATGAGAAGTGTACTGAGTTGGAGCGCTGCAGATCACTCCACAATAGGGGAGAAAAGGAATTGAAACAGTTTGGGTGAAGAGTTCTAAGATCCCATTTAGAGGTGATTTGGTTGAGCCTGTTAGGATTCTAATTTTTCTGGTGGTTTCAGTGGAAATTCTACCTTGGAAGCCTTATGAGTTATCAGAGGAAAAGAGACTATGTTTTTGTTTTGTTTTTCCAATTAAACAGAATCACTGTCTTTTCATTCTTTCTAATGTTTCTGTACCTACCAATTGACAGACGCAAGTGGATGGTGAACAGCTGTTGCATACACGCAGGAACACACGCTTTGATATCCATGGGTAGCTTTGGGTCTCTTTGAACCCTTGATCTTTCCAGTCAAGTCTATTCTGTTTCAGCATTTGAGATTCTTGTTTTGACATGTGTTGACAGTTTCTATTTGTTGACTACTTTCTATGTGCAAAGCATGTAAAATTCCTATGTCCTGCTTTTAAAAAATGCGTTAGTGGTTTTTTGTTTTGTTTTTTAAGAAGAGTTGGCCCCTCCTACCATTCAAAAGGTGTCCTCATCTTCTTTAGCCTGTGAGACGGGGCTGGCCTGAGTAAGTGGGGAGGGGGGCCTGCACCACTCACACTCTTCGCTGGGCAGGTGTAAAGGGCCCTAGGAAGGGGTGATGGGATGGAGTTTTATGGAGTGTCAGAGTTGAACTAGAAAGCCGAGGAGATGGGGAGGGCCCTGGGGAGGCTGCTTTCTCCACAACCCAATCATCATCAGGGCATTTAGGACTTGAAGCTTGAACCCAATGGCCTAAAGACTACTAAAACTTTCCAAAGGTTTGCCTTAAATCTCTAGGGTTTAGAGAAACCCAGTATTTTAGGATTCATCTCTTGCCATTTTTGAAAAATAATAATAGTTGTTTTTTTTTGTTTGTTTGTTTGTTTTTTAAAGCATGCAAGAAGCTAGGAGAAACAATGAAAAATGGTTAAAAGTTACTGAACTAAATTTGCTCGATCGAACAGATATAACTCCTACCCGAGTTCATGTAAAGATTAGACGCTGATCTCATGGCTTTTCTGCAAGGAAGTTTGTTACGTGCTGGGTTTTTCTGCACCATTTACCCTCCCCTGCCATAATTTCAGGGTCTGACTTGGCGTTTTAGAATTGAGTTGTCAAGAGTGAAGACAAAGGCGGGAGCCGTAATGATGGGCATGCGTGATGAGGCTCAGGACAGGGAAGTGCTGGGTTTCTGGGCACCAAAGGTACATGTTTTTCCTTTGTACCTTTATCATCTCTGAACAAGGGTCTCTCAAAATTTAGTTTCTACTAAAGACTGTGAAGTCCATAATGTTTTAAGGCAATATTTTTATCGGAGTACTCTAAAGGTCCTAGGGTTTCTGTACTTGTTTTTAAGTAATTGGAGATTTATAATCTAATAAACTAGAAGCCTCAGATATCTTCTATTTTGGTTTATTTTTAGAAAGTTATTTTATTATTAGATTTCTAAAAAATTGATACATTTTTATGATCAGAAAAAAAAAAAGCCAAGATATTTTACTTGAAACTGTGAGAGATTTCCTCCTTTACATCTCCCTGGACAGTTTCCCATCTTGGGGGCAATTCCGTGGCTTCTTCCCTTTGTTTTAACTAGTTTTGTGAACTTTGAGTCTTGTCACCTTTTTGGTGATTCATTATTATGTATCATTATTATTTATCAAGGAGGGTAAGACTGAAAAAATGGTATATTTTACTGGACTAAGGTTGGAACCTTCTGAAGGAAATTTCCTGGAAGATGAGAGAAAAGTGACTTCCTTACGCTATCTCCAGCTTAAAATGAGCACAAAAGAAAGTGTGGATCTTGGATTCAAATAGGAGGCCTCCATCTGAAATTTTAAAAACTTATTCTCAAGCCATGAACACCTCATGATGTTAGTGCAGTAAAAGGGGCATCTGTGAGTTTCTAAATATTAGGTTAATTAAAAGAAGCACCCAAAGTAGATCAAATGAATGAGTTTTAGCTAGTAATCTAAAGGACAACTATTGTACTTTAAAATTTCTTAGTTTAATTAAAATACACAAGTGTATTAGGGTAGAAAAAAATTGTTAGCTGTCTTTTTAGGATGAAGTGGAGCAAGTAATTACCAATTTGAGGGGCTGAGGAAAGATTTGGAGAGAAGAGGCAACTTTTTAGAGCAATAAAATAACTCTGTAAATATGCTCTACGAAAAAGACATGAAATCAGATATTTAAGTTGAGAATGAAAATTATGTTTCACCCGGCCAGGCGTGGCTCAGCAGTTGAGCGCCAACCTAGGATCCAGGAGATCAGGGTTCGATTCCCGGTCAGGGAACATGCCTGGGTTTTGGGCTCGATCAGTGACTCTCATCATTGATGTTTCTATCTCTGTTTCTCCCTCTCCTTTCCTCTCAAATCAATAAAGATATATTAAAAAGAAAAAAAAGAAAAGAAAATTATGTTTCTCCTCTTTTAAAAGCACACTGATATAACTTGTTTGGCAATGACATCCTTTCTACCTGGCTGATGTTCTCCCCTCTATTTGTTGAATCAGTTCTTTTTAAAAATATATATTGATTTCAGAGAGAAGAAGGAAGAGAGAGATAGAAACATCAATGACGAGAGAGTCATCGATCAGCTGCCTCCTTCATGCCCCCAACGCCCCCAATGGCGCGGGCATGTGCCGTGATCTCCTGGATCCTAGGTCGATGCTCAACCGCTGAGCCACGCCCGGCAGCCTGCTGAATCAGTTCTTGATATTATTTGGAGGCACATTTCCCATTCTTCTTTTGATATTTCTGCTGTGATTGTTATGGATTCATTTAGGTAAATATTGTTATTTAGAAATCAAAACAAATTTTGTGTTGTTTTCTTTTTTAAACAAAAAATACTAAGTGTTCACTTAAAAGCCACGCAGTGTTATTGGTGTGAGTAATTCATTGTTATATGTCATTAATCACTGAGCATCTGCTGCTAGGGCTTGGAGAAAATGATGTAATTATAGTCTGCAATCCCGCATGTGGCTCTGAAGACCTAAAAAAATACATCAAAATAAAATGTAAATAATTTGAAAGATAATTTTAAAGTTTTAGAGTCCCTCATCATAAGTTTTTGATGGCTGGAATATGAAGACCATGGCATTTGTTTCTTAGGCTGCTTTGTTCTGCTAATGAATGTTCACTAGGGAGGAATTTGGCTACCTTCTCTCCTTTTCAACATCCAATTCAAATAGCAGAAAAAATTACTACTAAAAATGAATTAAACCCTAGCAATGTGCTAAGAAATAAGACAGAAATCTTCAGTAGGCAAGAGAGGAATTTCTGCAATAGAAAAAGCATTTGGGATCAGAGGGATGGAAAACCCAGATCAGAGAAAGCTACAACTCAAGACAACTGAGGGCAGCAGTTTCTCCAGGAGTTCCTTGGAGAAGTTTCAAGGTAGAAATTGAACATGCAAATAATGGGAGTAATTAGTTTAAAATACTTAGTACAGCTGGTCTTTGAGGTTTTCTCTTCTCAAAATCTTTAGCTAAAAGCCTGAACACTGTTGTCAAGAAAAGTAGACCCCATGTCTAGCAAAGCTCCTGGGAGGTATAATGGAACCTACAGTAAGGCCAGTTCTCTGCAGAAGACAGAGGAGAGAGGAAATTAAAAAACAAACAAACACACAAAAGCAGCTCCTTCCAAGACAGAAATAGACTAAACTATGAAACCTTAGAGTAACCTGTATTTTCGGATGGCCATTGTGGAACCCCTGGTAGTTAGTTACCTACCTGCCATCCTGCAGAGGAGCTTGCCTGCCAGGATTTACAGACAGGCCAGGTGGCCATGGAGGAGACCTATGAGGAATGCAAACCCTACTACCACAAAAGAAGACATGCCAACTACCTTTACTAGATGCCACAACCTTCATGCAAAACATGAAGAAAAAAACTCCAAAGACCAGATATTTGAAGAAGTTCAAGAGCATGGGGAAAAAAAAAAAAGTAATCGAGATCATCAAATAACACAGCCGACCCTTGAGGAAGCAGATACTTCATGGGACAGAAAAGAATGTAAAACTTTCTAATTAGTGTTTAGTGAGCAATGAGAAGGTAATTCCTTAATAAAACGTGAATAAGTTGCTTTGAGAGAGGTACTACCAGAGAACGAAAATGAGTTCTTATTAAATAAGATTGTTGGAACTAAAGATTTCTGGATGGGCTAAGAAACAGAATGATTTTGATTGATGAGCCAACTGTGATCTGGAAAAGAATGTTGAGAAAAATTCGGGTCATAAAACAGAAGCAGAGAAATGAGACATGGGGAATAGATTCAAAACTTCCAGGAAGGAGAGTGAAGTTCATGGGAGGGGAGAGTCAATCAAAGAAATAATAGGAAAAAATGTCCTTGAGCTGAAAAGATTTAAGTCTCCAGATGGAAAAGGAGAAGAATTTACAAATAAAAAGCTCTTCTTGGAAACATAGCATGCCATTCTGGAGGAGCAACAGGGAAGAGATAACCCCCAAAGCTTACGGAGCAAGAAAAGCACGAACACGCAGGTTATTTAGAAAGGAACACAAATAACATGAACTGAACACCGGACTTCTTTTGTGTAGAGGAGCTAAGAGACAGCAGGACTGTGGCTCCAAAGGTTATTTATTCATTAAAAAAATATTTATTTAGCATCTGTGTGCCAAGCACTGTTCTAGGCACATATCCCTGCCTTCATGAAGCTCTCATTCTAGTGGGGGGACACTGACAACGCACAGATGGATGAGTGAAATATATTCAGTGTTGGATGGTGTTAAAGCTTAAGAGAGGAACGAGGTAGAAGCAGAGGAGCTCCGAAATGTTGACTGGGCAGGGAGGTGGCAGTGCAGACAGGTATCCAGGCAGAGCCTCCCTCAGAAGGTACTCCTGAGTACAGATCCCAAAGCAGCAAGGAGGAGGGAATGCAGCTGCTGGGGGAAGGACATTCTTGGCAGAGACCACAACCGGCATGAAGGCCCCAGAGCAGGAGCCTGTCTATCCAAGCTCTGAGGACAATGGCTTTGAACCTAGGATTGATTCTATGCTGAGCCAATAGCCAAAACAGTGTTAGGGCAAAATAAGAACATGATTTTATACATGCCAACACTTGGGGAAGTTTCTCATCCACACACATGTATGTAAATACATACATGGAAATCTACTTGAGCAGAGGAGTCCAGGAGAGATCATGATCTGAAAGATAAGAAATTGTGGTAGCTGAGAACAGCTCAACAGAGCAAAGAACAAAATAGAACAAAAGTGGAAAAAAAAAAAATAGGAACATAAATTAATTTAAATGATGGTTCCCCCCAAAGTTTGATGAATGGGTCATTCCCTGGCAAGTGGCTTTGGTTCAGTGATGTATGGTGGCATTTCCTGCTCCAAGAGTCTGATCACACCATTTATTTCTGCAGTGGCAATATTTTTTATAATCCTAATGCTGTATATGCTATTTAAAGTATTTTAGTGTTAAAGTAGTCTTTTAGATAAAGTGTGAATGATTTATCTAATGTTACAGAGTAGAATGTAATTATTATACACTAATTTAACATCAAAGGGGTGAGCCAAAGCAATAGAGTTAAATGTGTTGTTTAAAAAATTACAATGGAAAGCACCAGAGAAATGAAAAATAAAAACGTGTGCTTATAAAACTATATGAATGCATTATTTTTATGATTAAATGAAAATGAATTAATTTTTGAATGTTTTATAGTGAAGAAGTATAATTTAAAATATAAGGCATTTCTGATTATTAAAAAAAAGCTCTGTATTTTAAGAAATAAAACAAAATACATTTGAAACCACTTTAGGTTTGCAATATTTTGTGAAAAAGAGTTGCTGATAAACCTCAAAACAATAGGAAAATAATAGAAAAAATAGAAAACAATAGAAAAAAATGAAATGGATAGTTGGAAATGTTTTACTTATTGGAAAATACCATTAGGCAGACAGGAGCAATCTATTTCATCAGCAAATAATCACAATTTTTGGAAATCTTGGGAATTATGTTGTAAGATATTTCAGAGTAATAGCTATAGAAACATGCCAATTCAAAATGAAATTAATATGATGTAAAGAATGAAATATTCCAAGACCTCAGAGTGAAATTCACATTTTTCAGATTACTCAATATGCTGAAATGAATGCAATAAGCTAACTGAATAGTTTGGTGAAAGAGCAGCTGTCAATTTGTGTGAAATACATACAGAATATGTTAAAGTCTATCTTAATTAGTGAGACATTCTTAGGTGTTTTTCACTATTGAACAGACAGACAACTGTGGTCAATTTACATCAGGTTATAAAAATCTATCTGCAGCAAATTCAAGTCAATGTCACTAAAATGGGTTTCCAGACCAAGAATGGCTCTAGGTTCATGCTAAAATAGAAATTTTAATGGAGTTGTAGTACAGTATAAGTAGGGGGAACCCGAGCTTTATATGTACAATGTCAGTTCTGGGAGTATCTGAAACAAAAAATGATTCAGTGACCAAAATCTAATTGTTGGGTGGCTATAAAATGCACCATGGTTTGTAAAAGCAGAGAGTTATGTCCACTGAGCAGTTTCAAATGCCTTATGGATCAAGATACTTTTGCAAAAACCAAACCAAACCAAAAGTCCACTCCAAACTTTAAGTCATCAGCTGTTTGATGGCAGAAATTACATCGCAAGATCATCGATGACACTGTCATTGTGTTAATACTGCATCCCTGAAGGATCTCAGGGTACATACATACATGGCTCATGAACACTTGCAAGTTCAATGTAGAGACCCAGGGAGAACATGAGTTAAAGATCAAGTTGGTTATGCCATCCCTTTATGAAAGGTAGTTGAAATCATGGCGAATGGAATCACTTAGGGAAGCAAATGCCCCTAACAGAGTAGGCCTCGGTGCTGTCTTCCAGAAACCATTAGGTCGGGCATTGGCTAAAGAACCAGAAGAGAGAGAAGAAAAAGAAGCCTAGTCTGAAAGGAATAAGAGAAGGGCTTGTGCCATGGAAATTAGGAGGTCAGGATTTCAAGAAGTGGGAATGTGCTTGGAGGGGTGCTGACAGGGATGGCCAGTGTGAAATAGTGTAGTAGGAACACAAATTAACGCAGGCGTTTGGATTCTGTAATAAGGGGCCATTGGATTCCTTCTTAGCTCCTGTCAACACTAAAGTTCTCTGAGCAAACACTGCTCCTAATCCTCCCTGCTAAAAATAGAGCAACAGTGAAATTAGATGTATGTGTTTTTTTCCTCCCACAGTGTAGATCACAGGCAACTTAACCATTTCCTTAATATGAAAGAAAATATGTGCTAATTTTAGAATGGGGAGGGAAAAGCTAGTAGAAATTTTATAGTGGCTGCTGTAGGCAGAGTAATGCTCTCCTCCCGGGATGCCCACGTGCTAATACTCAGAACCTGTGAGTATATTATCTTATGTAGCGAAGGGACTTAAGATTAAGGCCATTAATGCCCAGGCCGGCATTGCTCAGTGGTTAGAGCGTCGGCCCATGAGCACACTGAAGGGTAATAGGTTCGATTCTCAGTCAAGGGCATGTACCTGGGTTGCAGGTTTGAGACCTGGGCCCCAGTTGGGGTGTGTGGGAGGCAACCAATCCATGTGTCCTCTCTCTATCCCTCCTCCTCCTTCCTTCCCTTCCACTCTCTAAAAATCAATGAGAAAAAATACCCTCGAGTGAAGATGAACAAAACAAAACAAAAAAAGATTAAGGCCCTTGAGATGGGGAGAACATTCTGGATTATCTGGTGGGCCCAGGATTTGTTAAAATCTGAGACCTTTTCCACTGGCAGAAAACCAGGAGATGGAAGGGTGAGAGGGACTTTGCCTGCTGGTACTCAGCTCCTATGAGCATGGAGGAAGGGACCTGCAAGCAAAGTAAAGTGGAGCTTTCTAGAAACTGGCAAAGGCAAGGAAGCAAGTTCTCCCCTACAGCTTTTAGAAGGAACAAAGTCCTGCCATCACCTTGATTTGAGGCCAGGGAGACCCCCTTTGAATTGATCTCCAGAACCGTGACATAATAAATTTGTATTGTTTAACAAATGACCAAGTTTGTGGTAATTTGCTACAATAGCAATAGAAAACTACTAAGTGGCTTTTTAAACACATAGTGTAATGACATTTGTAGTTTTAAAGTTTATGTTTGAATACATATGTGGAGGAATTGTATCTATTCTTAATTAGAAGGGTCTTGTTTAATCACACACAACTGTCTATATACAGTAAAAAATATGGTCTCAAAGTTGGAAAAAAAAAGAGAAATCATTGCTAAATAGGAGTTCTTATTTTTCTCAAAAGAACAACAACCCCTAGCACTTTGCTTCCAAGAAGAGAAAAACAAACCTGCTCTAATTTCAGGCCACCTGTGTGACACTGTGATCATGTGATTCCGAGAGTATTCCGGTTCCTGAGCTAAAAATAAGTTGATGACACTGTGTTCTATTAACGAGTACACGATCTTATCAGAGGACTCTGGGCTTTGATCTAGAGTTCATCCACTTAAAATCTTTATAATTAGTTTTCCTTGGGAACCCTGGACTGACTTTCTTAGTCTTTATGTTTTCCCCTTTGAGTGATCAGTAAGACCCCTTTTTATTGCACATGTGGTTGTTTTTGCTTTAAAGGAACATTTTTTTTCCCTCTAAAGTCTTAAATGTAGCCATTCTCATTCCTGTCTTATTTGAAACATGGTTCCCATCACTGTCTGCAAAGAACTGGATCAGGTTGCTTTCTTCTCTGGGGTCGGATTGGTACTGTTTCCCAGACAGCTCCACCTTGCAAGTGGGTTATGTCATATAGTTCATGTACAAGTATGTTGTTTGGAATTTGGAACAGATTTCCCCAGACAAACATGGTAATAAAAAGATGACTTGGTTCCTAGGCTGCTTTTAAAACTGCATTTGATGGTCCCAATGTAAGGATCTGGGAATAGAGGCTATTCTGTGCAAGAGGAGAGAGAAATAGGTGGCGATTCACTTTTCCTATTTCTCTGTAGGTACCTGGCAACCTTTGGAATAGGCAGGGTTCATCTTTCTCTGCCAGATCCCATCTGCCACTGCTCTGCTCCCACAGCAAACCTAGACCCTTGAGCCTTTGTCAGGCCTCCATGGTGACAAAGGACCCAGGGTTTTCAACACTTGGATTCCAGTGGCACCTTAGCACAGTAATCTTCAAATCAATGACATTTTCGGGAGGGGTCCCTCAGGACTGTTGTCTCCCCTAGCTTCCCCTCATTTTCCAACTGCTATATTCTGAATGCTTATGTACCCCCCAAATTCATACATTGAAATTCAGGACCATTGGGAGGTAATTAGGTTATAAAGGTGGAGACCTCATGATGGGATTAGTGCCCTTATATAGAAGGGACCCCAGAGAGCTCCCTTGTCCCTTTCACCATGTGAGGACACAAGAAGGTGGCAGTCTGCAACTGGAAACAGGCCATCACCAGAACCCAGCCATGCTGCCCCCCTGATCTTGGGCTGCCAGCCTCCAGAGACATGAGAAATACATTCCTGTTGTGTATAAGCCACCCGGCCTGTGTTATTTTGTTGTTGTAAGAGTCCAAACAGACTAAGACACCAACCTTCTAAGGAGTTTTGTTGGATGAAGCCTGTGTGGTTCCCCAGATTTCCTTGTTAGCAAGCCTACCAGGTTTTATATGGGATGGCCTTGCCAGATGCCTGCCAGTGACACGAAGGGTCCCCAGAGTCCTGGCAATATACTCGCCTAATTGTGGGCTTCTGTGTTTTACACACCTCGTGGCTCTGTCAACCTGACCGCAGCAGACTGGATGAAGACAGACACATCTCGAAGAGGCCCTCAGTAGAGGGGCTTATAAGCACAAGAGAGCAGCCCCATAAGGATGCTCTACACTTGGGCAGACCCTATGTGCTGATTTTCTCAGGGTTGCCCAAATGTATGCCTTCTAGTCCTGGGCGAATTATTGAGTTCTCCTTCCTACACGGCAAGAAAGGCCCAGTTCAGACAGTGCCCACCCTACCTACACTGCCCAGCACTTGGCTGAATTGTGAGGTTTAAGGGGCAGCACGGGGGGGGGAGGGGTAGTCAGGCTTGGAAGGGACACTAGTGGCAACACTAGAGAAGTCACACAACCCTAGAGGCAGCCAACTGCATTCAGAGGGGATCCACAAATGTCCTCTTCCAAGGGATGGCTTCAAGTTAGGGGGCTCTGTTCATTATTCAACCAATATTTATTAAATCCATTCTATGTGGAAGACACTGCCAAAATCAGGGACACTGTGGTGTGTGGGCTGGGTGTAGTCTAACCACCAAGTAAGGAGGCAGACTCATCAATGTGACCAGTCTAGGAGGAGAGGTAGTATATTTTCTGGCAACTTAGAAAAGGGGCCCTTACCCAAGACTTGTGGTGTCAAGAAAGGCTTTCCAGAAAAGAGTCTCTGCCCTGAGACCAGAAAGGGGTGGTGAGAGGAAACTGAGTGGAAAGAAAGGGATGAGAAGTGGGGAAAATTCCAGGCCTGGAGGTGAGTGAGTATGACAAATGGAAGGACACAAGTGGCTTCTGAGTCACTGCAGGTACCCACTAGTGGCACCCAAAGTAAGGTCCCTAGACTAGCAGCATCAGTATCCTGGGAACTTATAAGAAATGCAAATTCTCAGGCCCCACCCCAGCATCCTGAATCACAAGCCCTGGAGGCCCAGTAAACTGTGTGTTACCAAGGCGCCACGGGTTTCGATCCCTGCTGCAGGATCTCAGCGTCAGTGTTGCTCCCATTGAAGCCACTGCTTTGGGGGAGCTGAGGATCTCCTTGGGTTCCCTCATGTAGACCCTTCTATACAAGGTCTGTGCAATCTGGGAAGTCCAACTCCTGGGCAGTCCTGGCATGCTCCCAGCTCTGGAATGACACTCATGAGTGAATGACACTCATGATTTCATATTTGGGAACCTCCAATTTTTCTCCCATCTCTGGGACATTTTCCCATCTACACTTGGCTGGATGACAGTGAGAAGTCATTTTGATAGCCTTAGCAGAAAGGAAGGGAGAAAGTAAATGGTTCCATTTGATCTGTACTACCATCTTTTCTAAGATACTGGCTCCTTGAGATTTATCTCTGACTTTCTACTGGGAAGAGACAGTCTACAAGATACAGCCTGCATGGATCATGGGTAAAGGGTGCAGATCCTGGAGTTGGAATCCCTTCTTCAGCACTTACTCTCTATGAAAGGCAGGGCACTCAACCTCTACCTGCCTCAGTTTCTCTATCTGTAAAATGGAGATAATTTTTCTTACCATGTGGGATTACTGTGAGTAATGAATAAATTAACAAATGTGAAGCCTTCCAAGCAGGGCCAAGTGTAGAATATATACTCGGAAATCATTAGCAATTGTTTCTGGCTCTGTGGTATCTCTATATTATAGTGTTGTTATTGCCTGTTCCCCAGCAGAAAGTTGGGGCCACACCCTGTATTGCTGCCTCTGTGAGGCCCTCTTACCCACCAGCACAGGAACACGTAGAGCTTTCTGCCTTTTCCCATCTTCTCTAATGAAGACATCCTCAAATCACTAAGGTTGATCAGCAGCTTTAAGGAGGGTTATCTGATGAGCTCATTCACTCTAAGCTCTCTCAGGATGCTAGTGCTTGTTTGTTAAGGTGATACCCCATTCCTTGGCTGCCCTTTTGATTTAAAATAGCTTTTTTTTTTTTCTACCATGGATTCTATTGCAGACTTAGGAGTTTAAGCTGGTGATGGTGGTGTTTGGGGAGAGTGCCTGGTGACATTTTGCCCATATGGAGGGCATATGAGACATTAAAATGCCCACAGTCTGCGTTCTGGCTTTTTACTGTCTTATCAGCCCACTGGAGCAAGGAGCAGATTGCTTCACTTTGATGGAATCTTATAGAGCATTATTCCTAAATGTATATGCTGAAACTTTAGTTCTAAGAATGTTACTAGGTGATATGTATATGTCATACATATATATAGGGGTGGGCAAAAGTAGGTTTACAGCTGTTTGAATGGAAAATAATACAATAATTAATGATACAAGAATAAACTGTTCTTCACTTACTCATAACTCTCTCTCTCTCTCTTTCTCTCTCATCTCTATCATCTCTATCTAGATCTATCTATATCGAGAGAGAGAGACAGACACCCCTCCCCTCCCCCCAAGTAAAAAGTCATAAATGTGGTGGATGGAATACGCAATGTTTCCCAAACTTATTTGATCTCCAAGCACTTTTTGTTGGGAACATCTCGGGCTTTTGGGTTCTGTGGGGCAACACTTTAGACACATGGCTTTCAGGGGCACAGACTTAGGAGCAGGAGGTTGGGGGCAGAGGGCAAAGGGCTGCCACAGTCAGGTAAGTAACTGTTCTTGGTCCTGAATCATCTCTGTGGGCTATTTAGGGCTGGTTCTTGTAAAACCAGGACACTAGATTCTTCTGTGGACTCAGGTATTCCAAGCTGTGGGAGGGAAGAGATGGTGCTGGAAGAGAATGGAAGGGCCAGGGAAGGAGAAGTGGCCATGCCGGCTGGAGGGGCAGAGCCCTGCGAGGCTGCCAGGATGGGAGACATACATAGTCCTTTCACTGTCGTTTCCAAAGAACTGCAGTTACCACGAAAGCAATCACCATGGTCCTCGATCAAAACCTAGAAAGACTGAAGGAGAGTAAGAAACTCATGTGCAGTTAATGTTTCAATAGAAGAAGCGTTGACACAGATGGATAAGCTTATCTAGGCAGCCAGTGCCACTGAGTTACAACAAAAGTGCTCATGGCTTTCATTAGTATTTTTTAACACTGTGAAAAATTTGCCAGTTTTATGTAGGTTGAATCATCTCTCCCTATCATAAAATAAATAAATGTTTCTATGCTGTGGGTAACTGTGAAAGGTGTCCCACTTCACCTCCTTTGCACTTCAGACCAATAGGGAGTCATGATAACACCCACAAACTTCCCTTGGACTCAGTAGATGTTTAGACTTAATCAGACCTGTTTGTTTGGATGTGGGGCACATATTCAGGTCTTCTCTTCCTCATCTATATCCTAAGCAAATACAGTTTCAAATATTCAAGCATTTACACCTTATTTAACACTACAAGTTTTTCTAGGATAACTGTGACAAAGAAGAAAACTTTTATTTTCATTATTCCCCCAAATCACTGGCGAAAAAATTAAGTCCAAAAAAAAATCCTTTTTAAGCCTATAATTAAAATTATTTTTTGAGATATCTTCAACTTTTAAAATAAATGTTACTCTTAACTTCTACTGCTTAAGATTATGGTTCTCTGCCTAGAAGCAGGAGCGGGGTAGTCAGTGGGCTCTTCAGAATCCCATCTCCAGAGAATTTGTTTCTCCCTCAGGATAGAATGACAGGCATTTGAATGAGCTCTACACTGAATATTCTCCACGCTTTTTAATCTTCAGTAAAACTTTGCAAACCAGTCATAGCTGATGGATACTTCCAAAATAATATTTTCTGTTTTTAATTGTCCAAAACACTTTTAAAAGGTGAGTTTGGTCATAGGTGGGGACATTTTTCTTATTTTTTATCTACTCCACTTCAAACTCCTTTTTGGGTGATTGAAGTAGGAGAAATTAAAAAGTGATTGACTGAGGAAAGAAATTAATGAATCTAAATTTGGAAGTTGTCGGGTGGATTGCAGATTGAACTCTGGCTGGAAGCAGGAAATGCAAGAGAAGATAACTATCTGAAAGAGATTTTATTCTTTTTATATTCCTTAAAGAACCACAGTTAGCACTTGAAAACTTCTTATTTATTAAGTACAATGCCATGGACTGGCCAGCTTAGGAATAGACATTTATGTCCAGGAGCAATGAAGTAGCTTCTCATCACAGAAATCTATAGGACAGCTGCCCAGAGTATCTGAATATGCTTTGCACAAAAGAGAAATCAACTTTATTTTCTTACCTTACTTTGGATGAAAGGCTTGCATTTGACAAACTGAAAATAATTTGAAAAGTACATGATTTTTTAAAAGAGGGAATAGTAATATCAAATTTAAGGTAAGATGGTAAAATAAATTATTGTCAATACATAACTATGACATATCTTCCTTCAGTAGTGGAGTGAGTGCTTTAATGTGAGCTGTGAAACAAAGCTTAACTAATGTGATATAATTCAGCATGTGAGAGGAAGATCATACTTTAGCTTTATATCTCAATTAAGATTATAGATTAGCTTTATACCCTAATTAAGGTATCTCATTTAGAAAGACACTCTACTAAAATTATCATGTTGAAGGGCTTCTTTCATCCTATATCATTTCCAAGCCAAGATAGTTTGTTAATTTCAAATCTGTTAAAACATATCGATATACAAGGATTATTTTATTGTTTTAATTTAATTTTTCTAATTTTTAAGTTAGTTTCTTATTATAAAAGTAATGTAGGCATGCTTCAAATGGGCAAAATTTTAGATGTTACTGAATGGTACAAAGAAAAAAAAGTAAAATTTCTCTTTTCTGCAACCTCTATTTACAGTTTTTGGTGTTCATGCTTCCAGAAATTCTTACTAAAATACTATTGCCCTACACATTTTCTTTTGCAATTTGCTGCACCCTCCACCATTTAATATCAGTTAGACTCTCCTCCATGTCTCATTCTTTTAAAAGACTGCATGGTATTCTTTGGGAGGATGGTCTATAATAAATCTAAGAGACATCTATTCACGAGCACTTAGCTTGTTTCCAATTGTTTTCCCATCTTCAAAGAATGTTGAAGTAAACATTGTGGAACACAGATCTGCATACTTGTTTAAGTAGTGGATACATTTTTGGAAGTGGAATTGCTAGGACAAGAAAGATGTGCATTTTCAATTATTGATTGTTAATGTTAAATTACAGTCTAGAAAAGCAACACCTAATTTGTCCAAACCTTACTTGTTTATTACAAGCCTTACTGAAAATTAAGCTTATCCAGCTATTTATTTTTTAAAATCTGGTAGATAGAAACTTATCTCATTGTGATTTAAATTTCCTTAATAATTATGAGGTTGAATATCTTTACATATTTTAACTGTCCATATTTCTAACTGTACCTATTTTTATATAAGGTGGTTTAAGTTTTGTCTTTATTGATTTGTCAGAAGCATTTGTGTAGGAAGGAAGTTAGGCCTTGGTATGCTTTCTATGTTGCAAATATTTTTTGCAAAATGTTCTTTTAAAGTTTATTTATGGTATTTTAAAAATCATACAACAGTTTAAGTCCTCCCCCTCTTTTTTGGGGTGGTGTTGGTGTTTGAGTAATCATATATCCTAATCATTTCCTTCCTGACTTCTGGGAGATAATATACTTTCAACACTGATTTTATATTGCTGTCCCACCCTTTGCACCTGTTATACTGGCCATATTTTGTTACCCGCTAAAGAAAAAAATCTCAACCTTATTGCCCACTTTTTTCTTTAATTCTTTATCCTTCAAGAACAACTTTAACAAGTACAATAGTCCTGTTGTGTGCAGTGGAGTGCTGTTCATTTGCTAAGAATGTAATTACCTTGCTTGGATCCTCAAATTAATATTATCACAGATCAGAGAGGTTGGGCAGTATAATTAGGGGTCAGAGGAGGAATGCAACTCAAGAGACCCAGCGAGATTCCTAAATTTCAGGCTGGCTTTTATGTTTGCAGCTCACATGTAATTTAACATTTTCACATATTCTTTCTTAGGTGAATAGTCATGCTGTAGTAACCTTCAACATAATTAGGGTGAGGAAAAGAATCTCATCCTTGCCATCCTGGGTTCCAGTCTCCCTGTCCTCAGAATGCACCCAACTAGCAGTTATGCGGTTTTTGATGATGCTTCCCAGCTGGCTCAGGAGGTGCCAACTGCATCCTTGATATTTGGTTCCTTGTCTCTCTGGGTGACTGAAGTCCTTCCCTCTCTCCCTGGCTATTTAAGATAAACTTAGATGCAAGAATAAGCTCGTTTGACACCCCATCAAGGCATGTTTAAGAAGCTTTAGATGAAAAGTTGTTATGGAAGGAGTGATAGACAGTCTATGTAACTTGACTTTTGAGGCAGCAACTGAGCCTACAAATACCAGACAAAGAACAACATTTCATCAATTTGAAAAGTGAGACGTGAGGTCTTGTTTTAATTTGCATTTCTTTGATGACTGGCAAGGTTAAGTCTTTTTTTTTTATTTTTTATTTTAACATGTTAATGGCCTTTTGTATTTCTTGCCATGACCCTTAAAAGCAAACCTTTAAAAACTTGTTTTTATAGACATTTACTTAGGCAGTTTTTCACCCAATACCACTTTGGTGTCACGTAGTGCATTGTGTAGTCACAGGAGAGAAATGCTGTATGCAGACTCAGAGACATGGGTTCAGGTCACTACTGCACTAATTAACACCTGTATGACATTGGAAACATCTTCATGTACATAATGGCCATCATGACATATGTCCTATACTATCAGAAGGTTTTATTGTGGAACAAAAGCAATCACAGACTTGGAAGTATTATTGAACTTGTAAGGCATGTATAGATGCTTTAAAAAATCATATAATCAGAAAACATGATCCATTTCCTACTGCTCAGAATAATGATTATGTTGAGTAGACAGAAGTATCCTTTAGAAAATCATTTTTATTTCCATAAACTGAAAATCCAAGCCTCTACTCCTGATCTACATCCCCATGCTGATTCTAGACCCAGCTTACCTAAAAGAAGGGTCTTACAACTTTACTCTGGATCCTAGAGTTTCTTTAGGATGGAGCTCAAGACATCCCATGGCCATGAAGAATCTTCCTAAGTGGATTTTCCTTTTTGAATTCTCTTAGCTTACAGGTCTCACAATTTAAGTAAATGCTGTTGACTATGTAAAAAATGAGTATTATCTTTTGGTATTTCTTTAATAGAATAATTCTAAGATTTACTCTGTTAGGTGTTACCCCTCTTTGCTACTCCTGTAGGTTGTAAGGTTGCTGTGGTGGTTGATTTTGTGTGTCAACTTGGTTAGGTTATAGCCCCCAGTTATTTAATCAAACACTAATCTAGATATTGCTGTGAAGGTATTTTTGTAGATATGCTTCACATCTACAACTGGTTGGCTTTAAGCAAAGGAGCTTGCCCTCTGTTGGGTGGGTGGGCCTCATCCAATCAGTTGAAGGCCTTAAGAGCAAAAACTGAGGTTTTCCTAGAAGAAGAAAATTTGCCCTGCAATAGTACAGCATTGACTCCTGCCTAAGTTTCCAGCCTGCTCATCTACCCTATGAATTTCAGATTTGCCAGCCTCCCATAATCATGTGAGCAAATTCCTTAAACTCTATCATCTATCTATCTATCTATCTATCTATCTATCTATCTATCTATCTATCTATCTATCTACCTATCTATTATCTATCTATCTATCTATCTATCTATCTATCTATCTATCTATCTATCTATCTATCTACCTATCTATCTATCATCTATCTATCTAATCTATCATCTATCTATCTATCTATCTATCTATCTATCTATCTATCTATCTATCATTTATCATCTATCTATCATCTCCTATTGGTTCTGTTTTTCTAAGAAGCTGACTGACACAATTATGGACAAAGATCAGCAGCTCTATAACACTTCAACTCTGGCAAAGGCATGAGGGTTTGGAAATATCTATGAGTGATGCCGCTAAAACATATCTGCTATTTCTTGCTCAGATCTTCACTATCAATGGGCAGACTCCCTTCTTCAAAAGTACTCTACCAAGATTACTTCCTGTTTTAAAAGCTCAGAGAACAAAGAGCTGCCAGTGTCCCAACCACTCCAGAGTCTAAATTAAAGACTGCCACTGGAAGTAAAAAATGGCTTGGATATATAGAAGGGGCAAGTACAATAGTTCAGAGCTCTAACAAATTTCTTCTGTGCCAAATACCAGTGATCCGAGGTCTAGATTTCCAGCCCAGAACTGCAGCAGGGAGAGACATTTGCATGAGCCACTTGACTATATCGCTGCCAAATAAATGATAATTTACTCTGCGGTCAGTCCCCTGCTGCAAACCATTGGCTGAGTTTCACTATAGGAGAGAGAGTCACTGATTTATCTGTTTTCTATCCTTGTGCAGAGGGGCGAAGGGCTGTGCTGAAAGGGAACAAGCTTACTAAATGCCATTTTGGTGAGACTGTGGTTTCCTCACTAAGCCAGGGTTTTAATCTCAAGTCTGCCCTGTCACAACAGCACATTGGATAAATATTTACTGTCTGCCTACACAGAGGGCATTGTGCTGGGCCCTGTAGAAGCTACAGCATGAATAAGGCAGAGGGAAGCTCTCACGGAGTTTTCATTTTGTTAGAAACATGAGCAAAGTACTTTTTGTGCAAATATCAGAGAGGTGTCCATTCAATGGAAGTTATTCAGGGTGTAGCTAAGGAAGATTGGATAGTCACAGTGCGGCCAGTTAAAACATGACAGGGATGTGAAATTGAATGGTGATGATAAGAGTCAAAAGGAAGGAATTGATTCTATTAATTGGGGTTTGTGGATTCACAGTTTTCTTTATATGCATTGCCTAAACACTTTATAATTAAAATAAAAAATAAGGTAATGGATAAAAGACAAACAAATAAGCAGATAGTGTTATGTTTAGTTATTGATTCACTTCTGAGCTTCCTGGCAGCCTGGGAAAAGCTATAGTGTCTATATAAACATTAGACAAAACAGACTTCAAAGCAAAGTGTAAGATCAGAGATAGAGACATTTCATAATCATAACAGGTTCCTTTAATTAGGAACACACAATAATTCTAGATGTGTATGCACAAGAAGCAAAATGACAAATCCACAAATGTAGTTCAGTGATTTCAACACTTTTCTCTTAGTGACTGTTATAACCAGAAGAGCAAAAATTCAGTAAGAATATGGATTATTTTTTTGAGGTTCAACTACTTGTTTATTAATTTATCTTTATTGTTGAAATTATTACAGATGTCCCCTTTTGAATATGAACTATATGAACATCATTATCAAACAACATTTGGTTTCTAAAACAATTCTATGGGGGAAAGAAAGTCATTGCCACAAATTATGCCATATGGGGAAAAGTAAACCTGAACTTCTACCTCACATCTGTAGTGTGTTGAATAGTGTTCTCCAAAAATTCACATCTGCTAGGGACCTCAGAATGTGACCTTATTTGGAGATAGGGTTATTGCACATAAAATTAAGAATCTTGAAATTAGACCTTCCTGGATTTAGGATAGACCCTAAGTCTAATGATTGGTATCCTTATGAGAGAAATGAGAGAATGCCTTCAGATAGAGACATACAGGGAAAAAAGCCACATGAAGACAGAGCAGAGCCTGGAGTGATGCAGCCACAAGCCAAAGGACACCAGGACCAGAAACTGGAAGATCAGGAAGGACTCTCCCCTAGAGACTTTGGAGGGAGTGTGGCCCCTGATGACACCTTGATTTCAGATTTCCGGCCTTAAGAACTGTAAGAGAATGAGTTTATATTGCTTTAAGCCACCCAGCTTGTCATAATTTGTTATGGCATACCTAGGAAACTAATATAGGGCCAAATACAGGGCCATGCAAATGAAGAATTTGAGATGGATGACAGCTCTAAAAACTATAAAGTTACCATAAAAAAAAAAAAAAAGAGCATCTTGAAGGTAGGCAATTATTTCTTAGGATCAAAAAGCACTAATCATAAAAGAAAATAAATTAAACTTCTTTAAAGTCAAAAACTTCTATTTATCAAACACACTATTAAGAAAATCAGGCCAGCGGCTTACTAGGAGGAAATATTGGTAATACATATATTTGACAAAGGATTTGTACCCAGAATAAATACACAAAGAATACCGTATGATTTCACTTATATGTGGACTCTAAAGGACAATATATATGAACAAACAAAACAGAAACAGACTCATGGATACAGAGAACAGACTTACTGTTGCGAAAGGGGAGGGGTGTTGGGAGGTTGGATGAAAAAGGTGAAGGGATTAAGAAGTACAAATTGGTAGTTTACAAAATAGTCACAGGAATGTAAAGTACATCATAGGGAATATAGTCAATAATATTGTAATATGTATGGAGCCGGATGGGTACTGGAAATATTGGGATCAAGACTTTGTAAAGTATATGATTATCTAACCACTATGCTGTTTACACTTTACACTACAAAATAATAGATGGAATGTAAACTGTAATTGAAAAATAAAATTTAAATTAAAAATGTCTACAACTCAATAAAAAATAAAAATAAACAAACATACAAAACTAATGAAATCAACAAAAGGCTTGAATATGCAATTCATGAAGAAGGAAATATAAATGACCAGTAAATATAAGAAAAAGTGGGCAATATTATCAGGTCATGTATGTTAAAAAGACCATTGAGATACCACTACAAACCCATAAAGGTTGTTAATTTAAAAAATATGCCCCCAAAATAAATACTAGTGAAGATGTGGGGCAACAGGAATACTCACATTTCTGTCTACCCCTGAGTAGGCTGCAACCCCTTGGAGCGTACAGGACATGCCGTACTCATACTGGAAAGTCTATCGTATCATATTAAAGGAACTCCGTAAATGTTGAATATGTGAGATGGAAGCTCTGCAGGGCATTGTTGGCACCTCATGGGGAGTCATTTAGGAGTTCCTGTTTATCATTTAAAGGTAAAGTGTTGTAGCATAGCTTCATAGAGGGAGAGAATCAATGGTACCATTGACAAGACCACAGTTACTGGTGCACAAATGGATTTGTTGGGAGTGGAGTGGGAGAGCAGCCAAAGGGAAACTGTAGTCAGGCCACTTGAGGGCCATTGACTGGGCTTTTTAGCCTGAAGCTGATCACAGATCTCAAGAAGGAAGGAAGAGGTTACCAGCTCGATTCAAGTCATGAGCAAGGGACAAGATTGCACTGGGAGGTGTGGAGACAAAGTCATATTGACAGCTAACTGCTTCCAGCAAACCTTTATGAAGACCCAATGTTTAATCTCCTGTGCTCGTGTGTACTTCTGTCTACATGGTTGTTTCAAAAGCTTGTATTATTGACTGTGTGTGTGTATTAAAACTCTTACAGGATAACAAGTATGAAGCACTCCAACAATCTTTCAAATTAAACTACTTTGCCTGAGAGAGAGCCTGTAGGAAAAACCCTCTAATACATGTGCACACAGGGGCACAGCAGTTTGTGTGTTAACTATCCCACCTACCTCTCCTCTTTCAGTGTGGAAGTAGGGGATGAGAGTAAGACATACATGTTTTTTGAAAGTAGACATGAAAAGTCACATTTTGTTCATTTGCTATCTTGCAAATTACTATGATACAAGCAAGATTTTTTATAATGATTAGGATTGTGCCTTGGGAAACACATGGGGTTGAATTTTTGATAATTAAAATTGATTTGTCAAATTTGATCAGTGAGTACTGTCACTTGTGGTTATTCAGAAGTGCTTTTTTAAGAGCATTGTCACTTGGACAAAGTCTACAGATATAGGCAGAATCTAGGCTGTGAATTTGTCACAAGAGTTTTCTAGGACCGGTATTAAGATGTGAAAGGGCTCCTCTAATACTTTCAGTCTACATGGTGCAGAAATATTTCAGTGTTTTTAGGATTCTCAGTTAAACCAAGAGTTGTTTGAAGGGTTGTTTGAACATTTCTTTCTTTTGGGGGAGTAACAGAGCTTACTTGGTTAGGAAGAAGGAACTATTTTATTACTGAGCATCCATGTGGAAAAAAGCAAGCTTAAAAAATGACATTTGGCCCTGGCCAGGTGGCTCAGTTGGTGGATTGTCGTCCTGTGCACCAAAAGTTTGCGGGTTCGATTCCCAGTCAGGGCACATACCTAGGTTTTGAGTTTGATCACTGGTTGGGGCACGTATTGGAGGCAGCTGATCAAAGTTTCTCTCTCACATCGACGTTTCTTTCTCTCCTTCTCTCTCTCCCCTTCTCTCTCCCACCCTTCCCCTCTCTCTAAAATCAATAAAAACATATCCTCAGGTGAGGATTAAAAAAATTTTGTAGGCACCATGACACAAGACATTGCTCAAAAATGTTTGTAGATATATATACATATATTGAAAGAAATGAGTTTTTTACCTAAATGTTATGAGTATCAATGTGCTGTTTGTCAGTAGGGTCAAGTGGAGTGCTGGAATGGAGGTTTCTTACTAAGTGAGCTATTTCATTCAAAGTGTGAGTTTCTCTAAGCTAAGATTTTAACCACACATATAAAATAAGATTCATTATTCTTCCATGTGGCTCTTATTGACAAACACTTTCTGTATGGCCTTTGTATATATGTATATATAGTGTTGTTGGAGGAAGTTGGCCAAGTAATGTGTAGAATCTATACAGTTATTGAAAATATGAAGATTTGTCTGTATATCATTACTCAAAACCAAGACTAAGCCTCCAAGACTGACGCATTTCAGAGCCTAGCATCCAGCCTGCTTATGAGAGGGCAGCCACCAAATGCTGGAGGAAGGCCGTCTCTTTCCTAAATGTTTAACTGTACCCAGCTCCCCAAAATCCCTCTCCTCAGGACAGGCACCTGACATTTCATTCCAAGAGTCAATCCTGGAATCCCGGGACTGTTCCTGGAAAGTCATCAAGGCCCTAGAGTGAGAGACTCCTCAGAATTTTACCTTTGAGAAAACAAGTAGGTTTGAACTGAGACATCTAAGCTCTTTCCTCTGTGAATGGGACTCCATGGAACATCCAGGCAGATAGATTCGAGGGACTAAGAGGGGAGTATGTTGCCCGTGGGAAGAGCGGAGGTGAAGGAAGGGGTGACAGAAGAGGACAGGAAGACCTGAGGAAAAATCTGGCAGTTTTCAGTATTTCCCTCTGTGTTAGCAGCCTCATGGGCCTCTAATTTGGTTCTATGAAGTTTACATTAAATTCTGAGTGACTATTTGTCAGAGATGTGGTTAACCTTCCCTTTCTTCCCCACACATCTTTAGCAGTTTTTAAAAAATTTTATTTTTCAATTACAGTTTATATTCCATCTAATTTTGTATTAGTTTCGGCAGTTCTGGGAGAAATGAGGGAGGAGTGCAGGAGGTTAGCTCAGGTGAGTGGGACACAGGCCTTCTGAGTTCCTCCTTCCTTCCACCTGTGCAGCTGCCAGAGCTGCAAAATTGTGGAAATAATTTATTGTGTTTAAATGTACGTGCTCCTTAAAAGATACTGTAAATAAAATACATCCTGCACTGGTACAGAGGGATGCTGGAGAGCTATTAATGGATTCCTAGAAAGCAGTGTGCAGGACTGTGCATGGAAGGATCCCAGAGAAGGGCAAAAGTAAAAGAGGTTCACTTTGACTAAAGGGAGAGGCATTTAGGGAGAGTGCATGGAGATCGATCGAAGGATGGGCTCAGGACAGTTGGTTCCCTCCGGCCAGCTCTTTCAGGCTGAGCTGGCTCTGCCCTGCCTGTGTTTATGGGTTCAGAGCAGTGGTCCTCATGCTATGTTCCAGCAGAGCAATGTGGCCTGAAAGTGTTAACACAGCTCCTTAACTCTCAAACTAACAATCATGAAATCAGCTTCTCATCAAGAAAACCAAGACCACTCATTCTTCCTACAATTATGGTTTCAGGTTTGGGAGGCAGGCTAGAATCCCATCAGAATATTTAAAAAGTACCCTTGCAGAGCAGGTCAGATTTTAGGCTTTTGTTTGTACTTTTTCCTTTGGGGTCCTGAAACTCTCGGAGAAATCCAGTGTGGGATGTGGTATGAGCGACAAACACATCGCATCTTTAATTACTGCCTATCGCAGGCAGCGAAATGAGACTGGAAATGATGATTATTCAGCTCAAGAGACTGGGGAAGTAGTCACCTGGGCATAATTAGGTACACAGTTTCTACCCAGATACATAACTTAGTGTAGGTCTCAAATGGTATATACTTTCAACATCCCATTAATTTGCAAAGTGATGGAGGAGACTGTCATAGGGTTTTAGAAGCTACTTTGTCCTAAAGTCCCCTCAAAGTAGTAGAGGTTTAGCAGAGAATTTTAAGTGAATTTGTTTTTGCTTAGATTTCATCCAACGTAAACAGTTCTATTTGGTTCTTAAGGCAAGTTAAGTGCTTAATGAAAGTGGTGTTTGCTTGTGAGTTAAATGCCCCAATGATAATGAACGCTGTTGGAAATTTTTTCCTAGGTGGGAGATAAGGAGGGAGGGCAGTTGAATGAAAACATCGCTAGAATTTCAGAACCCTACACTAGACTACATTTGGTGGTCCCCCTTGTTTCTGCACCAACTGGACCACAAAGTGGTCAGAAATAAGGAATCACAAGATGGTCTGTGATTGACTTCTAAAAGTCCCTAACTCTCACATCTATAATTGCATTTTCTAAAGACTAAACAACTTCAAAGGAACCACCATCAGATTTAACAACAATGATTAACAAGGAGGCACATGGGCAGAGGGCACAAATAGAATTTTCTTTTCAGTTTTCTTAAACATAAAAAATGAAAAAGTGTGTGATCACGATGCTTAGAGATAGATTTGTTTAAAAGAATTCTGTTAGAAAGGTAAGAATTAACAAGATGGCTCCATTTATGCTTTTTCACCAAGGAGCCCTGAGATATTTTTCTCTCAAAAAGGAGTTGGGATGTACCTTTCCTGGAATCCCTCTCCCAAGGCTGCTCAATTGAACAGTCTTACAATTTTGCTCCCACCCTCCTCGTGGCCTGGGGCAAACACTGAGAGCCAAGAGATAAAGGGGAAGCCTTAGCTTTAATGTACATTTGTTTCCTACTATTTGTCACACAGGGTACTGAGGTAATTGAGTGAAGATTATAATATTCTGGTCAGAGTGACTTGCAGAGTATTAGATGAGAATTGTTACCTAAGGAGACCTGAAATATCTAATATTGAGACTTTTTCAAGGGTAGACTCAGGATGATTTTTCTAAATAATGTGTAAATCACATTAGCAGGTAAGTCTTTAAATCAGATTTACTTTTTTTTTTTTTGATTTTGGAAATTCATATACTATGTTCACAGCAGCCCATTTCCCTTTCTGCAGCTAATGTGACTTGCTTACTTTTTCAGAAGTTGGTGTGTGTGTGTGTGTGTGTAAGTGCCGATGGACTGGCTATGCTGGCACATTTCCTAGGAGCTGAGCCAGTGAGAAACGACGGTGGCTTTGCACTGAAATCAGGGTAACAGGGCCCCTAAGGGCCATCAGTCCCAAGTATGATGTTTGGAAGGTTTCCAGTGGCTGCCATCCAACCTATGAGGATGCTCTCTTGTTCTTCCAGGGGTGGACTGCCCACATTAAGGAGACGTGTTTTTTGAAGATGTTGCTGAAGCTGTGGATGGATTCAATCCTCCAGCCCGCAGCCCTGACATGATCGACTTCAGAGGCCCTGGGTCACTCGGCCTGAGTAGAGAATAAGGTGGGGCCTGCCTCCTGCCATCTGAGTGGAGAGGAGTGTGTCCCCCAGGGTGAAAAGGGAGTGGGGGCTGTTGGGTGTTCCAAGCTGCAGTCACTGGAGCCCTGTTAAATCTCCCTTCTGCCTGACCCTCTGAGATCTTTCGGTTGAGCTCTCTCCCTTTCTTTACAAGGACCGGGGTGAAGGACACAACTAATCTCCTGGGGCCCCCTAAGTGCGGGACTCACAGGAGCAGCTGGTTCCCAGGAGGAAACTGCATTGGCCTGCTTGGGAGGCAGATGCTGAGGTGTTCTTTTCCAGATGAAAGAAAGCTTTCTCAGGAAAAGAGGGGGGCTTTAAAACCACAGCATCTCTGCCCTTGGCCTTGAGAGTATCAGGAAGAGGTTCATTTCTTGATCTTTGGGTTATCCCATTCAAGGAGGGCGAGGAACACCACTCTGGGTGCTCAGAAGAAATCCTAGACCTGGTTCCAGGGCTGGGTGGCAGAGGCAGACTGCTTATGCTCCATTCTTGCCTCTGGAACCAGCAGCTGTGAGACCTTAAGGGCTCTCCTCCTCCTTGTATGCAAAGTGAGGGTAATAAAATGCCTGATTCATGGGTTAATCATGAAGGTTCAGTGAGCTATTTCAGGTAAAACTCTTCAACACTGTTCTTGACATACAGCGAGCACTTAAACATGCTGGACGCAGTGACGATTGAAGGTCCTCCAGGGGAGTCCAACCTTCGCATTGGCATATGTGCGATTTGGGGCAAGCCACATCACCTTGCTGACCCTCAGCTCCCTCATCTTTGCATTTTTTTTTTTTTTAATAGGAAGATGGAGTTAGTGAAACACAAATATCCTAGAAAACACTGACTTTCCATGATTCTATGAACAGGAATAATAAAGGTGAGGATTCTGATTCTTGGCACTGTTCACCATCCCATTGAGATGTTTATATATCTAAATACTTTTCCTTTTAAACAGGTATGGATCATGGCAGCTACACATGTATTTGTATTTACGTATATGAGGAGCTATCAATTATGTGGAATTAGAATTTTTAGAAAATATAAAATCTTATGACACCCTAGACCTGGAGAGGTCTTTGGAGATCTCTAGCTTTCCTTCTTTTTTCAAATCTAGCAATACAGCTGCAAGTCCACAGGAGGTATGTGGCTCTCTTAGCTATGCTTTATTCTATCTGGAGAATTTTGCAGTTCATTTGTTGAACAGAAAGAAGGCCAGCTCACCTTTCAACTCCACTTGGAAATTTACATGGCACATGACTCACTCAATGACTCAAGGAAGGAGCTTATTGGTTGGGGTTGATCATGGAAGTGTTATTTCTCTCATTTAAAATCTACCTAATGTTTTTGTCCACAGATAGCCTTCACTTACCATGAGCCATCAAGGATTCCTGTAGCTAGAGAGGAGCAAGTCACTTTTGAGCCAAATGGGGACTTGTACCCAGGAAATGTGTGTGTATGTGTGTGTGTTTGCTTGCACAGACATGCTAAGAATGAGTCTGGATGGATCCATTTTCTAGATTAGTTGAGTTTTCCTTTCTAATCAAATGAGGTACTTCTTGCCATCTGGTCATTTTCATATGAGGGAAATATTTCAGGAGAAGAATTAGATTTCCTCATGTTTCATTTGTCCCCTCAGATAGTTCTCCCTTTGATTATTTTAAAATTCATTGTTATTTCCTTTAAATAAAACTATGAACTTTTTTTTCTGGCCTCCTTTAGAATAGTGCGTGTGCACATGAGGATCAATGTGATTTAAAAACTCATCCATCAATTTTATTTACATATTATTTAGAAAAATTATTCTGAGTCTACACTTGTAAAAGTCTTGATATAGATATTTCACGTCCCCTTAGGCAACAGTTCTCATCTAATAGGCTCCAGGTCATTCTGACCAGAACATGATAATTTTCACTCATTTACCTGAATAGTCCGTGTGCCTGGAATTCCTCTGTGGCTCACCGAATCCAGGAAACAGAGACCAGGGACATGATGTGATCCGATCCTGGAGACGAGAGCTGTTCGAGGCCTTACCTTCTCAGGGGGTCTTGGAATCTTCTATGAAAATCTTCTAGGTGGAAATACCGAAGGTAATATCATCTTGGTTTGGCATAACCTCAATTCACAGCACTACTTAGATTGAAATGAACCATGAATTGCTTTTGTCTGTTGCTCAAGTGTGTAGAACTAAGCTGCATCTCTATGGGCCCTCTGCCGCAGAGCGGTGCCTTCCTGCCTCTTCTTTCTCCCTTCTTGTGCTCATGTGAATATTTACTGCAGAGGACAGACTCCAGGCACTGGTCAAGGCTTGCTCTAGTAATTCTTTGAGCTTTTGCATCCAATCAACCTCCTTGCTTTGTTTTCACTGTGTTTCACTGAGTGGACATTCTAGAGTAACCCTGTACGTTTATCTTCCAAGCCAGTACACTTCTAAGAGTGTTAAAGTGCTAAGCCCAATGGATGCCAGGAAAGCCGCACGACCTGAGATGTACAGTTACCTTATCATTGGAGCTTTGTAAGTTGTGTTTTAAATGAAAAAACAGTTATTGACCAACATGGATATCCCCTGAAAAGAATCAGAATGTTAGAACAAAACTGAGTGAGGTAAATAAAGCTGCTTATCTGATCTCAACTCAAGATTATTTGAACTTTATAAACCATGATACATATTTTCACTTCACTTTGTAAAAATAAAGCTTGATAAGAGAAGGGTTTGAAGTGGAATTCTACCACTTTTTATGCAATATTTGATTTAACTTCAATTCCTAGAAATCGCAGATGAATCTGGTTTATGTATCAAAGCACTGAGTTTAATTTATTGTGGCCTTAAATACACAGCTAGCTTACATGTGAATGAATATATATATACACACACACACACATATATATATTTCAAAAAAAGATCTGTTCCCTTAAAAGCCATAAAAGGACATCATATATCAATGTTTTTGGCATGTTGTGAATATTAATATACTCAAAGTGCCAATGTCAAATTATTTGACTTGAACACAAAACCAGAGAATCTCACTATTTTTAAACAAGGTTCTAACATCTTTTAATCTTGAACACCAGCAAGTCCTCAGGCTCTAGCTGTTTATTTTCCTTTCATTCATTTCATTTGTTTAATTCTATTTTTCTCCACATGGTACTGGAAAAGTTAATTTCTCTTTAACTGTGTGTAAGGAATAAAACTAAAGAGTAAAGAAAGTGAATAATTATTAAGAGAACATTTTTGGCTTTCGAATGTCCTTGGGAGAAGCAATAAATTGGCTTTGTACTTGTGTTTTATTTTGTTTAACATCAAAATCTGTTTACAACAATGGACAATGGATGAATACGTTCCAGGTGAGGGAAATAGTGGAGGGGTGGTGTCTAGAAGTTACACTTGCCAGCAAAAGGAGTCTGTACATTTACTGGGACACTGAATCTTGGAGACTTTATCAGATGGTGATTTCCTCTAACTAACCTTTTGTGTAGAGTGGTAGAGTCCCTGTCTTGGAGATGCCCCCTGACACATGCCATGTGCAGCTAGGGTCTGGCGAGGTCTCTGGGCGGACTGGTGCTACCATCCAAGGGTATGAAAAATGTTTTAAGTGCATTAAAAGAGAGGCTGCCATTCATCCCAGCATTAACAGTTTTAAAATGGCATGTTATGTTTTAATGTTGGCATGGGTCCATTTGGGATTAATATGCAGCACCGGTTATTGAAATTTTCGACCTCAATTTTTTTTATTGTCTGTCTTTTTCCCGGGCAAAGGATATGAAGTAGGTAGGTTTCTATTCTAAGAAGGACTTTTTCCTTTCTCTATGACAACACCTGAAAGCAAACAGTTGGCTTTAAAAAGGATATAAACTGTACAAGGGGTAAGTCAAATTCTTTACTCACACTTTATTTTCACTTTTGTGGGAGATTGCCCCTAATAATTTTGAGATCTCATTTTAGAATTTTTATCTTTCAAACTCTGAATTTGCATTAACTTGTCCCTGCACATTTTCGTTTTGAGGCAGATTCACCCAGGGACACACTTTTGCAATATAATTTAATGGTCAGCAATGAATGAGCAATAGAGGAAACAGCAGGTTTATGGCCTTTTTTTTTTTTTCTGGTAAGGGAAAAAATTAATGCCCTCCACAACCACCTTTCTTCCGTCTTTCCTCCCCTCTATTCGCCCTGCGTTCTCTTGGGATCTCAACTGTGTGACGGTTTGGTTTCCACACAAAGGGAGATTTATTACTTTAATGTCCTCATAATTTAGTTGTATGGAACCTTCCTCCGGATGCCGGGGAGTGCCCCCCCTTTCCATATAGGTTGTGATCCCCTTTGGAACAGAAAGACCTGAACATGTGTTGGGGAACAAAGCAGCCCTCGTCATCCCCTAGAATCTTATGTTTCTGAGCTAAATGTTTGGCATTAGTGACAAAGTCAGCTGAAACACTCAGGACAGGAGAGATGTTGAAAGCCGAGAATGCAGAGTGCACAGTGAGGCATCTCCGTGCTTTGCCTTCTCCCCCTGATCTCGTCTGAAGACGGTTACGGGGGTAACACATCTCCATAAAAGAATTCCAAGTTTTCCCAACTTCCTACCTTACTCAGATGTCGGAATGGATAAGACGGTTGTAACCTTGATTGACTTGATTTGATTGAGATTAAAAAGAATACACTTGAGCTTTTGATTTATTTGAGGTTTAAAAACTACACAGAGGGGGACGCGTGGAGGCTGAGGCTGTTCAAGTGCCTGGTTCTCGCCACAGGTCTCAGGCCTCGCCCCCGATGCTGGAGGACCGAGGAGCAAGCTTGTGCCCCCCACCTCATCCGTAGTTTATGTTGGAAGTTTTACAGAGTTATTGATTCTCTCGGTCCAATATAGCGAACATTTTATGCGAAGGAGTAAATTGATTTTATCTTCCATTATTCCACTTACTTAAGTGAATATTGGCCCAGGTTGTTAATATCCACCTGCTACCTTATACTTTAACCAAGTCAACCACATTTGTTGTTGGGCTGATGGTGCATGGGAATTCCAGGTATATATCATCCCCCCAGTTTTGCAGCTGATAAATCTGAGGCTCAAAGTGAGTAAGCAACGTCCTAAGATTAAGTTTCCCAGCAAGCAGCACTAGACTGTTAAGTTCTTTGGATGTAAGTCCTTCCTGTTCTTCAGTGACTGAGAAACTTCAAGTTGAGGTCTCTCAACACCACCATCTTTATCAAAAGATTAGGTTTCCAAAAGAAGTGCAAAATGACTTAAACTTCTTGGGACTTTCGTCTTAAATGTGCATATCAGTTAGGACTCTTTAGGTTTACAAATAACATCAAACTGGTTGATTCCATGCAGCTGAAAGTGCAGAGTAGGGTACATTTCAGCCCTGGTTGATTCAGAGGCTAGATGACGGCAAGACCCTCCTTGGTAGAGCTCTGCCTTCTGAGGTTGTGCTTCATTCAAAAGATGGTTCCCTTGTTTTCCATCCTGTAACTCCAAATAACACTCCTGATAATAATCTTAGTTGACTGCTTGTGTCAAATGACGCCATGGCCAGGGGAAGGGAATGTGCTGACCTGGTCACCCTCTGACGTGGGGTAGAGTTAGCCTCCCCCAAAGTCCATGGGCTTTGTGGAGCAAGGGTAGATGATGGGATACAAATCTGTGTAGCATCTCTCAGGAGAAACATGTGAAAGTGGGAAGTAGACCCAGCAAGAAGGTGTCTGTCTGCAAGCCAATAAGAGGGTTCTCACTAAAAACCAACCCTACCAGCACCTTGACCTTGGACTTCCAGCCTGCGGAACTGTGAGGAAATAAGTTTCTGTTGTTTAAACCACCCTGTCTGTCATATTCTGTTATGGAAACCCTGCCAGCTAATACACCACCCAAACAGACCACCATTATACTCATGCATGGACATGGACAGAGTGCTACCCTGAGCTCCTCACAAGTGGGTATTTTCCAGGAGCTTGGGCTGCTCTGTGGGAGATAAGCCCTTCTTGAGTTTCAGATGCTCTACTCATATTCCTAATGGCTATTTTATTTTGTTTTTAAAAATGATGATTAGCCTAATAGATATTAAAGACTGTTAGCCTGCCACATTTTGTTTGTGCAGCTTTTTCTTAAAGTTGTCCTGTTTTGCATTTCCCTACGACTGCATGTTTTCATTACCACATTATGGTCAACAATGGTCAATTAAGTGAGTCACATCTGACCCTGGAGAGTGGTTTCTGGGTTTATAGATGAGTGAGGAACTCCAGAATTGTCAGGCCAGGCGGTCCTCGGATAATGAAGATACTTTCTAGTAATAATGTATCCCTTTGAACTCATTCCAGAGTAGGGGGGACATGACTGGCCCAGCTCCTGGGAAAGCTTTGCACTTGGTCTGGGTCTTCCCTTGAGCTTTTCCATCCTGTCGCTGCACACCTGACACTTAATGGTAGTTCTGGGTGACGAGTTATTTCTAGTTGCTGACTTACTGGCTCACCACACTTAACCATGGCCAGCATGTTCCTGGTACAACGTGGTCAGAAACTTTACAGAGTTTGAGCATTTAATTCCTTTTTCTTTCTAAAGAACACTTTTCATATCAGAAAGTGCTAAGGCTGTACTGTGAACACATGGACACCTAGTTGAACTCATTCAGAGCACAGCAGAGGCTATTAATTCTGCCCAGGTAATTTTATAAAATGAAGCCTGGTAAAATGGGCATATAAAAAAATCCTTACAGGTTTTTGATAGGAAGGCCGTCCTGAGCTAAAGCATCATGTTCTAGTTGAACCAGCTTGTGTATAGAGAAATGTCTTCATAAAGTCAGGGTCTATTCCATTGTACGTAGTTTACAGCCAGGAAGGGAAGCCACATCAGCCACCCCTCCACCACACACACCTTCCTCCCTACCTCCTCTGCCCTAAACGATTTTTCCTTTAAGAGTAACTTCAATGTTTTAGGATATTGGACACATTCTATTCCCTTGACAAGCTCTGACTGTAAAATTCAAATGCATAATATAACAACACATAATGGAAAAACAGGGAGATTTATGCACAAGTTGGCTAGTACTAGGTTATATGACCTGCAATTTGAGAGTTAAAAACACGTTAGCCAAAGGGCAACGGGGGATTCTTTTTTTTTTTTTTAAACTTTAAAAAAAAATAAAAATCTTTATTGGTTTCAGAGAGAGACAGACAGACAGAAAGATCAATGATGAGAGAGTCATTGGGGATCAAGCCCAAAACCCAGGCATGTGCCCTGACCGGGAATCGAACCCTGATCGCCTGGATCCTAGGTCGATGCTCAACCGCTGAGCCACTCCTGGCTGGGCCAACGGGGGATTCTTGTGGTGCTGGAAGGGCTCCGTGTCTTGACTGGCGGTGGACACACAAAGGTGCACATGTGATTAAATTTCATAGAACTGAGCACACACACGTACAAGTAAAGCTAGGGAAACCTGAATAAAAGAGGTAGATTGTACAATGGCTAGTACCCAGGTGGTGACATTGTATTATAGTTTTCAAGAATGTTATCATTGGGGGAAGTTGGATAAAGGGTACATGGGTCCTCATCCTATTATTTCTTACCACTGCATGTACATCTACAGTTACATCAATAAAATTTTGATTAAAAAAAAGTTAGCCTTACCTCCTAAATATACTTTCCGAATCTCTAAATGTTAGCAAAGCAATGGAGGAAAATATCATCTGATAAAACACAGAAGTGAAAATAGTGCTCTTGATTATTGTAACTGTGGATAATGTTTTCCAGACCGTTCCACTGATAGGCATAAAAATTGATTAGCACACTCTGGTTAGGCTAAAAGGTGGTAGGCCATGGAAGCCCTGGGACAGGCGATGAAGGTATTTGAACATTTAGAACTATGCCACTGAGACCATTTTATTTTTTTCTCTTATTATAAACATAGTACTATTTATAGAAAACTGGGGAAATAGAATAAGGCATAAAGAAGGGGGAAAATCCCAAGGCTCAGAGACAACCATGATTAACATTTTATTATAGTTCTACCAGTATTATATTCTATTCAAATATGTATTTACATACCAGTATTTCTCTGTCTCTAGGCAACGCTTACAAACAACATTTACAAAGTTTTATAAAGTACATTGAAAATGGGATCGTACAAGTATGACGTATACACAACTGCGTAGGTTCACAGCAGTGGGCAATCTCTCAACTTTTCTGATGCTTTAGATAAAAGTTTATACTTATTGTTTTAATGTGAGGTGAGGTCAAATATTTTCTTATATGTTTGTTAGTCATTTGTAGTTCCTCTTTAGTGATTCACTCGCTTACATACTTTATTCATTTATTGGGACAGGGGTCAGATCATGCAATGCTAATGTTATTGTCATGAATATAAAGCAATTTATGGTTTTCTTTATGAAGAGCTTCAGTACTTTGTTGTAGCTTAAATATGTGAGACATTCTGGGACATTCATTATTTTTTTGTAATCTTTAATTCTCATTCTTATTATTGCTGTATTTCCATTGCTGAGATAAAAATACAGTACAATGGAGTTGAAGTATGATTTGAAGTCCAAAATATTGGAGCTAGGGAGCAGGAATGTGTATAATGCTATCCAAACCCATACTGGAAGCCAAGCTGAGCTGAGAGAAAATGTTGAAAAGAACAGACATGATCATTTAAAGCCCGCAGTCTCATCTTCTTGTATCATCCTTAGTCTTAATCCTCGGGGGTCCTCATGCTCTATTCTCTCATCTCCCACTTTGGGACTATGTTCTTTGAAACTGTGTTTTCACTAAGATGTAGAATTTTAAAGCATTACTCTTTTGTGGAGGTTTTGCATGTTAATAGAGTCAAATCCTTAAGATAAATGGTAGAAACACAATGTGAACTTTTAGGCAGCAGTCCGAAAATGAAGCAGGATTTTGAGGTTGTCCAACTGCCCTTGAGTCAACTATGCAGTCTTGTCACTTTTAAAAATGATTTTAAAAAAAGATGGTTGGAACCAAGTCGGGAATAATGCCCTGAGAACAAGAGCACAGTTCTATACATTAAAGATTTAAACATGAACCCATTAATGCCACTGTTTGTTGTGTCAAATACCAGGAAAAATAATATTTTTAACCATATTTATCTATGCCTAAATCATGTCTCTATTTCTTGGACCAAAAATAAATTGAACTAATGTTTGTTTGTTTTTTTCCCATATAAATAGGGACATTTTGAAAGCCGTAGTTTTAACTCCAGATTAATGGAATTTTATGGGTCACTCATTATTGCATTTAGGTGTCAGCATCAAAAGCCACCTAAGTATTTTCCTGCTGCATCCAGAAAGTAGGATTAACTTCTTTCACCAGTTGGAAGAAATAGCAGAAATGTGTATGATTCCTAAAAAGATGATATTTCTATATACTTAGATTTTACCCTTAAAGTAAAATGATTGAAAGAACAATGTCTTTGGCCTCCTGGCTTTTTTCTAAATGCCCTTCAAGTCTGCATTGATATCTCCCTTTATCTGCAGAGCTTTCCAGGCCACTCGATGCCAAGCAGGTTATGGCCCCTCCAGGTACCACCCAACACTCTGGCTGTCTGTCTGGCTGGCTGTCTGGCTGTCTGGCTGTCTGCCTGCAGGAAATGTGTTGTGGTTTGGGGTTTAATTGTCCACCCCTCTGTGTGCTGTTTTCCCACTGTCTCGGAGGCTGTGTGTTGTTCACTGCATATTTCTGGACTTCTGAGCTCTCCTGGCATACACAGGGGACAAAATAAATATTTCATCAGTGAATCAGTGAGTGAAGAAAGTGTCCACTTTCCTCTCCAGTGTTGGTATATGGCAGCAGGGACTAGAACCCAAGGCAAAACCTTACTCAGCTTGGCTGGGAAAAAAAGCCCACAAAGCTAGACCTTGCTGGGCTGGTGGACCACAGGTCACTCTTGTGATGGTGTCCTCCTGTCATTTTTCTTACCAGGAAACACTGTCCTGCTTTTTCCAGGGGAGCCCTGCAGTGGACATTAGATAGTTGCCTCTATCTGATGGAAATTTTTAAAAAATCTGTATTTTAGTAGGAAAAAATATATTTTTTTGTCTAGAAGGACAAATTCTAGAGTATGTCTTATAAAGCCTGGCATGGGAAGAACTCTAAGTCCACTTGATTTACTCAACACCACATATTCATCAGAGTGTATGTCAGGCATTGTGTTTTTATTAGTTACATCTTCATTCTTACTTTTTTAGAGGACCTCTCCCTACTTCAAAGAGATCCATGCTTACTGTAATGATGTCAAACTCACTCTGCCAGGTGAAATCTGGCATATTTGTAGTGATGCTTGCAGTATTTTTGTGGTGATTAAGCAAGATTTCCAATGGTGATTTTTAAGCCAATAATAGAAATGTACAACTGGTTATTTTTCTTCATTGTTCAAGCTATATTTGATCTGACTCCTCAGTGGCTACAGAGATTTTTTTCCTGTCATTTCTGAGTGATACTGAGCAACTACCTTTTGGATAGGAGAGGTATACAGATGATTTTTTCTTCTTCTGATTAATGATGTGAGGGGACAGGTAGAATCAATATCCACAGAATATGCATTTAGCCTATGAAGCAGATGTGAATATTTTTTCTCTTTCTCATCTAGAGACCATGGGGACTGTAAAAATAAAGTTGATCTTTCTCTCTGGACAGTATTAAAAGCTGATGAATACCCTGGCTTTGCCTTAAAAGTGGAGGTAGGAGGCTGTCTCATAACCATGCTAGAGAACATTCGAGCACAAGATATTTTTCATTTGATTGTTAGTTAATTTAAGAGCAGAATCTCAATTGTCTTTACCTTTTTCAGAAAATTTATTCCAGGAAGTTAAGGGCATGTTGGACTATGTAGATCAGTGTAGGCCTCCCAAGATGGAAAACTAGAGAGACATTTCTGGGCTCTTCATGCCTTCCTGTGGATTTTCATTTCCATGGGGTCTAACTTAGCATCAGTCTGAGCTACTTCCTTCTAGAGCAAATCCGATGGTGATGAATTCTATCAGCTTTGTTTGTCTGAAAATATCTTGTTTTAGAAAACTATTTTATTTTTGAAAGATATTTTCACTGGACATAGAATTCCAGGTTGACACTTTTTTCTTTCATACTTCATGTTGCTGTCCATTGACTTCTGGCCTCTGTTTTTTCCTAATGAGAAGTCTGTCAACAATCATATCATTGTTTCCCTGTAGACAATACTTCCCTGTTCTCTGGTTGATTTTAAGGTTGTCCTTTATCTTCAGCACTGACCAGTGTATGTATGATAAGCTGCATGATGTTGTCCCACAGACCCCTAAGACTCTTTAAAAAATATTTTTCTTATTTTCAGGATAGATAATTTTTATTGATTGGTCTTCAAGTTTACTTTTCCTCTGTAGTATCCAGTCTGCTGTTTAACCCACCAGTGGAAAAGTTTGCACTTTTCAGTTCTAGAATTTACACTTTTATTGTTTCCATTTCTTTGCTGAGATTCTCCAGTTGTTCACTTATTGTAATGACATTTTCCTTTAAGATTTGAGCATCCTTTTAACAGTTGTTTTAAAGTCCTTTCTGGGTCATTTCAGGGGTTTGTACTACTGTTTTCTTTATTAGAAGTCAGATTTTACTGCTTCTTTTCAGGTCTAGAAACTTTGCATTGGATGACAGAAATTGTGGCTAGTACACTGTAGGGAGTCTGAATGATGTTTTACACTTATATTATTTTTATCTAATTCTCATGTTCATCTCCTGAGGTCACTATAATTGTTCCACTTTATAGATAAGCAAACTGAGGAGCTGCTCAATATTACACAGCTAATATGTGGTGAAGCTGCCACTCAAAATGAGAATTTCTGCTATTATATTGTCAGCTAGATGTGCTCAATTAGAGGTGTTTTGGCGAGGCTGTTCTTGGTTACTCCCTGCCAAACTTTCTCTGTGCCAAGATTCTGCTTTCTCGGAGAGGGGACCGAGGCCCGTGTGGCCCTCTGCTGTTCAGCGGGTTCAAGCGGGACACAGACCCCATTCCCACTGTTTCTGAAAACAACTTGGAGCACAATTAGCCTTGTCAAACCTTTCACTCCTCTGCCGTATATGGCTGCCAGCTTTCCAGGGCAGTTCAATAATCCCCAGGGTCTTGCTGCAGGGGCAGCGATTAACGGAGGTGTTTACATGTCTGAAAATGTACCAGGCTATAAATAGAAGCTATTTTCCCAGCATCCTGTGATACTGGGTTTATTCTTTTCTCTTTTCTTTTTCTTCCCCATTTGTCAGCTTTCATAAAGAAGAAAAAGAGCAAAGGGGAAAAAAATAACCCTCCCACCAAACAATTTCAGATTGACAGAAAGAGCATTCACTTAGCTTCTCAGAAAATCGATGGCAAAGCTCCTGGCCCACAAAAAAAGGAAACTGCAAAAGAAACACACAGTTTTTCTGAGAAACAAAGTGAGAAATGAATGCAGTAATGTTAGGAAGCAAGTCCCCCTGCATCAGCGACGGGTGCCTCTGAGAGTTCTGAGCTGTTTCTGATAGATTCTGGAACCAGCTTGCAACACGCCTTCTTGGCTCCCTAGATCAGCTCTATTCCTTGGAGTCTTAGAGTCTGGTTGTGGATACTGTCTTTGTGTGTACCAGGGATCTGGGAACTGAAAACATTGTGGGATTTTCTCTTTCCTTTCTCGTCAGGTTTTACATGGAGGCTATTCTCTGAGGAGAAGTGAAATTTATTCCAGGATGGGGAGCAATGTGTCAGGGACCACAGGGAGCATGGGCCCTCAGCAATAGGCACTCTCATTGCTGATAAGCACTCATTCACTTTTCCTACAGCCCTGGGCCAAGCTTTAGGATAAGAACTTCTTGTGCATTATATCCTTTGTCCTGACCACAAGTCGGAGAAAGAGGAACTAGTATTTTATACATAAAGAAACTGAGGTAAAGGGATTAAGTAACTTACCTAATGTCACTAGTAAGTGGCACAGCCAGGTTTCAAACATAGATAATTTACAGTCCATGCTTACCTGCCACCCAGTGTCACCTTTCATTTCTCATGCTCAGCGCTGATCTTCTCCATAAGGACACTGGAGAAAGTCAGGAATAAGAAAGTCTATGGCAAGATCTCTAGAAAATGTATAGAGGTTCTCAGCAGTTTCCAAAATGTAGAACAAATTGAAAGCATCATTACTTAGAAAAGTATGAGAATCCAGAAAGGAGAGATTAATACTGATTAAAAAGACTTTTGTGAATATACCTAACATGTCTTTCTGTTCTCAGAGTCTCTCCCTCTCCTCTATCCAACAGTTGGAAGGCTGCTGAGGGGTGAGAAAACAAAAATAAATGAATGAGAGAAGATATGACTCTGATCGCCAAACAAAGCCACCCACATTGGCTAGGCTTAGGAGCCTTCTTCACTCTCACCAGCGATGCACATTTAAAGGGGTGCCTGGTAACAGGAGAAGGGTGCTCATCTTAGTTCTTCATGGTTGCCATTGAGTTGCTCCTGAACAAGCCCATATGATGCAGTTGAAGCAGGAGGTTCTGTTTCCTCAGCACCACATGTGGGCATGGAGATCACTCCCTGGGGTTCCTGAGGCCCTGATTCTTTGGGCTTCTTTAATCCTTCCATCTGCTTCCACCCATATCTATGCATGATACTTCACCAGAGAGTCTTCCCCTTCTCAGACTGCTGGAGGGGAGCAGAATGAAGATCTCAAGCATTCTGGAACCTTCTACCATGGCTCCCTCCCTCCATCCCCAAATATTGGGACCAACACTACCCTGATCTCAGTTTTCTTCAAGCAGCACATACTTCCAAAACCCATGCCTGAGTGAAGGCTGAGGGTCTTTTATGTGTTTCCCAATTGCCTTAGAAGCACAAAGTTATTATTGACACCCCTTAGACCAGGAAGGTCATGCTTAGAACACAAAGGGGAGGGACCTTAAATGTATGCCCATAACAGGGAAGAACAAATGTAAATTAGTATCTCACTCAATTTCCTTGTCACAAATGTTTGCACTACATCCAAGTTTCCCATCAACTCAAAAGACTCTATCAGATTAAGATACAGCCTTGTACCACTACTAGGCTCCAATTATAATTGCTTCTGTGTGTTTCCACTGCCTCCTGTCTCTATTTGCTCCGACCACACAATGGTCTTCCAGCATGCTAACCTGCTTTCTCGGATCATCTTTCATCTTGTGGTTGGGGAGTTTTTAAATAATGCAAATATGATTCCCTTACTTCCAGTTAAAAGATTTCAATGTGTCTTCCTTGTCTATAGGATCAAGTCCAGAGTCCTTTGCCTGTTCTTTGGAACCCAACTCTCTGGCCTACTCAAATTCCCCATTGCCCTGATTTGCATCTGATGTTCTACCCACAGCCCCACCTTAGAATCCCCTCATCATAATTTTGTGTCTTTACAAAAGCCCTTCCTTTGTGTCTTTCACCTTTATGTTCAACGAGTGAATACCTGCTCAGCCTTCAAAATCCAGCTGAGCTTTGGCTCCTCCAAGAAGCATTTCCTTACTTTCTCAGAGGGAGTTAATTTTTTTCTCTTTTCTGGTCATGCTGAAATTTGGCCTAATATTTTTCACGGCATTTACTACACTGCATACAGGTGTGTACACCTTTGCTTCTGTGAATTCCTTGAAGGCAGAAATCATTTTTTCATTCATATTTATTTCTCTGGTGCCTGGCACAAGTCTGTAAATATCTAAATTCTCTATAAATTGTGTGTTGAGTCAGCTTCGGCTCCCTAAATGGGAGAGCTGGGGGCGGGAGGAGGGTCAGGGCCATTCTGCCTAGAGCTGGACAAACAGAAAGAATGAGGGGACCATCTCTCACATCCCAAGGAAAAAAAACCCCAGAAAGAGTAAGAATGACAGGACCATCTTTTCTATTCCATGACTTTTTAAAATAGAATTGTCCTTTAACTTCTTTGATGAATAAAGTCAAGAGGAAAGAACAATGTTTTTCATCTCTGACTGATTCTGGTGGGAGATTGAAGTGGCAGTCAGAAAAGAAACTGTCTTGGGGAAGCAGAAAATAATATGAGTTGGGAGACCTTGAGCATTAGGTTGTATGTCTGCTATGGACCATGAGCTCTAGAGTCATTATCCTACTCAATACTGTTCCAAAACAATAGTTATCACTTCTCACCACCACCACCATCATCATTAATGGGGTTAATGGTCTGAGTTGCTCGACCACTACAACAGGTGCCATATTCATTAAATTCTCTAAAGACAGAAATGAAAATGTAACTCAAGAAAAATCTCCAAGTGAAGGTCTCAGAGAAAAGGCTGTCTGTCTACTGTATGCAAAGCATTCTAGAAAAATGCAAAAGAAGAGAACGATGCAGTATCCAGTATTATGTCAAGACCAATGCCATCATTAAGCAACAGTCACTGTCACTGCATGTCTACTTTTTACAAGAAAGATGCTGTGAGGGGAAGCAAAAGGTTGTCCTTGACCTCCAAGAACTTAAAATCCAGTTGCAATCAATCAGTGGGTTCTACAAGTACTTAGAGGCATTCTGAACACTGAAGGAAGAAGAGGTTGGTTCTTGTGAAGTGTGCAAAGCTGTGAGCTAGTTCTTGGAGATGGGAAAGATTGGGGTGTCAGAGAGAACTGGGGAAACATTCTAGACCTGAAGAAAGCAAAGTGGGGAGAAATTTTTGGGCAAGTGCACCCATTTGACTACAACAAAAGATTGGGATACATATTATGAGCAAATAGTATAGGACCTAAAATGCTAAATTTAGGCTTAATTTCTACCCTGTTTCAATAGTTATTGAAAGTGACATAAGTAAAGTCATATATATATGTATATATATATTTAATATATCTTTATTTATTTCAGAGAGAGAGTAAGGGAGAGGGGGAGAGAGAGATCGAAACATCAATGATGAGAGAGTCATCACTGATCAGCTGCCTCCTGCACACCCCAGACTGGGGATCGAGCCTGCAACCTGGGCATGTGTCCTGACCAGGAATCAAACCTAGATCCTAGGAGCTATGCCCAGCATGGCTAAAGTCATATTTTGAAAGAACTGGTATGAACCAATAGGACCTCTTGCGACTGAGGACATTTTGGGGACAGGCACAGTGATGGTGTCAGCGTAGTGTTGATCAGAGATCTAGGGGATACAATACGAGCACCAGGCATGGAATCTATGAACTCCTCTGCAGTGACAGCTCTCCCCCGAGTATTTCTAGGCCCCCTCTATAATTGATGGAATGCCTGAGTGCTTGAGTTTCTTTTGTTTGGGATGCTTGCCTAAATCACCTTACCTAGGCACTGTTGAAAAATGCAAGGGAAAATATTTAATTTCACTCCCTGAGTTGAGTTCTGCGAGAGGCATTCTGTCTCCATCTACATAATACAAATGATCCTCTATGCTTTCCCTAAAATTTGTTGCAAAAATACTTTGACAATAGTAGACTAAAGTGCTAGAGAAGGATCACTCACCTTCTAATCTTCAAGGATCCAAGGGCTCTTTCCCTGACATTGGCTAACTAAGCTACCCTGCACTTTGAGAAGGTAAGGGGAAAAGCCACGCAGTTATTTCAATCTTTCTGAAGGAAAAAAATATCCCAGTCATGTGTTAGATAATGCCAACATTTCACAACAGGAATGTGAGGTGAGCAAAGGATCTGGAACCTCGGGAATGAGACATTAAAATAGTGTGGTAGTTCTTGTCTCTAAATCTTCAGGGAGACTTCTTCACTTATGTAAAGAAGGATCCTAAGCAGCACATGACCCCCAGTGGCACAGGCCTGACCAGAGGAGTGAGAGCTCTCCCTCTACAGCAAGTGTCCAGCATTTCCACTTAGGGTGGCTGAATTTACTTAGGAAGGGTCACCAACTTTAGTAACTTGCCACCTGTTTTTAGCACGGTATGCTTTCACTCAGGACAGAGATTTCCAGCAGTTTGCAAGCATCAATGCAAACTTATTAACCGTCTTCATGTTTTCTTCTAATAATTCTTGTAGTTGAAAAGCCCTAGATTGATCTTAAATTTTAAAACAATAGAAGGGAGAGTGCACAGAATACAAAATGACAAGCTCACAGAGGAAGAAATGAAAGTTTAAGAAAACACTTGGAACTGAAACGTTTGAATTCATTAGTAAGCAAAGAAATTGAAATGAAAGCAACAGGAAAGCATGTTGTGGTTAATGGGCACTCTCTTATCTAGCTGGTCAGAGTTATATTGATAAAAACTTTCTGGGAAGCAAATTGGTGTTAAGAATGTAAAGTCTGGCCTGGCCGGCATGGCTCAGCAATAGAGCATCGACCTATGATCCAGGAGATCCTGGTTTGACTTCTGGTTGGCACATGCCCAGGTTGCAGGCTCGATCCCCAGTGGGGGGCTTGCAGGAGGCAGCTGATCAATGACTCTCTCATCATTGATGTTTCTGTCTCTCTCCCTCTCCCTTCCTCTCTCTGAAATAAAAATATATTAAAAAAAAATAATCTAAGTCTATAAAATATTTACACCCTTAGACTTCACAATTCCATTTTGAAGGTTTTATACTAAACAAATTTGTTAGATAATTATATCCTGTTTTGAATAACAGAAAGTCAAAAAAAAAAAAAAAAGCAATGGTTCCCATCCAATAGAAGCCTAGTTTTGTTGAATAACATAAAATTAGGAGGTAAGGAGCCAAGGGTTAGGTTGGTGGCCCCGTGATCCATTGGGATCCAGTCTTCTTTCTGCTTTCCATGAGCCCTGCTTAGAGGGTGGTTTTCAGGCCTTGGTCCCAAGATGGCTATCTCTCTCCACTCACTGTGTCTGCTTCCCAGGCAAGAATACAGGAGCAGGCAAAACAAATGCACAAGACGATGGAAATGGTGGGGTTCCCATCTGCTTCCCTTCAAAGGGCTGTCTCAGAAGTGCCTCTCAGAACCTGACGCTCACACTGTCAGAGTCACATTAGGAAGGAAGAAGAGGAAATAGATGTTGGGTAGGCAAGTAACAGTATCTTTGACGATAGTTACTGAAGATTGCAAATGAATTTTATGTATGCCTTTTATATGAAAGCATACCTCGGAGATAGTGCAGGTTCAGGTCCAGACCACCGCAATAAAATGGGTATGGAGATAAAGGGAGTTAAAATCTTTGTGCTGGTAGAGAATTTTGCCCTCGGGTTGTAAAAAATGCAACATCTGTGAAGCACAAAAAAGCAAAGTGCAATAGAGTATGCCTGTAATGTGTATATCATATATCATAGATAGCTAGACAGACAAGTAGATAACATGGGAAACAAGCAAAAGGTTCCACAATTAAGAGTTTGGAGAAATGGTAATAATGTTAACAAAGGCATACTGTATAATCAATAAACACCAGGCCAGAGAAGGATATTTCAAACCTGGCAAAACTTTATAAGGTATGGCTAAGTGAAACTAGGCTTCACACAGTGTATATGGAAAGATGCCATTAGGGAGAGAAAAACTGATGTGTGCATATGAGCACAGAAAAATAACCAGAAAGACGTACCAAAACGTGAATGGTAATTAAAATGCTGGGGAGTGAATTATGAGTATCAGATGATCATAAAAATATCTTTGTGTTTTTATGAGTTTTCCAAGGTTTCTGCAATGAATAGATACTAATTTTGTAATCTAAAAATAGAAAGCTGTGAAAAAAATAGAAGGCTGAGCTTAACTTTTCCTGATGGAGTCCCAAGGAAATGAGTTGTGTTATGGAATCGGGCCAGAGCAGCAGAAAGCTTGTTTCTGGATTCGGATAGTTTATATTCAAGAAGTTCAGGACTTACTTGTGGTAAGCAATCACTTGGCCTCCTGCCAGATGTTCTCTACCATCCACGTTTGCTTTCAGGACAGGTAAACATGAAAATTAATGTGCTCTGATCTGTTTTTCATTTAGTGTTACTTTCATATTTCATTGAAAGTTTAATTTTATCAACTTTTAAAACAAGGTTAAAAAACAGGACTCTACAAAATAAACAGAAAAACAGGATTAAAAATGTAGAAGGACACCATGCCTTTATCTTAAACCTCAATTGTTCCCGATGAAAGGTTGGTGTTCTTTTTTTTAACTTTTCATTTGAAATCTTTTCCTTTGCAATTGTAATTGAAACTGCAAAAAAAGTTGCATTTCCTGGGGCAAAATCCTCCTTACTGAAATGAGTGAGCTCTTTATCCCTGTGCAGAGAATGCAGCTCGAGTGTGCTGTAAGGGGATCTATATTTATGTTACGTATGCTTCTATATTTATATGACTCACTTCCTAATAAGGGCGTCCTATAGCTCCATGACCAGCTGGAACCCTTCTGTTGGAATCATTTAAAGTGCTACTGACGTCACATTGAAAGGGACCACCTCGCACGGGTCTAACAGGTGCTGCGGAGCCTGTGCTCACTCACTGTCAGATGCAGCCCTCCCAGCGAGCAACTAGCCCTGCGACCAAAACAAGGGGTTCGGGAAGCCTGGGCCAGCTTATCCCAGTAAATAGAAGAGCAGGTCGAAAACTCACTCTAGGGAACCCCAGTCTTATGCCTTATTTTTTTCAATGTGAAAATTATCTGTTTCATAGGTTAGGAAACAAAGTAAAAGGGGGAAGCTTTTCCAGGACATGCCTGTAAGCCATGTCGAGCTATTTTTCATATTCATTTATGTTTCAGTTACAGCATATATTTCCCAACATACTCCTGGGACAGAAAAGAGAAAGTGCCGTATGACATGCAGAAAGACAAGAGGTTGGTTGAGGTCCAAAAAGACGCAGCCCTTTGTATGTTGGCAGCCTTTTTATTAGCTGAGAGAAGCATGAAATAGAGTCAGAAAAATCTTATTTTAGGTGCAGCAGGGGATAGATCACCAGTTTTGGAGTCCAAGATGTATTTATTCATCCAATAAATAATCATGGAGCACTTCCAGTGTGCCAAGCACAGTTCTAGGATTTGAGGATACAAACCAGATAAAGCCAACTCCCCACATTTGTGGAGCTAAGATATTAATAGGGAGAAACAGAAACAAAACGATTTCAAGTTCTAACAAGTGTGACCAAGAGGAGGAAAGCACTGGGTAGAGGAGAGGAGTTCTGGGACTGTGTGGGTGTGGTGACTTTAGGCAGGACTGAGCAGAGACACTCTCTGTGAGAAAATGACATTTAGGCTGAGTTTACAACAATGCGTGGCCAGACATGGAAACATCTGGAGGAGGAGCCCTTCAGGCAGAGGAAAGAGCGAGGTGAAAGGTCTATGGGGAAAAAGAGACCACCATGCTGGAAGGACTAAAAGATTATGAGGTGATTTGTATGGGCTTTGGCAACAAAAGAAGATGAGAACCAGTGAAAATGATAGAAAGAGACCCTAAAATATTGGCATGGAGAAAGGGTGCTAGAAGGGAAAATGGTGGATGTTCTTATCACAATCCCGCTTAGGATAGATCCCAGTTCAGTGTGTCCTTGGTAGTTTCTAAAATAAAAGAGCATTGAAATATTCTACAAAACAGCTATTATAACAATAAACATAATTTAAAAGCTAGTTATTAAAAAAGTTTTACAGAGTACTTTCACATATATTATTTTACTAAATTAATTCAAACCCTCAATCATTCATTCGTCTAGTAATCCAAAAAAATATGAGTTTGTTTTGCTGGGTTAAGTTTGCCAAGATGAGGAAGCAGGTTCCCGTTTCAGTCAGTTGTGCGATCACACATTAAAGCTGTCCCTCCCCAGGCCGTTGCTTCACGGCCACGTGCTTATCCCACCCAGTTAGTTTTCTACATTTGTTACTGTTACTCTGAGTTTTCAAAGCCTGTTCTGCGATAGTGGATGCTTTGGGGGTGTGAATAAGAAAGAGCTACCTTTTACTTTTTCTCAAGCCTGGTGGCTTTATCTCATAAGTTTGTTGTAAAGATAAGTGAGACCGTAGGTGGGGCCACCTGTGCTTACATTTATCGTCTGAAATCCTTCATGGGATTGTGGCACCGAGTGCACGAGAACAGTGTGCTATTTCCAAAACACAGCAGGTTCTCCAGCGCAGTGCAGTCCTGGCGGAAGGCAATACATATTCAATGTGCTGTTCACAGAGTCTCTTGAACGGAGAACACTGCTAAGTGTGGGCCACAAATGGGCCAAGTGATGCTGCCCTCTGGGGGCTACGGACAGGCCTGTTGTTGCTCCATCAGAAATCAGAAATGCAGTATTCCTCAGGCGTTATTCATGTGTATGTGATTGTCATCTTCAATTCAGCTCTCCTAAGCATCAAAGTAAGAAAAAAACCAGTCCTGTGTCTCGGATACAGTGATGAAAATGAGGATTAGGTTTAATTTTAAGCCTTTTTAAAAGGAAGAAGCAAGTACTCTTATTCAGTGCTGAGCCCTATAGAGAGTTATTTATGGGAAAGAAAATCCTCAAGAAGAAACGTGGGGAAAAGGGCCGACAAGTTCTTGACCAGGGGAAGAAAAGTTGTAATGAGATTGGGTTTCTTCCCCTTTAAAATTCTCTGCTTTACTTTGGTGGAACGCTTTATGTTGTAAATAGAGCTACATTTAATCCCTTAAAAATGTGTCCCTGAGCCCTTATTATGGGGTCATATTTGTCACAGATTCTACCAAGATGTGCTCATTTTGCACCAAAAATATGAATTAGAGGGAGGGGAATTTCATGGGCTCCAAACATCAGAGTTCATGATCGGCATTAAGAATGAAGAGGGCTATGCCAAGTGTTTTCTGTTGTGCCTAGAAACTCCAGAAGAGGAAAAGGAGACATATTGACAGCTTGTTTGTGACTTGCCCAATCACTTCAACCACACGAAGGATTTTAAAAAAATTCCTGCACTATCATCATTTAGTGACTCATATAATGGGCTAATAATTCTCTTTTCCCTATTTCTCCTTGCTTCCTATGGACCAACATAGATTGGAGGCTCAGGACAGACCAGCTGTAGAGTGAGTGTTGCTGGTGGAAGGGGAGGTAATGTCATCCACAGTGGTAGTCAGACCTCTGAATGTGCTTCTCAGTCATGTCTGGGGAAAATGTTGTTTATTGGAGGAGCCACTTGTTGAGAGAGCGAGAGATGATGTTTTAGACTGAGATTTCTTAGGGAATGCCAAGCCCAGCCCATTTCCAAGGATAACAGTGTTTTAACCCATTGGCTATTAGTCTTGGAGGAGTGAATGTCTTTGCCATCTAAATAAACCTATTGTATGCATTACAACTTAATTCTCCCATGACATTTTGATAGATTTTGGTTCTTCTTCATGGCTTCTTTGATGATAACTACCTTTTTTATTGTTAACACCAGGGGACCGTCATGGTCTCATCATGTTCTTAAGTTTTCAGTCTTTGCTGATCTAAGAAGACCGACCAAAGCCACTTTTATCATAAGCAAGTGCGCTCCCTCCAAATTATTTCTATCCCATATAGTTTTTTAAGTTGGCATTGTAACATATTTCTTGGTTTTACTCTCATTACTAATTTTTGTAAAAATACCAGTGTTTCAGTTTTAAAAGCAAATAAACCTCATGAAGATTATCCCCCAAATTATAGCCCTAATAGTAAAAGAGTTTTAACCACATTTTGTTTCATTACTTCCTTTAGTGTGTTGATATTTTATTACTCAGGAAAAAAATTCAAATGGCTTGTTTCCTGAACACGAAGAATAAAATTGGGACAGTCTGTCCCCACAGTGTTTTCTGGTCCAAAGCAATTCAAGATGAATACAAGGTTTTGAAGAGAATAAACCATTTTAGATCAATTACATTTGCCCTGATTTAAGCAAGGGTATCAGTAAGAAGGATGAGTACAATAATTTAAGCCTTGGGAACCTTTGCAAAACAGATCAGCATCAAGTGTGCAAAACACTCATCTACTGTGAGGAGAGAGGAAGAACCTATTTCTTTTTACTTAAAGATTGGACCAGACTCTCCTTTTGAACTGTCCTTTGTGGGTTCCCAGTGAATTTGTTTCATAATGTCTCCTTACCACCTGCCTCCTGCCTTGCTATGCAATTGGGTTGTTGCCATTGTTGAAAACAATTCTGGGGCGATTTTAAAGGTATATGCCTTCAGAGTGTTGTGAGAGTTGTCCATATTTTTTTTCACTTACAGAAAACTTACTCTGAGCCTCTTAAAAATGCTTCTGTGAGGATTTTGGTGTCTGGGTATGACAATCTCTTTTAAATGATGCCTTATAAACAGGTGTTCTCCATCTTAGGAGCCAGAGCCCCATACTCGTGACTTGACATCTGTGTCCTCAGAGCAATAGCTGAATGAGGGTTGTTACTATTCTTTTGATGGATGAATGCAATAAATCAAGATAGTTTCAGCATTCTTAAGGGACAACAGTAAAAAGCTTAGGAAAAATGGAAATAAATGACTGCTTTTCAAAGGCAAGAGATAAATAGCTCTGGACATACCACAAATCGTATCAGAAAAACTTTCCACACCCTTTAGTGAACGTAGCCTTCTTCTAATTGGCATGTCCTCTGCCAGGTCAGTGTTGGCCCTTTGGTGGGCAGCTCATACTTACTGAACCTTTAATTCCCACAAGTGAAGTGGGTAGATGTCCCTTCTAGCACATGGAGATGAACAGAACTGAATTATCTGCAAGCATTTTTGAATTTACTTCTTAAATGGCTTCCCATTGTCAGCTACATGGTGAGGACCAGTGACTATCACCAGGCAGGCTCCACCAAGACCACCAAATTTATCTTAAAAATGTCCCGAGTTCCCATGATGATATAGTTTCAAGGTTTTAAAATAGAAGAACCTATCTGCTCTCTCTTCAGAAATCCATAAGCTGTTTTTCACAGCTCTGTCTTTGTACTAACTGGTAAAGTGCTACCATGTTTGAGGTCCCTCTGAATTTATATCCGTCCCATGCTTCTAAATGTAGTCATTCTTTTCTTTATCCATTAAGGTGATATGTCCATGGATGATGACCTGTTCAGTAAGGTTACCAGAATGTTAAAAGAGTAAAGACCTCTAATGGAAGTCAAAGGCATATTTTCTTGATCTTTAGGACACATTTTAGCCATGTGGTAGAACCAAGCTGGTGGCAGTAGCAGGAAATGAGTGACAATCAAAGACATACATATTAAAAAGGAGCTTTATCTCCATTTCATCTCAAGCTCCATCACTCTGAACAACACTCCAATTCCCGAAGTCCTCAGAGGCCACTCTGATCCTGGGTTGACATAAAAATGATACGGTGGAGATAAAACACAATAACTGAACAATAGAAATCACTGGCAAGTAGATTTTTGATCTATGGCCCTTTAGGAGAGGCTGAAATACAAACTCTCCTGAGGCCGTAGAGAAATTCCCAATTAGGCCATATTGATGGATGGGTTATATTAGACGGCATATATATACTTCTCTGGATTTCTAGAGCTTTATTTCCTTATTTGAGGGCTGGGACTAGCTACTTCTTCCTTTATCAGGGATTGTAAGTGACTAAGTCCAGTACCAGGCTTTAACTAACAAAGATTTCTATCAGTTGTTTATAAAGTTGAAAATGAATCATAACGGGATTTTATTAAGGATCATTAACCGAGTGTCCAAAAGATGCTGATATAATGCCTTCTCTCAGAAGGCAGGAATGAAACACATTTTAAAAATTCAAAATATTACCTGTATTTCAGGCATAAAGAGCAGCAAATCAGTCTGAAATTCCATGAGCAATGAGCCCTGGAATAAGAATATGCTTTTAAAAGACTGCTTAGGAGAACAAAATGTTACGGTATAATGTAACCCTGGTCATTTTTTCATCGGAACTTTCCACCCACTACTTCTGAAAGGAAAAAGTACTCTTGAGTCCTGTGCTACCCATTATGCATTGACTCTTTCTTAATAGTATCTGGCATATTAGCTGTGCAGTAGGATGTTCTGGGACTTTCTCACTATGCCTTCATTATTCCTTTTTTATTCTATGAAGTGACATTCCTTGTTAGTTATGAAGTGGAAAAGAGATTTTAACTTACCATACTTCTCATAAGAAACAAAACTAAAAAGAAATTAAATTATTTTTTGAGTGAGTGTGTCTGAAAAGACATTCAAAAATTAGCTAGAATAATTCAACTCTCAGTTCCTTTACCACATCTAATTGAGGTGATTTCTTACCTAATTATTAATATAATAAAATAATTTAAATTATATGATAAAAGTTGATATTATTTGTCTTGAACTATTAGAATTTTTATCAGAAACTTAGAATATGTCATTGAAAGAATTATTAGCAATGAGGATATATTTATCTTATTTGACTAATCCATATTTCTTACCACAGAACTCTAATAATGCTTGAAGTGTAAAATGAAGGCATTGAGAGCCACACTGGGTATGACCTCACCACTGTTAAATTTAAGAGTTAATTTTAGAAAAAGCACAAATAAAATAACAGTTTTTATGAAAGTCATAACAATCATTGATCCAATCATGGGGCCATATTCTCATTGCACTCTTTCTGATCTCTTCTCCCAAACTCTTGTACAAACCAGGGGGCATTCCAATAAGTCTCCAATTTTTATTTATTTATTTATTTATTTATTTATTTATTTATTTATTTATTTAATTTTTTAAAAAATTTATCTTTATTGTTGAAAGTATTACAGGTGTCCCATTTTTTCCCCCCAATTGACCCCCTCCACCTCGCTCCCACCCCCTCCCCAGGCCTTCACCCCATTATTGACTCTGTCCATGGGTTATGCTTATATGCATATAACTTCTTTGGTTAATCTCTTCCCACTCTCCACCCCCTTCCCTCTTCCCTCTGAAATATGATCACCTGTTGCATGCATCAATGTCTCTGGATCTATCTAGTTCATCAGATTCTTTTGTTCATTAACTTCTTCTTAAAGAAGACCCTTCAACTTTTCCTGTAGTGCTGGTCTGGTGGTGATGAACTCCTTTAGCTTTTCCTTGTCTGAGAAGCTCTTTATCTGACCTTCAGTTCTAAATGATAGTTTTGCTGGGTAGAGTAATCTTGGTTGTAGTTCCATGTTTTTCATCACTTTGAATATTTCTTGCCACTCCCCTGTGGCCTGCAAAGTTTCTTTTGAGAAATCAGCTGACAGTCGTATGGGTGCTCCCTTGTAGGTAACTAATTGCTTTTCTCTTGCTGCTTTTAAGATTCTCTTTTTGTCTTTAACCTTTGGCATTTTAATTATGATGTGTCTTTGTGTGGGCCTCTCTGGGTTCCTCTTGTTTGGGACCCTCTGTGCTTCCTGGACTTGTAAGTCTATTTCTTTCCCCAGGTAGGGGAAGTTTTCTGTAATTATTTTTTCAAACAGGTTTTCAATTTCTTGCTCTCTTTTTTCTCCTTCTGGTACCCCAATAATATAGATGTTGGGCTGCTTGAAGTTGTCCCAGAGGTTCCGTATACTATCTTCATATTTCTGGATTTTTTTTTCTTTTTGCTCTTCTGGTTGGGGGTTTTTTGTTTCCTCATGTTCCAAATTACTGATTTGATTCTCAGTGTTCCTCTACTCTACTGTTGATTCCCTGTAAATTATTCTTCATTTCAGTTCCTGTAGCCTTCATTTCAAATTGGTACTTTATTATGTCATCAATTTTCTCAGTTATTTTCGTAAAACTCTTACTAATATGCTTGAGCATCCTTATAAACAAAATTCTGAACTCTGTATCTGTTAGCTTGCTTGGATCTATTTCATTTATTTCCTCTTCCAGAGATTTCATCTGTTTTTTCCTTTGTGACATGTTTCTTTGCCTCCACATTTTGGCTGCTTCCAGGTGTTTGTTTCTATGTATTAGGTAGAGTTGCTATTTCTCCTGGACTTGGTAGAGTGGCTTTGTGTAGTAGGTGTCCTGTAGGGTCCAGTGGCTCAGCCTCCCCAGTCACCTGAGCTGGGCCTTCTAGGTGCTCCCCTGTGTGGGCTGTGTGCACTGTTCTGTTGTAGTTGAGCCTTGGTTGCTGTTGGCATCACTGGGAGGAATTGACCCTCCTGGCCAATCAGCTGTGAGGACCAGCTGCAGCTACAGCCAGAGAGCTGCTGTGCTGGAGACACCCCTATGGAGCAGGATTTACTTCAGTGAAGCGTTGGTGTTCACCAAGTGCGCCCCTTGGGTGTGTCACTTGTGGATGTGGTAGGGATGTAATCTAGCGTGGTTGAGTCTTACCACTAGGTGCACTGTCTCTGGGGCCTCCCGGGAGGTGCAAAGTCAGCCTGTGCTAGTGCCTTGCCCAGGGCTACCCAGCATGAGCTACACAGCAAACCGTAGTTGGCTGCTACTTGTGCTGGGCTTGGAGGTGTCAGGAGAGGCCAAGCTATGAGCCAATGCAGGCTGCCGCTAGTGCCAGGCCTGGGGCCACTTATCAAGCTGTATGGGGCCTGCTGCTGCTTGTTTGAGAGATTTTAGGAAAGCCCTAAGCATGAGGTTTGAGAGGCCACTTGCACAGAAAAGCCCCTGGAAATGGCCTGGATGAGCTGCAGGTGGGGAGGGGCGGGGCCTCCGGGAATCACGGGGCGGGGCCAAAGGTGTGAGTCAGGTGCTGGCGATTCAAATATGGCGCCTGCCTGCGGGTTCTGTGCACGGAGGACTCACCAAAGGAGCCATGGCCTCCGCCAGCCCTTCTGCCTGGGAGAAAGCCGCCCCTCCAGCTCTCGCCCGATTTCAGAAAGGTTAGTTTCTCCCCGAGTGTCCCGGGTCCTCTCAGGCTGCTGCCCGGAGCTGGGCTCAGAGGGAGCGTCCGAGTGAGTCCGCCCCAGGCCCTTGAGAGGAGCTGCTGGGGCTCCCGCAGCCTCTGTGACCCTCAGGGACAGTCCCCTCTGGTTTCACAGCCCGGAGTTGTGGGGACGTCTCTTCCTGGCCCTGGAGCCCTGGGCTGGGGCCTGCTGTGGGGCTGGGACCCCTCACTCCTCCAGGAAACCCCCGCCGCCGAGATGGCCTCCCAGGTTTCAACCCGGGCACTGGGTGTGGGCCCGCGGCTGTGTCTTCGATTTAGCCCTGATCCGCCCGCGTCTGCGCCCCTCCTATCGGTCTCGATGCTCCTTCAGTTCCCTGGTCGGGCTTCTGTGCAGCCAGATCTCAGGAGGCTCTCTGTGACAGTGGTTCTGTATTTTAGTTGTAATTTTGATGTGGTTGCGGGAGGCCGCAGGTGCAGCTGTTACCTACGCCGCCATCTTGTTTCTTCCTCCAATTTTTAAATAGTTCTCGTTTTGTGAATCCAATACTTGTAGCAATCTTGTGTAAACCATTTGTCATGTGATTTGATCTTGTTATGCTAGATACAGTTTGTGTGTAATCAGAGCCTTTACTTATTTCATTATAATTATTTGGTCCATGTACGTTAAAATTTTTAAATTTAACAGGCATAATAGTCATGAGTAACTTAAAAGGAAAATTATTTCCTGAATTAGAAGACATTTAGGAACACTTGGAGCTTATAGGCACTGAGCTTCTTGTGGAATGAATAGAGTTGAGATACTCATTTTGATTTGAGGTTCAAGCAATTGACAAATCCCAGAAACCCACTGAATCTAAGTGAGGCTTGGTGGATGGGAGTCTTCAGTGAGTTGAGGAAAGTGGATTATAAATGGGATATTAGTGTTGTCTTATGAAGATGGGGTTGAGTAATGGATGGGAGGAGGTAGAAACCAGAGACAGGAAGCTGAGGGAGCATAATGTGATGCTTTGGAAAGGGCATGAGACTGCTCCTCTGAACTGTGTGTATGACAGAGTCAGAGGCACTAAGAAACAGATTTGCTTAAAAATGAGGAAAGGTATGTCATCTTCTTGCTAGACCAGACATAATTAGTTAATACACAGTCTTCCTGGCAGAGAGAAAGTCTCCTTCAGGTGCTGCCAGCATGGAGCTGTTGAGTCATTAGGTGTTATAGAGCATGTCCAGGATGATTACAATAGAAACCATTATGGCTGGGATTGGCAAAGGTATATCATTTTAGGATCTATTAGTTGTTCCATTATACAACCCAATTTACTTCAGACATTTCAACTCCTTTTTAACTAAACCTTGGTAAAATTTTCCTGGTAGTAAAAACTTCCTTGTGTTTTAAAGTGATTTAGTGCTATGGAAGTTGAATGGAAATAATTTAGAATGTGGTATGGAGTGTTTGTGCTTAAGCACAAGATTTCTTAGTGACATTTAATTGATGTGTAGCTACAAATATTAACTGTGCATGCTAGTTACAGCCTGTTTTGTACTCATCAGTGGATTTTAAGATAGTTTCATGTGAGCGTGTAGTATGTAAGATTTATTTGTGTCAGCAAGTTACCCAATGGGCCAACATATAATATGGAAATCCAAATCTCAAAGGCTGTTCTCACGTTCTCTTTTAAGATACCATGCTTTATTATATCCATAGATCAACTCATAGGTCAGGTCAACCTCTTAATGTTGTAGCATAAATCCGGATGGTTGGCTGATTTATTAGGGCAGTACAGATAACCACCCAAATGATTAAGCCAAAAACTCTACTTTGAGGCATGACTGGATTGTTTTGACCATATATATCAGCTAAACTCACGGGGAAGTTGTTAGAACCTTGGGTCAGCCTAAGGCCCTGTCTCCTCTGTTTGTTTTCTCTACAGATTGTTCCTCCTTATAGGATTCCCTTCCCCATCAAACACTACTTTACTCCAGGTCTGCTCTGTTCAGGACCCAGACTAGGGTGAGGGGAGTGAGATGTATAGGGAATGAGACTTCAGGAGGTGCTCACTCCTTGGTGCTGACCCTGTTCTTGCCTACCTGGGTAGCTCCCAGTCCCAGCCCTATTCTGACTCCAAGGCCAACTGGACCTCAGATGTTCTAAGAACTCTTAGTGTGGTTATGAGACCCAGCCAAGAGATAGTCACTGTTTCTGACTGTGGTTACATGTCACATTCATCATAACCAGGATTATATTCCTGTCACCCACCTTCCCTGGATCTTCATCTTCCCTTAATCTTCACAGTAGCCATGTAAAGTGGCTATTATCATCTTTGATATTCAGATGAAGCTCAGAGAAGTTTTGAAAGTTGATCCACATCTCATGTCTCATCTCTGATAGTAGGGAACCAGGGACTTAAATCTAGCATGAGGTCCAGCCTTCTCTTGTCTCCAATTTTGATGGCTGGCTCTCTGGGACAGAACCTTTTCCTCTTTCTCTATTATCATATCCACCCCTAAGCCTGGAGTTCTGTCTTCCTTTAGCACAGACACCATTTGTCAGTTCACTGGGTCTGATCCTCACTTTCTGAGAAGTGGACTGTTTTCAGCTACCCACTTAGGTCTCCAATATTATCTACTCTTGGTCTGGTGGTTGAGAGGGATCTCTGGACTCCTGGTTTCACCATTTTAATTGCTTGTGACCTGGGGAAGTTACTTAGATGCCCTGTGCTTCAGTTTTCTCATGTGTAAAGTGGAGATCCTGATAAATACGTGCCTCAGAGGCTGTAGGAAAGATTCAATGAGGCATGATTTGTAAATTCCTTAGAACAGCGCCTGACCCCTGGGCAAGATTCAGTCAATGTCATCAATTATTATGATACCTCCTAAGGTCTGTGATCTGCCTTCTTATTCAAAACCACATGTAGACTTCTGTGGTGGTAGCTGTGGGAACCTCCTGTGTGCAGGATCACCCTGAGGATCATACTTCTCTGAGCACCTATAGATGAACTTGTTTTTTGGGTCCCTCTTAATTTCCTTAAGCCATTGCAATGAGCTGGGCCCTGCCTTGACTCAGTGGATAGGTTACCTTCACTAGAAGGTGACTGATGTACTGGAATGCACAGTATGAGAGAATGCAGTGATGGGAAATGGTCAGCCTTTCTGTTTTATTCAGGCCTTGAACTCATTGGATGAGGTCCACCCACATTATGGAGGGTAATCTGCTTTACTCAGAGTCTACAGATTTTACATGTTAATCTCATGTAAAAACTATTTTCACAAAAACATCCAAATATCTCTGGCCAAATGTCTGGGTACCAAGTTGACATGTAAAATTAATGATCACACTGGGCCTTTGAGATAAACTGGAGGTCACACATACTTTAATTCTTCACCTGGGACCCTCATGCTCTCACATTCCTGATATGAGTTATTTCTGGCCCAAATCACTTTTTCTAGTCTTAAGTTGTCAAAGTTGTCATGGCAATTAAGAAGGTATCCCCTTTGGGATGACCCCATAGGGCTTTTCAAATGGAGAGATGGTATGCTCATGAAAACAGCAAATTCCAGACTGGGGGTGAGTTCTGTGACTCTTATCAACAGGAGAAACACATATACACACATACACAGAGGATGCTTTTGATGTTTAAACAGAAAGTTCTAATTGGGAAACTTTGTCCTGGATGGGAAATGAATGGAAATTTTCAGTTAGATCCATGGGGCCCCACTTCACTGTAGCAGATATATAAAGAAAGGACAGTTTGTTGTTATCAATTCTTTGATTAGGACACTCAGAAGATTGTGCTATGCAAGGGATGGACATTGTGCATTTAGCTGCACATTTACAGAGACCACCAGCCTATTAACAACATAATGAATTATTATGATAGGAGAGAACACTTTGCTGGTTATGATATGCTCCTGAGATTTTATGGATGCTGGAAGGAACAAAAATTGATGTTTTAATACTCCAATTTGTACATGCAGTACAGATTGTAATTGTTTGGGAAACGGTGCTGTTGTACTTTTATAGGAATGATACACAGGGACAAACATTATTTTTTATGTCAAACAGGTAGTAAAAATTGTACAGAGGCTGGAAGATCTGAGTGTGCAGAGAACTGAATAGCCTGAACCTACTTGTTATCATTTCTAAGCACGTAGTCTTTCCCCTTGTGGGACTCACAGCTATTTTGAAAGAATGTGGATGTGGGAGTCAGAGCTTGCTGCAAGTGCAAACTTCAGCTCTGAAATCAAACGTTTTCTGTCATGGCCGAGAGAAAAGAGAACTTAAATGGGTTGAAATTTTGCTGAATGAGACCTGAGACTCTGGGAGGGCCAGCTGCTTTCCTGTAAAGCCCGGGTGTTGTTTTCCTGCAGCTTCTTGGCCCCGGGTGCTGGGTCTGCTGTCTCACGTTCAACGCCTCCAGCACCTGAAGGTCACAGTCCACGGTCAACACCACACACACTTCTCTCTGAAATGGCAACTCTCAGTCATTATGCCTTATGTTCATGGGCATATTCCTCCCTCTCAGTAATTCTAGAATTTCTCCTGGGAGCCTCTCAAGTCTTCATTTCACAATCTCCCTTGCTATTTGCTTGCAAGACCTAAACAAACTCTTTTCTCTATCATTCTGTACCATCTTCTCCACTCTTACTCTAAAATTTATATGACTTTTTGTCCCCATGGCCACCTCTTCTTTTCTACTAAGCATCATGGAACTTGACAGTGTACAAATGGTGACAGATCTGACTCTAGGACCTGACTGATCTAAAGGCCTTGGGCCCCTACAATGTTGGCGTCTATGGGATGTTTTCTCCCTCTCCTCTTATACACAACAACAGCAACAGAACCCAGGGCTCCTAGCCCTTGGGGACTTACTTTATTTAATTCCCATGGAATGTTCTGCAAAAGGGCATCCATGTGTGTTTCTCTTACAGTTGTTCATGGTATATACATATGCCAATTCATAATTGGGCAATTAGGAAATAGAATACTTTATAACAACACTGAAACCAAAGTCATTTTGATTTTACCTCTATGATTATCCTTTCTTTAATTATTTGGGTAATTTCAATGGATGCTGTGAGTTAGTCAACATCCTTTCTTGAGAGGAAACGTATTTCTGATTCCTGGGAGTCAGAGCTTAGCTTGAGGGGAAAGAGGTGAACTGCAAATTGGAGAAATAAACATCCTTCCCTTTTCTCAGTTTGTATGGACAAAGAAAGGAGATAGGTTTTGATCTGAGCCATAACTATTTCTAACTAATTAAAATGGAATACAGGCTGGAATTAGGAGTTATACCTGCCGGGATTGCTTTGGCTCTTATTAGTTTAGTACATGCAGGTTTAATTTCCAATAGCCAGCACCTGCATCTCTTTGCCCTGGGGCTTTTTCTGGCTATAAGAGCTTTCTCTGCCCACAATAGTTTAGAAATAATGGGGCGCTGCGCACCCTGGTTTAGCCCTAAAGCAATGATTGTCAGGAGCAGGAGTACTAACACCTCCACTCCCCAGGATGGGATAACTCAGTGGTGTCCCATGCACACTGCTTTTGAATTGGTTCAGAAGGCACTCAAACCAATTCATCAGGGCTGTGATTTTCATTCTGTCACTGACAGTGAACTTGACAAGTCAGGCAGTTCATACACTCCAGCTTCTCATCTGTCCAATAATTATACTTCAGCTAAGCCATCTCACAACAGCAGTGTAATGTATCTGCACTGAAACTAAGTTTGAAATGACTCTTCTGCTGTTCTCCCTTCTGTGTGCTGCGGCCTGGGGATGCATGTACCGAAATAAGCTCCTGACATCGCTGTAAGATGAGCATTTCAGAGGAAAACAGCAGGGAGTTTAGCTGGGATCGTTGTTTTAAGCACGTAAAATTCCATTGGACTTTATGATTAAAATAAATTAATTTTATGTCACTCAGTTTTGTGCCTCCTGCGTCGGGTTTCCTGTGTCTGAACCCCCAGTCCACTCTGAATTGGTGTGGCTTCCTTTTTTGTCCTTGAGTCCTGTGCTATTGTATACCTCCTCCGGAGTCAAGGGCTTAGGACTGTCGCCTGCTGCCCCTGCCCACTTCAGTGCAGGAGGTTAGTGGGGGACACATGATTCAAATGAAGCAGAGTGGTGGCTTATTAGCCATCGGGTAGATGGCCTGATGCGACCCTGACCTTTATCTCAGGTGAAAAGCTAGCTGGGTGCCAGGCTGGAGAGAACACTGGGCCCCATGCTCTTTGGAAATGAGCGCCTGGAGGCAGCCGTGAGGCGTGTTGACTTCTTAAAACTCCTTGGCGTTTCTCCTGCAGGTCCTCTTCTAAAATAGCCTTTTCTGAACAGGCGTTTCCACTCAGCTCCTCCAGCTACTTTCCTCCTTCAGGGACAACATTTAGAATAGGTGCCAGTATGTGCTTGTGTCCCTGCTTCACACCATTTCAGACACAGAATGATATGCTACAGTCCAACAGCCCTGTCAAATGACTTCACTCGACTTTTTCCAAAGTCACCGGGATGTTCCAGGCCAATTTACCCTGGTTTTCGCTCACCTCCTGCAGCTCAATAGCAGCAACACTTTGGCTGACATTCCTTCCCTCAGTGCTACTTCTGCACCCACTGGAGAAACCTTGGAGAAATCATAGCTCTTCACCCCAGTCCTTGACTATCAATTTCATATCAGGGCGACACCAAAGCCAGTCTTTGCAATGCCAGGGCATACTATTATGTGCGCTCTGTGCTGCGTGCCAGGGCATTCTTTCACAGATATGCCCACTTACTCACTAGACTTCTGGAGCTGCCAACAGGGATGCACCGATTAACAATGGCCAGAGAAGCCTAACGAGCTGTGGAAAGTGACAGCACCCAACCAGCCTAAGCTCTTTTGACATCCTTTTGCTAAGTGGTGTTGATTCTCTTCTTACATAGTCACCCGAAATTAGTGTAATTGAACTCAAATATTTGCAAACTTTGCATCTGTTTTTCCTTGCAGGTTTTGGTGAACACACCAAATAGTCCATTTAATATTTACTTGAGGGAGAGAAAGTGAATAAATAGAATTGAAATTTGGGTTGCATTGAACAAGTTCAGGATATTTAACAAGTTTTGCTCTAAAATACTTGAGTTAGTTCTTACTTATTGCAGATGGCAGATGTCTGCATTTCTTAATGCTTTAAGAAGGGATTGAAGTTCATCACTTTCTATAGATATCACCAGAAAAGGAAGAGCATGGAAACAACCATATTCCCTTCCTGCCCTTACCTTTGCACACACTCCTTGTTTCCCAAATAGCTAGATGGAACTCTTTCATCTTCAATCAACCGAAAGCCATTGTGCTAATTAGTTAAGTTGGGGAAGGAAGCCATCAGTATACAATCTGTATCAGAATTACTCATTGAACACATCTTCTGAGTGACAGGGACATTGACAATAGAAGATGAGGTGGAAGGAAGGCAGGGTGTGATCTAATAGGTGATTTGTCAGGAAGAAACTCTCAGTAGGTTATTGTACAAAAAATGATGCAGGGTAGAGAAACCACTGATGTGTGTGATGTGGTCAGTTGCATTACTCAGGGTGATGCCTTGAACAAATATCTTGGAGGGAGTCAAACAGAGTGGGAAGAATATTTGTTTGATAAACCCCAGGGCTAGTTATTCCACTGAGTGGACTTTTCTCTAAGTTAAGTAAACCTTGCATGGTTTTCCCTGAAAGTATTTCAGCATTCGGGGGGGGGGGAGACTGTTGGAAACTTCAGACTCCAGTAGGAAATTGCAAATACAAACTTTGCCGTTTGTTTTTAAAGAGAGAAGCACAGATTTAAATCTTGTCTCCACTCAGTCATAAGATTGTTGGTGTCTAACTTATCCCTATGCTCTGTAAACTTACTTTGTATTATGCCTTAGGCAATAAGTACATTTTGTTCTCGGTGTCATGGGCAGAGGAAGCTTTTGTGTTAAGAAGAAGCTCATATTGAAGTTCCAACCTGGTGCAATAAAGTGGGACAACTTTTCCCAACATTTTATTATAAAAATTTTCAAACACGTAGAGGGATTGAAAGAGTTTTAGTCAACACCTATATGTACACCACCTAGATTCTTTCATTAACATTAAACTATACTTGCTTTGTCATCTATGTATCTATGTATCTATCTATCATCTTTATTAAATTCAACCTAATTTTAGTATACCCACCCCTGCATACTTCAGCATACATATCATTAACTAGAGTTCAATATTTGTTTACTGATTTTTCTTTTGATGTAAAATTTACATTCAGTGAAATACACAAATTTTAACATGTTGAGTTTTGGTACATGAATACGTTATTATTACCTAACCTTTATCAAGGCATAAACATTTCCACTATTACCCCAGAAATTTCCCTCATGCTTCTTCCCAGTTAATCCCAATCTTTCTTATGCCCAGAGGCAACTATTACTGATGTTTTTTTCAAGTGGGAGAATTTGACGGACATTTATCTTTATTTATGTAAGACCAGATGCCCAAAAGCATATTAAATATATCATAAAGTATCATTCATATATTATCACATTTACTGCCTATGTTTTAGGAAATAAAAAATATCTACTTTGGCAAAGGATGGCAAGACCCTCTACCTTAAGGGGATTTGACATTTACCCACCATGAGTTCCACTTGGACAAGATCCAAAGTATAATGGAATATAAGTTTCCTGTGATTTTAAAAACAAGAGCTGTTAAATAACTATGCATCATAAAGTTTTTATTTTCCTATTCAAGTTGCTGAAATAGGCTTATAGCTTTTTAAAACCACCTTGTATTTACAACAAAGTACAAGGCTTGCAGAATGGCACTTTAATAAAAGATGAAGGTATTCATACACTTGGCTTCTGTATGAAGTGGCCATTGCAGGATTCTGAAGTTCTCCAAGTTGCCTGAAAACAGTATGTTTGACCAGTGTAGAAGTTAGTTAATAAATTTTCTTTTTATGTGAATTGAAACAGCCTGAACTCAGTGGCAGAGATCCCAGGGTGCAAATAAGAAAAGCAGGGACTATCTAAGTTTGAGTGACATGTCAGGGAAGTATGCAAAATCAGCCCAGCTTACGTGGTGGGTTTGAGTAAGAAATCAGTGCTGTGAATATAGTACTATACAATACATTTATAGTGGAGACCCAGGAAAGATTTTTCTTAGGCCTCATGATCCTTCTGTAGGAGATTTCAGCCTTTGAAACACAGATCATGATGAGGATATCTTCCACATGTAGCCAAAGACCTCCAGTCCCAGCTCCTCCGGTTAAGGTTCTTCTGGAAATGGAAGCTTGTGTCACCAGTCCCATTTCCTCAGGAACATTTTCTGATATCCTTTCTTGAATATTTGTGTTTATATTATTTGATTGCTCCTAAATAGTGATGATTTGCCCAACAGATGTTATTGAGGCAGTGTACTGGGATATTCCAGTTCACACATTTTGCCTCTAACTCACCCAGCCATCCACCCATTTTCCTCATTTATTCTTCTTCATTTATTCAGTGCACTTGAGAACCTACTGTAAGGCAATCAACCTTAAATTCTGCATCAGCTCTGCCAAGCTGAGAGCATTACCATCCGGGAAACTGGGGTGTAATAAAAATGATCGTATGAGCATGTATAAATGTAGGAGGGCATGGCCTAGTCCAAATTACTTTCACAATTTTCACTGCTGTTTTTCTTAAAAAAAACCCTGCCCTTCTAAAGTATAGATTGGAAAAATGTAGATTTATTTTAAAAGATGATTTAGCAAGTTCTAATCTATAAATATTGGAGAAAAAAAAGTAATATTATTACACTGTAAGTAATAGCTTTTGAAGAGAAACTCAAGTGTCACCTCAGTTCTCAGCGTTGTTTTACCTTTGGTGAATAAATCCACAGTCCTCTCACTTTCTCTCTCCCTCTCTCTCTCTCTCTCTCTCTCTCTCTCTCTCTCTCTCTCTCTCTCTCTCTTCCCCTCCCCCCTCTCTCTTTGCCTCCTTAAGCATAACTTCAGCATCTGAAACAATAAGACAGCAGGTGGGAGGAGGTGAAGTAGTGAGAGCCTACAGGACAAGAGGCATGTCAATCCTCAGGCTGGACATTTAGAGGTCGGTGTGGGTGAAGGGTGGATGGCAGTGAGGGTGCTAACTTACAGGCTGAGCCTTTCTAATTAGGAATAACAAAGCGTGAGCTTCTCCCCGCAGTTGGAACTCTATCCCCACCCTGCCATTTCCCCGGCTCGTTCTTTAACTGCACTACATAATACCTCTGGCACTGTGTAAAGCCCAGCCTAGGCTAATGTTCACAGCAGCAAATAATTATCCAAATTAATTAACTTATTTTCTTTTTGTGTAAATATTCATGCTTGAAGCTAATTGTTCATTTAATTAAAGCCTTCAGCCTTAATCAGGGTTACCTTATAAGCGACCCACACATATTTAAAATACATCAACTGCTTTTATTGCTATGTACCTGAAACCAAGACTGAACCATACAATAAATAAACCATGACTCAAGAGAGAAAATTCATAAAAGTAAATAAAGTAAAATAACTGTTCATAGCTTTTTACAAAGAGTTTGATTGATTTTTCTAGTGGTTACAATTTTTCTCTCATTTTCTTTTTAATATTCCACCTTCTGGTTTCTGCAAATAAATATTTTTGGGAATTCAATCCTTGCATGATGGTATATGCTTTCAGAACCAAACATGGACCATGATTATGTGAATCGTGATTTAATAAAGTCACATATTCCAGGAGCACTGAGAATCTTAGAGGGATCTTTGCATGGGGACACTCTGGTGAGACCAATTTCAGGTGATTAGGGGTTGGGAATTGGTTGAAGTGGTGGCTCTGCTGGTTGTGGTGGGCCCGGACACTGTCACTGTAACCTTGGAGTATCTTTGGTTGATGAGCATGTCTGTCTTTTGTTGATACTTTACTTCCTTCCAAAATATCTGTATCAAAGTTTATAGAAGACTAAAATCACAAAATGATCTGCATTAAAGAGAATGGAAATTATTGTCTCCTATAATGAAAAAGTTTATGGGTAAAGCAAACTTAATACATAGCTAGATTCAGGGCCCAAATCATGTCATTGGGATGCAACTTCTTGACATCTCTTGGCTCTGTTGTCCCCAATGTTGGTTTCATTTTCAGACTTCATGAGGTGGCAAAAGGCTTCCACCAGCTCCACCAACATTTAAACCTCACAGAGAAAGGAGAGTACCCTTTCTTAACGGTGCCAGTAGAAGTCTCATTTGCTCTGCCTGGGTCATGGCCATCTAAGAATCAGGCACTATGGCTGGGAGAATGCAATGGGCTCATGAGGCAGGAATGGGTTTCAAGCTACTCCATCCCAAGGATCTGGGGTTGAGGTCAACTCTGCTAGAAATTCCATGGATCAAGATTAAAAAGGAGGGGGTTTTATCTAGAAAAAATTAAAATATTATTGTCAAAATAAGCATGAATGGTTGCAGAATAGCAAAAATAACATTTATCTGGGGACAGGTATGAGAATGAGATTATGTGGCACATTTGCAAAAGTAGTCAATTCAAACTCTTTAAAACAGTCAGTCTTGGAGTCTCTACTTATACTTAAAATAACAATGGAGGTTGAAGAGCTGGTTTCCCAACTGCCTGTTTCCCATATCTGGCCTGTATCTGAAACAGAATACCTGAGTTCTGTCTCCTACTGGTCAGAAGACTGGAAAACTCAGAGACTCATTCTCCACATGGCAAAATAAAGACTTTTGTGTCCATTCTACTGGCCTCTTGGGGATTGTTTGAACATCAAACAAGCAGGCACAGTGTTTTGTTAATAGCACATATATTATGATTTAACCAAACAAAATCAAAGATCTTAAGCCATGATGTTCTAGACTCCTGACAGTCTGCTCCCAAATATTTGCTGTAACATGATTTCTTTCTGTCCATAATTCACTAAGTCTGGGTCTTCTGATAAATTTCACAGAAGGAACATCAGTAATTGTCATGAGATTTAAATTTCACAGGAAGCACCAAGAACCAAACTAGAACATTGCTGATTATATTACAAAACTCTGCTTCTATCTCAAAGCTGCACTTAGAGGGCTTTCAAAATAGGACCTCATCCTCATACCTGACATTTCCAATGGAGACTATCAAAGAAGCCCTCTTTCCTGAAATAAAATTGATAGCCACTTGGAAAAAGAAGGTGATAGATCAGTGAAACTAGATTATGGAGGATCTTGGAAACTGGGCTAAGGACTTTATACTTTTTTGAAAGTGGTGGAAATCCTGCAAAAAGTATAAAGGAATATCTCTTGAAGAACTGAGCTTTATGATGAATGTGGTTTTCACAATGGGGAGAGAATCCATCCCACCAACCTCATGGCCATGATGAACTGATCAGATCTAGGAGGACAAGGTAGGGAAGCCAAAGAAGAGGGAGCATGCTCAGAAGGAAAGGTTGAATTACTTGTCTGATTGGTCCCTTTCAAGCCTCTGAGTGGAATCGTTTTTTGCTGCTCATTACTCACATTTTCTTCATAAAAGTGTGCTTTTGTTTTTTGCCACTGAGGTTAAGATATTGGTTGAGAAGTCAGGGATTGTGCTATGTGACAGAGCGCTCTCATCTCATGGCTTTGGGGCATGAACCAATCCTCAGGCACCATTTCTTTAAGCTGCTTTGTTAGGTGGGACCAACTAAAATATCCACCACTATCCATGAGGGATCCATACGCCTTTCCAAGTAGTTCTCATTATTGAGGAATAAAATAGAAACGTGCATCAACATCACTATGGCCCTGTGTTTCACAGATGGGCATGATAGCATAAATGTCAGTTTCTAGGAGTTTCTGAAATAAATTGATAAAAGGCAGGAAAAATCTGAGACTTCTGCCTCAGCTGAAAAACTGAATAGTGGAAACCAGAAAGACTGAAGAGTGGAATCTTGACTCACAGAATTGCTGAGTTGATGTCCTTCATCACGGAACTAAATTTCACCCATAACGTTGTCTGCTAAGGGAATTATGTTGAAATATGCAGACTGTGTTGTTTACTGACTATCTTGGAAAACAAAATAGTAGCAATATTTGTTTTAATTATCTTAAATGCTGAAATAGTCACATACTTAACTAAATTCCATACCTGGATGCCCAGGAAGTGACACACTATAAGCAGCTAGGGCCAGTATTGCTCACAAAGGCTAAATTTCAGCCAGTATTGGTTGAATGATTGAAGAACAAATTTCTCTATCCAAGAGTTGTTATTTGAAGAAGGTCTTGAAATTTTTATTTTAAATATGCCAATAGCTTACTAGAAAAGAAGGCAAATGAGGACAATGTCATTCAGCTTGTCAAGTATACAGAAAGGTGTGCACTTTCAACAGTATAAATGCCAATAGTGAACATGAACGGCACACCTTAGAATGAGCTTAAGAACCTCAAAATCATTCCAGGGGCCCCGAATGGCTCATTTCTTTGCATACCCTTCCCGTGGACACACAAAAATGAATACTCATTTGATAATCAACCATCCAGCTGATGGAAGGCACCTCTGTGTGCTCTGGTGAAAAGAACAAGGGCTTCTAAGTCCGGCAGACAGCCCTGGGGAGCACCCTAGCTCTATCATTGATGGCTGTCCGGCTTCTGAAGCCTCAGTTTTCTCATCTGGGACATGGTGGTGCAGGGTTAAACTGCAGAATAAAAGAAAAAGCATCTGGAAGGCGGGGAATAAATATAAATTCCTTCCCCCTTCCCTTTGAAAAATATAGCTAGATTTCAACACCAGTAATATGGAAATGCTGAAGGAATGAAAATCCTTTTGTTCTCTTTGTTTACTTATTTAGCTTTCTTTTGTATCGACATTTCTCATTGTTCGTGCTTTTTTGTGTCATTCCTTGCTGTCCTTGTACATTTAGATTGCTTGTTATTAATTTATTTTTGTTTACTGGAGGTTGATGATTCAAGGTGCTTCCGATGGACTTTGCTGGAGGATCCTTACTGCAGGTAAATGAAAATCTTTGGGGGGCCATACCTGCACCGTGAAGGGCTGGCTCCGACAGCTGTGTGTTTTAGTCAACAGGGAAGGGACTCTATAGGGCATCTTGGGATAGATCTCTTTTAGAGTCAATAGGAAGTTGACCGAATTCCACCCCCACCTGCTAATCTATTTTCATAAGCCCCCCGCCATCTTTTTGTTGGTTCTTTATCCTGTGGAGCCTGTAGAAATGCCACAAGCTGGACATGGGTGCCGAAGCTGATGGGCTGCGCAGGGCCGAAAAGAGAAAGAAGCAGGTGTCAAAGCTAACAAATTATTAATGTTTAGAGTTTTCCCATCTCACAGATTTCCAAGAGGCCCGGCCATTTAGGGTTTGAGCCTTCAGCTGTATTTGCCCATGAGGGGGGAAGGCCGTGGAGCCGTTTCCAGCTCCTGGGGAGCCAGGGCCCTCCGAGGGGAGCTAGTGCAGCCTCCCCTTAGCAGCTCCCAGGGAACGGCGCTGAGCCGGGGCAGGGGGAGGCAGGGAAGGGCTTGCTGCCTTGAGAAGGAGAGCGCCCCCCAAACAGCCCAGCGCCCCGCTCTGCGGGCGGGAAGACCCTCAGTGTTCCAGGATAGCCCCGAGGGGCACTTCTAATTCAAAGTTCACGTCTTCCAGATTAACCTGGGGGTGGGGAGGATGTCCCGGGATTTGGTGCTACAGTTCTCAGAAGTTTGTGACATCTACAGGGCTGGCAGTAATGCCCCAAATGTGAAGGAGCTATAATATTTCAGAGACAATTAGGAAGGAATTTCACAAGGCTAGAATAACGGGGCTGATCTGGAGTTTGTGCGACGGACATTTCTGTATTTTTTGTTTGTGTTTTGTTGCATTTTGTTTTTACTTTGAAGCTAGTTGTTTTATTTTAAGCTAATCAGGCTTGTTTGTTTTCAAGCAATACATATTCATGGCCTGGGAAAAAATACAGATAAGCAGAGATGCCCCATACCTAGGTTTGATCCCAATATGTGGAGATACAGTTGCCATTTTTTTCTCTCTCTCTTCATTGATTTGAAGATATTCATAAACATTGTAATCAACTTTATTATTTGGTTTTGTGCTGAACAATATAAGTTCAAAACTTGTTTATATCTTCACATACTTTCTACAATGTAATTTTTAGTGGTTGTGGGACAGCCCCTGGTACAGGTACTGATAATTTAATTATGCCACAACTACTGGACATTCAGGCTTTCTCCAGTTCTTTCTCTATCATGTACAGAACTTCAATAAATATATTTAAATTTCTGTGAGCATTAGTCTCTGTTCACATTTGAAAGTAAAATTCTGAGATTTGGAGGAATTCCTGAGTTTATATAACTACTTTTAATGCTTTAAAGTCTATTGCAAAATCACCCTCCTAAGCGTTAAAACATTAGGTTTAATTTCTTTATAAATAACATTTTATTTTGGAGTAAAAATTCTCAATTGATTTCCAATCAGAAAATTGCTTTCACAACTTTAACATCTGTAAATAAGATCACTCACATAATTCACAGAAATGGTGTAGCAACAACAAATATAACTTAAGAAAAAGAAATTTAAAAAGATGTAAAAAATAAACCTTGAACTATGAAGGTAAAGTTTATAGACCAGGGGATCTGATGTCCCATAGGTAGTGTAAAGACCCTCACTCACCCAAAACAAGTTTTTTCATGTGAACTCTCACCACTCTTATGTATTTCTGTTAATCTGTATTATATTAGGGGACATATAATTAAGTTATGTATACTTTTCATAACAAATCATAACTAGGTCACAAGTTCCTGGATGCCACACCACTGCCATTTCCCCCTTTATTTTGCCTAAATACTTAGCAGAGTGCTTGCATGCTGAAGGCATTGAAGTACTTGTTGAATGGGTAATACTTTAGTATTTTGAATCAGAGTACGCCTCAAAATGTGAACTGAAGCATTTGCCGAGATACATGCTTAGATGTTAACATCTCTGAATATTCCTGGAGTGGATGGGAACACTGTGGGAGCATATGTAAGCCATTTGCCAAAATCATTTCTGGCTAAAGGAACATGGATAGTACTCATCAAAGGAAACCCAAACCTTTTTTTTTTTTTTTTGAGTCTATAAATTTATTGAGTAAAAACGAAATCAATGTCAGACATATGAAATTCGGTTTGATTCAAATCTGGCTGCTGTCCGTTTGCAGCAGAGATGAACTGTGGTGAAGGGGAGACACACATGGGGGCACTGAACAAAACAGCCTTCCGTTTATTACAAAAGCAGGCGTCCCACAGCAGTGCCAGTCAGTTAGCAAAGGCGGGGAACGCAGTGGTCCGTGGGCAGGGATCAAACCAAAGGAAGCGAGAACTTGCAAGAGAGCAGAAGGCCCGGGCATTGAGAGGACACGCTGCGACAGGGGCTAGTTGGAGCACAGTGTTGGGGGCAGTGACCACGTCGCAGCCTTCGGGCGGCCTGACCTGCTCTCCAGCGTGCTTTTCACATTAGACTTGACCCTCCACAAAGAAATGGCCCTTCTGTTTCAGGTTTGCGCCACAGTTGGTACACACATAACACTCGGGGTGGCAGTGACGCTGCAGGGCCCCCCGCAGCCTTTTGATACTGAGGTTGGATCAGCCTCAATGCAACTGAAGTGTTGAAAAGAGAGATCCGCTGTTTTCTTAGTTGAGTTTTAGGTTAATTTGTCATTTGATTGTATTTAGAGAAGTTGCTTCAATGCCCTTTTTCTTGTTTTTTTGGAGCCTATTTAGAGTATTTGGAGAATTGTGAGAAATGTTTCTTATGTGTCCTGCTTGGTTGTCAATGTGCAACTATAAAGTTTGTTTCTTTCTAGTGGTTACAAATACTTGGAAGAAATAGGTGGAAAGAATAAGTGGAGTGGAGGCTCTTGCTTGCTTTCCTTAAATTAGAATATTTGCCTCTAAGAACTGAGTGACACAAATGATAAAACTCCAAGAAAGCATCATTATTTATCAAATAACATATTATGGACGGGCTTTTATAAGGATGTTATCTATAATAATTTGCTATGAAAAAATATGGTAGCCTGTGCAGAATGAAGTTGATTTTAAACAATTGAATTCATAAAATATATTTAAAACCAGCTCTGTTGTAGACATAGACTTTATTTAAGGAAATTGTCAGAATTTATTTTAAAATTGTGGGGTTAAATGATTTTTGTGATTTTTTAAAACCATGTGGAAGTTTTGACAAGCTTTTGGCCTATTTCCACCATTCTCCATCTGGGAACTCATACTGATTTCTTCCTTCATTCAGCATTTGCTCTCAGACATCACTGCCTTACACAGAGAGCTGTGGGCTGAGAGGGATAAAAGAGCACTTTGTCTTTTGCTGTCAAAAGCATTGTGAAAGTGTTTTCGATCTCAGTAGTGTAATTAAAGACTTCGATAACCTTAAAACAGATTTCTCTGCATTCTTTACATATACAGTATGTATTTGAGTTCTCTTTAGGTATTCTGTGTGGGATCATGGTATATTCTAGTTAATAAAACATTCTGGTTTATTAAACACCTTGTATTGAATGCTTAATGTGTCAGTTCTGTGGAAAGGGCTATAATACATGATTTCTTTATAACAACCCTTCAAAGTACTTAGTCTCATAAGAATTCTTATGAGAAGGGAACCTGAGACTCAGATAAAGTTAAAGGAATAGCTCTGTGATTCTGGTTAACTTATATAAGCCTTGTAAGTCAGAGTTTCTTTCATTTGTAAAGCTAGGGGAATGATAATACCTCCTGAGAAAGCTGGTATGATGTGTAAGCGAGGTCGTGGCTGAGGAGCATAAAGCACAGTGATGGGCAGATGTAAAGTGCTGAGAAAATTTTTAGTGGTTCCTTTTAATAGAGAAACTCCTGATTTTTTTCAAAGAACATGAATAAAGTCTCAGATTCCGCCTAACACATTTACCCTACTGGGAAATGATTGACAGGGAGGCATCAACACTTCCCAGCAGCTGAAGTGAGATGACATCCCTGAGACCCAGCAGTTTTACACTTTGATTTTGAGAGCTGTGGCCTAAGCACAGGAAGTGGTGATACCACCAATCCTGGAAATATTTTAAAGCATAATAACATCTCATCCGATGCGAATACTTTAGGGGTGATTTTACTGGAAGGCAGAGTAGGCTCAAACACTTTTCAGTATAAATTTGATGTTTAACTTGGGTCCAACCTGGTCTTTTGATTAAAGATGTTTTTGCTTATATGGCTAATCAGGGTTTCACATGTAGTATCCTGTGATATTTTTTTTAGTGGACAAAGCACATACTCATTTTTTCCTCCTGTGGATTGTCCTACCTTTCAGTTACACTGTCAAAAAGTAGCAATTTGCCCAGCACTTCCTATTCGCACTGGGGTACATACGTGCTACGAGTGGGTTTAGATTTGCTGAGAATTGTTACTACTTTTTAGCAAGGCATGAAGAGCTTTAACAGTGGTAAAATTTAAGCTCTTCAATTCTGTAGACTGTGCTAAAAGGGAAAAACAATAACAGCCTGAGTCTAGCCAGAGCTCAGTGTTTCCTCACTTCAGTTTCATGCCAAGGTCTGTGAGTCTGAAATACAGCTAGGTAGGCCAAAACAATGTGAATCTGTAAAGACTGAATGTAAAAATAGCATCCGTTAGGAAGTCTTCAGATACAATAAATTCTGCAAGGTTTGGACCCACAGATCATGATGGGAGAGGAATTTAATCTTGAACATTCTGTGTAAATTGAGAAACGCTCCTCCCTGATTCCATATTCCTCAGGAATGGTCATCACTGGGGACTTCTCCATCGACTTTCCTGTCTTGAGGTCTCATGCCATCTCAGGCTGTAAGACATCAAATCTGAGGTTAACATAGCCAGATCTTCCAATGTTGTACAGAATGTTTGAGATTGATGGCAGTTCCAGGGTCACCCAGTCCCAGAAATCTGCCTCAAGCACTGTTGTACAGCACCATGGCGTGAGCTCTGGAAGTGACACTTGGTTAACTTTCTTTGACAACATTAGATAACAAGACATTTCTATCCCACCAACCCATTCATTAAAATGTCTAATAAACACTTGGAATAGAGACTGGGCATAATTTCCTCACAGTGACAGACCATTCTTTTTGACCTGCTGAAAATCAGTTACGTGAACTGAAAGTCTGAGATCAGGGTGCTTATAAGGTCTCTGGGACCTTTCTTATAAGGGCACTAGCCCCGTCGTGAGGAACCCCCTCATGACCTTATCTAATCCTAATTACATCCCAAAGTCCCCATCCCCAAATGCCATCACATTGAAGGTTAGGGGCTTCAGCATATGAATTTTATGGACATAGTTTAGTTCATAGCCATGGCTCATATGGTGTCCAGTAGTGTTTCTGCCCCAGGTAAACAAATGCTCAGGTCTTGTTTCTCCAAGCAGGTGCCAGTATCTCCCCAGATTGCAGGTGAGTTGTTTGCCTTATAACCCCAGTTCTCTAATAGGCTCAAGGAAGTCATGAGTTTCCAGTTTGCTACATTTCTTCTCTTCCTATAAGAGTGAGAGCAGCACTTGTTCCAACTCTCCATGTCTTCACCTTGAAACCAGATGCCCTCCACACATTTACCTGAAATTTTTCTGATTATTTTAGGTTTTGGTATTCTTAATTCACTCCACACAAACTCAGATGGCCAATTCTCCAACCTAGCAAAGGAAAGCAAATAGAACAACTTTTAAAATTTAAAAGTAAAATGAAAAGAAAGGAAACCAAATATACAAAGCCTGGTATAAAGAAAAAGAAGCTATGGCATCTATAATATAATATAAACTACCTTTTTTGCATAAAAGTTCAAAAAAGTTCTAATACCTATTGTCACCTTTGTTTGCATTTATTAGGAATATGCCCCATCTAGAAGTCAAATAATGTGAATTAACCAAGTTCCCTGTTACAGAGAAGTTGCCAATGACTCAGTCAATGTTTCCTTGAAATGAAATAATTTAGCAAATAATTACCTTAAAATTCTGTGCATAATAATTTTATTACCTGCATTATATGCTCATATTGTTATCTAAATAAGATGACAATCTTATATGGCATTGTATCATAAAATGTGCTCCAATTAGCCTCTATTTTCAATTAACTGACCCCTTATATTTTTATCCTATAGCTGAAATGTTATGTCTACATTTTCAAGACTTTAATAATAACTTCTGATATTTTGCATTTACTGGGTTTAGCAAAACTTGTTCAGATAATATAATTAAAAAGCCAAAAAGAGCCTTAAAGATTTAGATGGGCCTATTCTAAAACTGCAGAATGACATACAGAAGTGTGTCATTGAAACAAGGGAGTGAGTTCCTACAGAGCTGCACCTGAAGCCATATGCCTGGTGGCCATGAAGGTATTGAGGGGAAGCCCATGATGCCCAGGCTTCCATCTGCAACCCAAATGCCCTTCATGGTTAATGAACAATTCGGGGGTTTGCCTGGTTCTTTCAGAGGCTAGTCTAGAAAGAAGTGTTCCTGGTATCTCTTTTTTTTTAAAAAAAGTCTTTTCTGCTTATACTTCTCCACTCATCCTTCCTAAAAGAATTGTTCCTGTAAAAAGGATCACAAGCCTTTCTAAGAATTTGTTATATGCTCAAATGTAATGAGTTCCCATCACCTGTTTGAATGACAATGGGACTGGAAGATACAGATTCCAAGTTGTAAATAGACACTTTCATGACAGGTGGAGGTAGAATTATGCTAATTTATTTTATAGGATTACTTATTGTTAGGGGTCGAATTGTGTCCCCTCCTCCCCCTGAAATTCATACATTGAAGCCTCAGAATGTGGCCTTATTTGTAAATAGAGTCATTGCAGATGTACTTTGTTAGGTTTAGATGAAGACACACTGGAGTCAGGTGTGCCCCTAACCCAACGTGATTGATGTCCCCGAAAACCAGGAAATTTGGACACAGACATGCATGTAGGGAGAATGTCATGTGAAGATGGAGACGGAGACTGGGGGGATGCTGCTACAAGCCACAGAAGGAACACCAAAGATTGCCAGCAAGCCGCCAGCAGCTAGGAGGGGCCTGCAACAGGTTTTTCCTCACAGCCTCAGAAGGAAGCAACCCTGCTGACACACTGATCATGGACTTCTAGCCCCCTAACTGGGAGATAGTAAGTTACTGTGGTTTGAGCTGCTCTATTTGTGGTATTTGCTATGGAAGCCCTAGCACATGAATATACTTGCATACTTTCTTGGAGTTGAACTTAAAATTTATATAATTTATCATTTTAAAGCGACTAAAGAAGTCAAATGTCTTCTTGATTTAGAAATATTTAAGACACTATGCCGATCAATCCTACAGACAGCTACACCTAATTCTTCGTGGCTTTAACAACTTTGGCCTAATCTCTGCCTAGCCCCAAGCTGATGAATGTACACTCATTTCCACGGATGAGCT